>NC_079421.1:10220761-10252107 GCF_026213295.1 Gadus chalcogrammus | reverse complement strand
GAGCTCTCATTAGACTCGTTGTTTTCCTCTTCTGATGAGGACACGTTTTAATCCTAATCTGGAACATTAAAGACTTACTCTTCTACACTAACTATAACAATCCAACCCGACACCACTCCATCACAGCCCCTTGGCGTCCATGTTGTGAAGTGTCTTCAGGGACGGGTGGAGGAGGGGTGGAGGAGTGGTGGAGTCCACACCGAGATGAAACCACATCCCGTCCTAAATCAGAGCTCCTCCGCTGGGGAGCGTTCCTGACGGCTCGGGTCTCCTGGAGCTCAGAGGTCCTCATGGAACGTGTTCAGCTGGAGCTCAGCTGGGCCGCACACGTAGCCAAGGGGCTAGCACACAGCCACGTAGCACAGAGGCTAGCTGTAGCACACAGTCACGTAGCACAGAGGCTAGCTGTAGCACACAGCCGCGTAGCACAGAGGCTAGCTGTAGCACACAGTCACGTAGCACAGAGGCTAGCTGTAGCACACAGCCGCGTAGCACAGAGGCTAGCAGAGAAGCTAGCTGTCGCACACAGCCACTTAGCACAGAGGCTAGTGGAGAGGCTAGCTGTAGCACACAGCTACGGAGCACAGAGGCTAGTATAGAGGCTAGCTGTAACTCAGAGCTAGGTAGCACAGAGGCTAGCAGAGAGGCTAGCTGTAGCACACTGCCACGTAGCCAAGGGATCAGCAGAGAGGCTAGCTGTAGCACCCTGCCACGTAGCCAAGGGGCTAGTAGAGAGGCTAGCTGTAGCACACTGCCACGTAGCCAAGGGGCTAGTAGAGAGGCTAGCTGTAGCGCACCGCCACGTAGCCTAGCTGTAGCAGTCATCCCCGTAGCACAAAGGCTAGCTGTAGCACTCTTCCACGTAGCTCAGAGCCTAGCTGTAGCACATGTCTTCTTCTGAGTTCTATTAAAACGACACTGGATAACAAGAAGGTAATTGAAAATAGGTTCAAGACTGTAAGCAGTTTTGGAAGTTTAAGTTTTGGAAGATCAGCGACATTCCCCATGTTCTTTGGGTTCTGTCTCTATCTGGTCCTTCTACCAGGAAGCTCTTGATGCGATATGAGCGATATATTAACGGTATGTTAACAGTTCATTAACACTATATCAATGTTAGCCTGCTGCAGTCGCACTTCTCTCTGAGTTGCGTCACTTCCAGAGTCTGGTTCCTCGGGCCTTGATTACACAACGCTCTGTTGACCTCCAGTGACCCCTCCTGACCCCTGACGACCCCGTTGGCGTGAGTGGCTGGAGGGTCTGGGCCGGGCTCAGATAGGGCAGGAAGCCGGGGGGGTCTGAGTCTCTCTGATGTCTGCTGGGCTTCAGGACAGCTGATAGGATCCCCCTCATCCATCTCTTCCTCTCCTCTTCTCCTTCATCTGTTTACTCTAGCCCCCCCCCCCCCCCCCCCCATCCATGTCCAGGTGGACACCAACTTATCTTCCTCATCCCTCCTCCTCCCTCCCTCCATCCCTCCCTCTCTACCCTCTTCTCCTCCTCCTCCTCCCTCCCTCTCTACTCTCTACTCCTGCTTCACCCTTCCCTCATTCTCCTCTCTTCCTCCTCTCCCTTCCCTCCCTCTCTACTATCTCCTTCTGCTCTTCACTCCTCCCTTGTTCCCCTCTCCTCCCTCGTTCTCCTCTTGCCTCTCACCTTCCCCTCTCCTCTGTCCCTCCATCTCTCCTCCTCCTCCTCCTCCTCCTCCTCCTCCTCCTCCTCCTCCTCCTCCCTCCCTCTATCTCTCCTTCTCCTCTTCCCTCCTCTCACACTCTTCCCCCGTCTGTGAACCCTGGATGATTTATTTAGAAGCTGATGAGATCAGATGTTCTTTATTAATCCCAGACTGTTGTGTCATTACTAGAGTTCAGTGTGGGACGCAATGGAAAACTAAATGACAGCACTGAGTTCTAGTCCCAGGTGTCATGTACTGAAGTCTTCCATGTTCAGAGCCCAGTCTCTAACCCTAACCCTAAACAACAGTTCTAGTCCCAGGTGTCATGAACTGAAGTCTTCCATGTTCAGAGCCCAGTCTCTGGCCCTTTCTGATGGCCCGTGTGTTCACTTCCCTCTGAGGGGTCTGTCTTTTCCCTGGGTCTTCCTGCTTTTAACTTCCTCTCCTATAGAGGACGAAACTCAAGTCTGCGTTTGATGCAGACCTTAGGATAATATGGTACTGTATGATTCCCGTTCGGGAAATCAGGGGGTCACTGCAGAAAGTACGTGATCACAAGAACTATTTCATTGTCCAATTAAACTCCTCAAAATAGAGAAACGAAAACCATCTGTATTGATCCATAATGAGAGCAGTAGAAGTGTAGATGGTTCCAGAGCTCTGCGATGCTTGGACCTTCAGGCCTGAAGCTGGAGGCCTGATCCAGATGGGCTGGCCCAGTCCCAACGCCATAGCCATGCTGTGTCTCAGACGCAGCCTCTGGTCGCCATGACAACCAGACAATGGGCAACAACAAACAATTTCTGGAAGTGTGCGGAAGTTTTCAATGATCTGGGAAGAAGCGCGCGGGGGGGGGGGTATTGTTTCCAGTGTGGGAAGAGTTCAGCTTCATCATCGTCTTCATCTTCGTCATGATTCCCAGGGATCTTCCCATCCACACCTAAAAACACACACATGCACGTGCACACACACACACATACACACACACACACACTCACACATACACACTCATACTCTCACGCACACACACATGCACACATGAACACACACATACACACATGCACACGCACACACACACAAACACATGTGTGTGGGTCTCATCTGGCTTCCCTTAGCTGCCCCTGGGTCGTCCTAAATGCTGTGGGGGTTCACCTCCTCACCTCAGGAAGAGACCAATACATCGTGGAGCTCCACTTCAAAGGAGCATGAACATCAAAGAGAGGGAGAGTAAGGGAGAGAGAGAGAGAGAGAGAGAGAGAGAGAGAGAGAGAGAGAGAGAGAGAGAGAGAGAGAGAGAGTGGGATGAAAACCAACGCAAACCCTAGTAGTACCATAGCAGCTGTCAGCTCCATGACTTAAACGCATTCTCCCTATCTCCACCTCTTCCGATAAACCTCCCCACCCGCGTGGTCGAGGAAACCTGGGCCAGCTGTGCGTTGCTCGCAGTCTGAACCCCAAGGTCCGCCGTGTGACGGACAGGAGACGTGTGACGGACAGGAGACATGTGACAGACTTGAGAGACGTGTGACGGACAGGGGAGCCGTGTGACGGACAGGGGACGTGTGACGGACAGGTGACATGTGACGGACACGGACAGGGGACGTGTGACGGGCAGGAGACGTGTGACGGGCAGGGGACGTGTGTGAGATGGGTTTTACAGAGCAGCAAATTATTAAGACCCTCCCCCATCACTAAACCTCACCTCAGTGTACCCCCACCTACACCACCTCCCCGACCGTCACCGAACCCCACTACCCAGACCTCCACCACCCCCACCCCTGCCCTCGCACCCGCCCCCACCCTCACTCCCCCCACCACCAGCAGCAGCAGACTGACGCTGGTCTGTCTGAGTGGCCGGTCGCCATGCATTCCTCTGTGTTGGTCTGCCTCTCAGGAAGTGGTCCAATTAGTGAATAAACACCACGAAGAGGAGGAGGGGGGGGAAAGGGGGGGCGACCAATTAAGGGCTGTATGAAGCCGTGGGGGGTGGGGTTGTTAGGGCCCTCTGTTCAGCGTGTCTGCTGCGCCACGCTCACGACTTCATGTCAACGTGCTTCTGCTTTGATTGCGTCAGCAAATGTTGGCATCGGCGCTCAAAAACAGCATTGAACCTTTTCCCATGTTTCATATCCACATCTCACCGCTGACCAACGTCCCGGAATGCATCGCGAGTCGCAAGGGCCACGCCCTTCCCCGAGCGGAGCTTCACAGAGCGTCTGAGTGACAGGGTGAGTGACAGGCAGCGGGCCCTTCAAAGGGAGCCTGCTCCAGGTGCCCGGGGCCGGGCGGGGCCCCGGTAATGACAACATGCGGAGCGCGTTGCGGCGCGGCGGCATGGCCGCGCACATGGCGCCCGGCGAGCACGCTTGTAACATGCGGGGAGGCCCGTGGCTCCCGGGACGGAATCTGCCTTTCCGTTGCGAGCGTGTCATTATGGTCTGGGCTGCCTGGAGACACACTGTCATTTGGTGGGGGGGGGGAAGTATTTGTGGTTGCTGGTGTGTGCTGGAGAACTGCAGACGTCGTGGCCTAAGGATAGGAAATCTGGATCTGCAAATAGCTCTGTTAATTAGGCCCGTTTATCATCGAGTCAGACCGCGTATTTAATCGTTAATTTCCTGTCGGTTTGGGTTGTGCTCACTCCCCTTCTGTGGGCCTCTCTCTCCCTCCGCTGGAACGCTGCAATGCTCCGGCTTGGGGTTTGGAACCGACGGAGTTCCCGGTGGAACACGTCCGCCATGTCGGTCTGCGTCGCGGGGAACACTCACTTCCTGTCGGGCGACAGAGAACTGAGCGTAAACTCATGTTCCTCTTTCACTCAAAGCGACTTACAATAAGTACATTTGTCAGAAGAAAGAGAAACAACAATATATCTCCGTTGGTACAGTAAAGATGTTCACAGAACCAAGTGGCAAGCAATAACAATCCCTAGGTTAACCCATTCCCTGTTTAAAATACGTTTCAGGACAACAACATACAATAAGTGAGTAAGGGCCGGGGGGGGGTCTCTTAACAAGTGATTCCTGAGTCTTTTGTGGAAGCCGGTGAGTGACTCTGCGGTCTTGACGTCGGCAGGGAGCTCGTTCCTCCACTGCGGGGCCGAAACAGAGGAGAGGTGTGACTGTGATGATCGATCTCTGTTTGCTCTTTGCGATGGCGGTACCAGGTGACCAGCTGAGGTAGTTGAGTGGAGCGCTCAGAGTCTCTTCCCAGGCCGCAGGCTGCCACAGAGCACCAAGCCCTGAGCCCGGTACACCTGGGCTTTATGTGAGGGACCCTTTCATGTCAAGGTCTCATATTAATCTCCGGGGAGGAGGGCTTTGTCATGCAGAGGCCTCGCCCGCTGGAATTCCCCTCGGCCCACTGCAGGCCGCTGGGACCAGGGTGCTCGCTCGGCACGGACGCCCCGAGCGCGGAGCCCTGTCTCTGGGGAGAGGCTGGCTCTGTGCCCCTCTCGGGGCTGGAGGAATGCGTTGTGGCGTTTATAGCTCTGTGATTTACAGGTACCCCCCCGCCCCCCTCCTGACCTGGCGCCAGCACATGTTTAACCTCAAGAAGAGCTGAGCTGGCCCATGTGACTCTCACACGACCCCTGGCTAACAACAAAATCAACATTGGATGCTAACAGGCGTTCTAACAGATAGAGGTAGAACGCGAGGTCCTGAGTATGTAAGTTTTCTGACAAGCGTCTTAAGAGATGGAGGGATATTGGAGCTTTAATCATAGGGTTGATGCTGGTGTTGTGGTTCTCAGTATTCATGTAGCGCAAAATAATTCTGAAGATAAAGTCATGCATAAAGTTACCCTTAACGTACTTTCTTTTGGACGTGTGTGTGTTTGTGTGTGTGTGTGCCTGTGTATGCAGGTGTGTGTGTGCCTGTTTATTGTTTGTGTCTGTGTTTGCCTGTTTGTGTTTGTGTTTTTGGGTTTGTGTGTGTGTGTGTGTGTGTGTGTGCCTGTGTGTGAGTGTGTGATTCTTTGTATGTGTGGGTGTGTTCGCGAAAGTGTGTGTGTGTGTGTGTGTGTGTGTGTGTGTGTGTGTGTGTGTGTGTGTGTGTGTGTGTGTGTGTGTGTGTGTGTGTGTGTGTGTGTGTGTGTGTGTGTGTGTGTGTGTGTGTGTCAGTGTGTGTTATTTTAAGTCTTCTGACAAGTTTTTTAACGGATAGAAGGTTATTGTATCTTTACTTCTTCCAGGGTGGTTGGTGTTGTTGTACTCATCAGTGTTCATGCACACAATAATCCTGACGATAAAGTCAACATTAAGTTAGTCCCCCTGAATTGAATCAGTTGGATTTGTTGATATCGTATCTGTGTAAGTAAAGCACATGAACGAGTTGATGTGTTTCCGTGGACACATAGAAAATAAGTTCTGTTCTTGATGTGGTAAAAGCAGTCATGATGTAAATATCTTTATGTCAGTATCACATGCTGGGAGCAAATACCTTGTAAAGACAATAAAAAGAATCCCCTCTTAAAATCAAGGTGGCAAAATTGCCGGTTGACAAGCAGATAGTTCTCTCTCTTCCCCCCCCCCCCCCCCCCCCCCCTATATATTACAGTTATTACGGCAGCAGGAGATTCGGTGACACAGCAGCCACAGAGTTTACCTTCAATAATCTCTGCAATTATCCATCCTGTGTTTCCCCACACACACATCCTTACATAAACGTACAGGTTCTGTGTGATTAAGTGTTCAGTAGCTTGAGTCTTTAACAGAGTGTGTATGTTGGACACTCGAGATAACGCAATCTATGTGTGTGTGTGTGTGTGTGTGTGGGGGGGTATTTTAAGTGTTGCTGCTGAACTTTGTGTATGGATGTGTGTGTTTGGTTTTGTATGTGTGCTCTTGTGTGTGTGTGTGTGTGGGGGGGGGGGGGGGGGGTTATGTGTGTGTGCGCATGTGTGTGCTATTATGTGGGTGTGTGTGTGTGTGTGTGCGTCTCAGTGTGCGTGTGTTTCTTGTGTGCTGTTCTTATTAAGATAGCAGAACGGGGCTGTCAGTACATTTCTCTGCTCTCTGCTCTCTGGTCTCCAGCTTCAGCAGAACAGAGCAGTCTACCATATGGCTGTCAGGGATGAGTTACCGCCACAATGCCCCAGAGAGGCTAGCCTAGCACCGCTACATTCCCCCAGAGAGGCTAGCCTAGCACCGCTACATTCTCCCAGAGAGGCTAGCCTAGCGTCGCTACATTCCCCTGGAAAGGCTAGCCTACCAGTGCTTCATTCCCCCAGGGAGGCTATCCTAGCAGCGCTACATTCCCCTGGAAAGGCTAGCCTACCAGTGCTTCATTCCCCCAGTGAGGCTAGCCTAGCAGCGCTGCATTCCCCCAGAGAGGCTAGCCTAGCACCACTTTATTCCCTCTCAGAAGGCTAGTTAAGCACTTTCTTTTTGGGGTCTAGACTAGAATACTAGCCTAGCATGGCTACGATCCCAGTGGGAAGGATAGCCTAGCATCGCTACATTCCCTGTGAGAAGGTCAGTCTAGCATCGCTACACTCCCTGTGAAAAGGATAGCATAGAATTGCCACATTCCCTGTGAGAAGGCTGTGGTAGCATGGATACTAGCTTAGCCGCGGCAGGGCTGGAGAAGCAGTTGACTCCTGATGGAGGACCTTGGGCCCACGATGAAACAACCAAAAAAGAAGAGGAAGTAATTTTCTGTGGGACGTGTGTGTGTGTGTGTGTGTGTGCCTGTGTGTGGGTGTATGTGTGTGCATGTTAGTATGTGTGTGTGTGTGTGTGCCTGTGTGTGCCTGTTTGTGTGTTTGCATGTGTGCCTGTGTGTGTGCGTGCCTGTTTGTGTGTCTGTATCTGTGTGCGTGTGTGTGCCTGTGTGTACATGCCTGTTTGTGCGTGAGTGTGTGTGCGTTAGTGTGTGTGCATGTACAGACTGAGGCCGAGGCAGTGGGGCATGAATTAGTGGAAGTAGCCTCTTGAACAGGACAGTCGACAGAAACTTGAACGAGATCACACACACACACACACACACACACACACACACACACACACACACACACACACACACACACACACACACACACACACACACACACACACACACACACACACACACGCGCACACACACACAGAGAAGTGTACTGGTAGCTGTGAAAGTGAAGCTATTCAGGGTCTGGACCACATCCTTAAATATCCTCTTTCCTCCTCCTCCTCCTCTTCCTCTCCGTGTTAAACACACTGAGCACCAGATGACCATCAACCACTAGCCTGCTAACCTGCTGTCACTGCAGCACACACACACACACACACACACACACACACACACACACACACACACACACACACACACACACACACACACACACACACACACACACACACACACGCGCACACATACACACACGCACACACATAGGCAGACACAGAGTTTTGAGTGGCCCGAATAGGAGATTGACAGAATATTGGAGAGTTACATTACGTGTGGTTTCCTGTGTGGTAAGGGCCCTTAAGCCTCATGGTCTGGGAGCCTCAGTGTGTAGGAGCCCCATGGTGTAGGGGCCACATGGTGTAGGGGCCACATAGTGTAGGGGCCCCATGGTGTAGGGGCCTCATAGTGTAGGGGCCTCATCAGGGTTCACGCTAGACTTTTTCTTGGGCGGACAAATGTCCGACACTATTCAAGAATATCGGACGTTTGGATATCTTCCGGACGTTATTCACTAATAATTAAATAATCACCAAAAGTCCACATTTAAACGACAAACGACACAAACTAAATTGCTTCAATAAATGCCATTTATTAAATTAGCCTAGTCAAAAAAACATAAGAGCCATTCTTGGCAAAAATGGTAAACGGGTAAAAAATTATTAATTTCATAATTGCAATTCTTGCAGGCTACTTTCGGCGCAACTTCATGGCAACTTCATGGCAACTTTTCGCTGCTCGCGAAAAGTTGAAGTCTTTCAACCCCGGCCCAAGGCTCGATATGCGCATCAGCCTCGTCACCTTTTCCTCAGCTAGGCGGTTTCTGATAGATGTCTTAATCCTGTTCTGGAGAGAAAAGCCTCGTTCAGAGAAAACCTCAACCTGCGCGTTTTGCGTCACGTTTAGCCTCCAAACAACGCGTCACGCGAGTATGTTTTTTCTTTTATTTGTGTAGTCCTATGCTTTAGAAAAGACATGCATGTGCGGCTGCACTGCGCGCGTTCATGAATGCGCGTTCGTTTTTGCCTCCCTGGTGAGCTCGGCCAGGAACCGCTACTGGCTTTCATATGCTACTGATTAATTCATACATAAATGCAAACTTCTTTTTATTTTTCTCGGACATGTGGGCCGTTTACATTTTATTATACCGGCCATGCGTGCGTGCAATCGGCCAATGTCCGGCTATAGCCGGCTATCGTGAACACTGGGCCTCGTAGTGTAGGGGCCGCATGGTGTAGGGGCCACATGGTGTAGGGGCCTCATAGTGTAGGGGCCCCATGGTGTAGGGGCCCCATGGTGTAGGGGGCACATGGTGTAGGGGCCACATGGTGTAAGGGCCCCATGGTGTAGGGGCCACATGGTGTAGGGGCCACATGGTGTAGGGGCCCCATGGTGTAGGGGCCCCATGGTGTAGGGGCCCCATGGTGTAGGGGCCCCATGGTGTAGGGGCCTCATAGTGTAGGGGCCACATGGTGTAGGGGCCTCATGGTGTAGGGGCCCCATGGTGTAGGGGCGTCATAGTGTAGGGGCCCCATAGTGTAGGGGCCACATGGTGTAGGGGCCACATGGTGTAGGGGCCTCCAGCCCAGGGAGATGGGCCAGTTGGGCCCCGTGGCTCGGAGGCTCTGGAAGGGTTGGCGGTTATAAATACTCTGCAGAGCAGTAAAACTGTCACTGTGTTCCGGCTGCTGACACACACAGACACAGAGACACACGGTCACGCACACACACACACACACACACACACACGGAGACACACACAGTCACGCACACACACACACACACATAAATACACACAGAGACTGGGTACACACACACACACCACACGACATGCATGCATGCACACATACAAACAACATGCATGCACACATGCACCAACATCCCACCTCTCTCTCTCTCCCTCTCTCTCTCTCTCTCTCTCTCTCTCTCTCTCTCTCTCTCTCTCTCTCTCTCTCTCTCTCTCTCTCTCTCTCTCTCTCTCTCTCTCTCTCTCTCTCTCTCTCTCTCTCTCTCTCTGCTGATGTGGCACAGTGATAGCTTGAGTTTCATCCTAGCGGGAGGGGGGAAGGAGGGGGGGAGCGGGGGGGGGGGGGGTGAGGGGCATCACCTTACAACAACATCCTGTCCCTGACAAAGGCACCGGGCGGAGCGCAAGGCCGCGGTGGGGTGTTAGCGTAGCATTAGCATAGCGGCGGCGGTATTGATGTGTGAACCTGGCATCCTCCCTCATAACAAAAGACCCTCTTTTCTGCCCGCCTCTCTCTCTCTCTCTCTCTCTCTCTCTCTCTCTCTCTCTCTCTCTCTCTCTCTCTCTCTCTCTCTGACTCTCTCTCTCTCTCTCTCTCTCTCTCTCTCTCTCTCTCTGAATCTCTCTCTGAATCTCTCTCTCTCTGTTGTGATTGCTGAGCGGGGGGGCGTGGCTGCAGCCAGTTCACCTGGGGACCTCCTCCTCCTCTCACCTGAGGGCCCCCTCTCACCTCCTCTCACCTGGGCGAGGGGAAGCAGGTGAGGCCTTTGTGGCCCCTTCGCCATTAGGGCACGGGGCCCCCGTCCCTCTAGGGCAATGGCTGTCTCGGAGCCCCAGGGCCACCGTCCCTCTAGGGGCCCCCGTCCCTCTAGGGGCCCCCATCCTTCTCAGGGGCCCCGTCCCTCTAGGGGCCCCAGTCCCTCTCAGGGCCCCCTGTCCCTCTCAGGGCCCCCGTCCCTCTCTGGGCCCCCGTCTCTCTCGGGGCACGCCGTCCCTCTAGGGGCCGCCGTCCCTCTAGGGCCCCCCGTCTCCCTCAGGCCCCCCGTCCCTCTAGGGGCCCCAGTCCCTCTAGGGGTCCCTGTCTCTCTTAGGGCCCCCGTCCCTCTTGGGGCCCCTGTCCCTCTAGGGCCCCCTGTCTCTTTCAGGGCCCTCGTCCCCCTGGGGACCCCTGTCCCTCTAGGGGCCCCTGTCCCTCTCAGGGCCCTCGTCCCCCTTCGGACCGCTGTCCCTCTAGGGGGCCGCCATCCCTCCCGGAGCCCGATACCGGGGTGTAGCTGGAATGTGTTTGAGGGAGCCGGGGATTTACCCTGGGAACACACAGCTGGGGGCCCCGGCCACACACGCCAGGAGCCACCGGACGCACATGGAGAACACACAGGGGACCAGAGGAATACCCACTAGTACAGCACACAGCCTCGGGCTAGGGGAGGGGCTAGGGGTTGGGGGATTAGGAGGTAGGAGGTAGGGTGAGGAGGTAGGGTAGGAGGTAGGGTTAGGGTGAGGAGGTAGGAGGTAGGGGGAGGAGGTAGGAGTTAGGGTTAGGGTGAGGAGGTAGGAGGTAGGGTGAGGAGGTAGGGTAGGAGGTAGGGTTAGGGTGAGGAGGTAGGAGGTAGGGTGAGGAGGTAGGGGGAGGAGGTAGGAGGTAGGGAGAGGAGGTAGGAGGTAGGGTAGGAGTTAGGGTTAGGGTGAGGAGGTAGGAGGTAGGGTGAGGAGGTAGGGTAGGAGGTAGGGTTAGGGTGAGGAGGTAGGAGGTAGGGTGAGGATGTAGGAGGTAGGGGGAGGAGGTAGGAGGTAGGGAGAGGAGGTAGGAAGTAGGGTAGGAGTTAGGGTTAGGGTGAGGAGGTAGGAGTTAGGGTGAGGAGGTAGGAGGTAGGGTGAGGAGGTAGGGTAATGACAGGGCCCTATAATATTGCATAGACAGAGAGAGATAGCGAAAGAGAGAGAGATTGTCTAGAGTGGGGGACAGAGAGAGAAAAAATGATGATGTACAGGTCTGGTTGGTGTAGGGGTGGTGTAGGGTGTGTTGTTGGGGTGGTGCCGGGTGGTGTTGATTGGTGTTGGGTGGTGTTGTGTTGTGTTTCGGGTGGTGTTGGGTGGTATATGGGGTGGTGTTTTGCGTGGTGTATGGGTGGTGTTGGGTGGTGTATGGGATGGTGTTCAGTGGTGTATGGGGTTGTGTTGGGTGGTGTTGGGTGGTTGTATATGTGTTGAGCTGTGTTTCCCGGTAGCTGCTAAAGTTACAAGCTGCTGTTTTTAGAGGAGGACTGACATCCAATCCACTGACATTCCTCCGCCTTCCTGCAGTCATGCTGGGGAAGTACCGCTCACATCCTCCCAGATACCCCTACAGACAGTACAGACACCACAGACACTACAGACACCACAGACACTACAGACCCCACAGACATCACAGACACTACAGACACCACAGTCACACAGGTACTCGAACACCACGGACACTACCATGTTGTGTTGCAGTGTATCTGTGTCCTACCGTGTGGAGCCATAGGGGGCGCTGGACCGAGTCTTAGGGCGTAGAGGTGGAATAAT
The DNA here is from genome assembly GCF_026213295.1 of Gadus chalcogrammus. Taxonomy (NCBI): domain Eukaryota; kingdom Metazoa; phylum Chordata; class Actinopteri; order Gadiformes; family Gadidae; genus Gadus; species Gadus chalcogrammus. Next base: position 10,239,974 of record NC_079421.1, on the reverse strand, counting down.
GAGTACATTATAAATACATAACACGTGTTAATGACCTCTACCAGAAAGGGAAGTGCTTCTTCACTGGAGATGAGCTGCCAGGTCAGACCTACTGTGTGTGAGTGTGAGTGTGTGTGTGTGTGTGTGTGTGTGTGTGTGTGTGTGTGTGTGTGTGTGTGTGTGTGTGTGTGTGTGTGTGTGTGTTTGTGTGTTTGTGTCTCGAGGTTTATATCTGTAAACTTCTTATATGTTTCTACCTGTAGTTTAGTTCAACATGTGACAGAGAGCATGAGCAGCCTGGACCTCTGACATCTCCCCTGGTCTCTCTAGTCCTCCGCTGGTCTCTCTAGTCCTCCGCTGGTCTCTCTAGTCCTCCCCTGGTCTCTCTAGTCCTCCGCTGGTCTCTCTAGTCCTCCGCTGGTCTCTAGTCCTCCGCTGGTCTCTCTAGTCCTCCTCTGGTCTCCCTAGTCCTCCGCTGGTCTCTCTAGTCCTCCTCTGGTCTTTCTAATCCTCCGCTGGTCTCTCTAGTCCTCCGCTGTTCTCTCTAGTCCTCCGCTGGTCTCTCTAGTCCTCCCCTGTTCTCTGTAGTCCTCCGCTGGTCTCTCTAGTCCTCCGCTGGTCTCTCTAGTCCTCCGCTGTTCTCTCTAGTCCTCCGCTGGTCTCTCTAGTCCTCCCCTGTTCTCTGTAGTCCTCCGCTGGTCTCTCTCTCTTTAGATTATTTCCCTCTCTTTCATTTTGTTTCTCAGTCATGAACACACACACACAGGCACGCACACACACAGGCATGCACACACAAATACACACACACACATACAAAGGCAAACACACGCAGACGAACACACACGCACACAGGGAGGGCTAGAGAGAGAGAGAGGGGGCGAGAGATGGAGAGAGAGGTGGGGAGAGACAGTGGGAGGGGGGGAGGCAGAAGGGGAGAGAGAGCGGGAGATGAAGAGAGCGAGAGGCACAGGGAGGTATTGAGAGAGGCAGCAGGGGGAGAGGGAGGAGGGGGAGATAAAGGGGGAGGGAGGGAGGGGTGTGAGAGGGAACATGTACCAGCAGCTCCTGGTCTGAATGGAACTTCCTGTCGTGTGAAAGACGAGCCGGCGGGGGGGAGAGGGGTGTGGCCCTCCCCCTCCTCCCCTTCCTCCCGCCTACTCCCCCCTGCTGCTGAAACCCTGTTTGTCATTCTAGTGACTGAGGAGGGCGGGAGGGAAGGGGGGAGGAGAGGGATGGGAGCCGGGGGGAGGGGGGGGGGGGGAGGGATGAGATGAGGGAGAGGGAGGGAGGGAGGGGGGGGAGCACATCCCTGTCTGCCAGGTGTTCCCTTTGTGATCCTCACCTTGCAGCCAGGCATGGAGAGGGAGGGGGGAGAGGAGGGGGGGGAGGGAGGGAGGGAACAACACATAAAGAGAGAAAGAATAGGGTTTGAGATTGAACACGCCGGGGAGAGAGAGAGGGCGGGCGAGAGACACAACAAAGCCAGCGAGCGAGGCTAAGGTGTTGGAAATGCCCCAGCTCAGCTGTTCTTTCATGGAGGTTAGCTGCTGGGGCGGGGAGGTGTTGACGTGCACGCCCGGCCTGCTCACGTGCACCAGCATCAGCGGCTGTGCAGCTTGGACCGTAGCGCTTTCTGGTTAGGGTTCTAAACGGGCTATCACACAGAGCAGGATTATCAGCCCCACGCTAACCTCTCTAGCATGCTACTAGCAACAACGCTGCTAACCTCTCTAATATGCTACTAGCAACAACGCTGCTAACCTCTCTAGTATGCTACTAGCAACAGCGCTGCTAACTTCTCTAGTATGCTACTAGCATCAGCGCCGCTAACCTCTCTATCATGCTACTAGCAACAGCTCCTCTAACCGCTCTAGCATGCTACTAACGACAGCCCCGCTAAACTCTCTAGCCTGCTACTAGCAACAGCTCCGCTAATCACTTGAGCATGCTACTAGCAACACCGTCACTAACCTCTCTAGCATACTACTAGCAACAACGCCGCTACCCACTTTAGCATGCTACTAGCAACAGCTCTGCTAACCTCTCTAGCATGCTACTAGCAACAGTGCCGTTAACCACCCTAGCATGCTACTAGCAATAAGGCCGCTAACCACTTTAGCATTCTTCTAGCAACAGCGCCACTAACCTCTCGAGCATACTACTAGCAACCGCTCCGCTAACCTCTCCAGTATGCTACCAGCAACAGCTCCGCCTACCTCTCTAGCATGCTACTAGCAACAGCGCCGCTAACAGCTCTAGCATGCTACTAACGACGGCTCCGCAAACCGCTCTAGCATGCTACTAGCAACAGCGCTGCTAACCTCTCTAGCATTCTACTGGCAACAGCCCCCTCTAACCTCTCTAGCATGCTACTATCAACAGCTCCTCTATGTATCCTCTGTTTCCTGCCCAGGGACTACTGATTAAAATTAGCTTGTAGCTAACTCTGGCACTGCAAATGAGCTATGCATTGTCAAATAAACAAATAACTAAATATGTATTTGTCGTTCGTATTCACCGTGCGGTCGTATATAGAACCCGTACGTCACTGACCCGCTGCCTTCAGATAAGGAATTCAGATAAGGTTGTTTAGGTCAAAATTACCTTTGAATGCTGAGCAATCAGGCAGAGTGGGACACGCTGCGGAGGAAGTGGAGGCCGATAATGGGGCGCAAATTAGCCCGGGACCCCCGCCTGGGAAGGCTTTGCTCAAAGGGGCCTTATCTCACATCCAGAGAGACGCAGGGGGGCCAAACTACATGCAGCTGGACTCCAGTCTGAGGCCCCCTGTACTGGTCTGAGCCCCTTTGTACTGGTCTGAGGCCCCCTGTATTGGTCTGAGACCCTGTACTGGTTTGAGCCCCTTTGTACTGGTCTCAGGCCCCCTGTACTAGTCAGAGCCCCTTTGTACTGGTCTGAGGTCCCCTGTACTGGTCTGAGATCCTGTTCTAGTCAGAGGCCCTGTACTGGTGCACCCGCCCCCCCCCCCCCGCCCCCCCCCCCCCCCTCTGTACTGGTCTGAGGCCCCCTGTACTGGTCTGAGACCCTGTCCTGGTCTGAGCCCCTTTTCAGTGGTGCAGCCCCCTGTACTGGTCTGAGACCCTGTACTGGTGCACCCCCCCCCCCCCTCTGTACTGGTGCAGCCCCCTGCATTGGTCTGAGCCCCTTTGTAATGGTCTGAGCCCCCCCTTTGTACTGGTGCTCCCCTTCCCCTTCCAGTGCTGTATCTTAGCTGGTCGGGGCTGCCGTTCTGCAGGTCACGGTGCAGGGATGCATGCAATGTATGCTGGGAAAGTAGGCGCTTTTATCGGGCAAATTGGTGTCCTATTATTGTTGTTGTGAACGTACAGGTACAGCACTTTTATCGTGAAGGTACATGTACAGAGCTTTTAATGTGAAGGTACATGTACAGAGCTTTTATTGTGAAGGTACAGAGCTTTTATTGTGAAGGTTACAGGTACAGAGCTTTTATTGTGACGTAGAGAACTTTTATTGTGAAGGTACAGGTACAGAGCTTTTATTGTGAAGGTACAGATAAATAGCTTTTATTGAGAAGGTACAGGCACAGAGCTTTTATTTTGAAAGTGCTGGTACAGAGCTTTTATTGTGAAGGTACAGATACAGAGCTTTTATTGTGAAGGTACAGATACAGAGCCTTCACTGTGAAGGTCCAGGGGATGAGTTGCGCCGCAGGGTAAACAAAGCGCGCGAGGTGACGGTAGGTGGAGCTGTCACGTTAAAATTGTACCGGGGGCGAAAATTGTACCGGCCTACGTCATCAGATGTTTACATCTTGACAACCTGTCTGGCAACAGACGACGCGATCGTCTGTTGCCGGGCAGGTTGCAAAAAACATTCGGCTCATGTTTCCAAAAGACGAAATAACATAATACAGATAACGGATCGCTAGATAACACTTGTTTTTACTTTATATTTGTATTGTATTTAATTGTTTAATCGAATAGCAACAGACGACGCGATCGTCTGTTGCCGGGAAACGGGCGATCGCGTCAAATGACGCGTTCAAGAACCTTCCTACGTCATTTGACGCGAACGCCCGTTTCCCGGCAACAGACGATCGCGTCGTCTGTTGCGTCTGTAGCCGCGGCGGATTGTTGTCGGAGATCCAGGGCCTTTTAGCGGAGGGTTTGTTGGTTTAGAGCTTTAGCAGTTGACAGGATGCTACAGACCAGTTTCTCTATCTTTAGAAAGCCGGCCTGTGTGTTTTCTCTCCGCACGGCGTTCCTTGCCAAGCGGGACTCATCCAGATCCGGGCCGGTTGGGCGCCCAGGGGCGTGGTGGGCCTTGTGTTCTCAGGGCTGGCCCGTCTGGCATCGCCGTCGTGTTCCACCGCTCACAGCACACGGGACAGCGGCTCATTGTCTTCCCTCTGCGGTCGTGCATGTGAGCGAGCGGGCGTGCACGTGAGCGTGCGGGCGTGAGCGCTGGGCACAGCGTTCCAGGCCTGCGACTCCGAAACACTTTGAAGAGCAGAACTGCTTTTAATGTTTCCAGTTTTCCCATGAATCATAAACATGTGGAGTTTCACGTGTGTGCATGTGGTGTGGGATTCATGAAAGGCGTAGCGAACTACACCAGTTGGTACAACGACCCTGTTCCTGACACATGTGGACCCCCTGTTCAAGCATTGTTTAGTTTCAGGGAGGAATATACAATGATCCTAAACCAGTTTGGAACGAGTTTGGCTTTATCAAACCCGTTAGCCTCAGGCGTCCGGACCAGAGCCTCAGCTCTGTGTTAACCTTTTCAGCGCCTGATCAGATGACCGCTGGCTTACAGTAAGACCACTCCCGGAATAGAGCGGGGGGGGGTGGGGGGGTGTCCTGTTACTCTGAGCCAAGGTCAGAGCGGGGGAACGTAATATGCCCTTGCAGGACGGGGGTTGAGTGTCCGGACCACCGCCCTCATTACTCAGTCAGCTCCTCCCGGCCGCCGCCTCCATCTTGTTAAGATGCTCCGATTATAGGAGGCTGATTTCATCTCTGGTCCCCCGACGGCTCGGCTTACAGCCCTGAAAACTCCTGGACCAGGTCCCCTCCCCCCCTCCCTGGACCAGGGCTCCTCCCCCCCTCCCTGGACCAGGGCTCCCTACCTCCCCCCTCCCTGGACCAGGTCCCCTCCCCCCCTCCCTACCTCTCCACTCCCTCACCCAGCGATGCTCTCCCTCCTCCCTCCTCCCCTCCCTCCCTCCTCCCTCCTCCCCTCCTGGACCAGCCACAGTCTCCCTCCCTCCTCCCCTCCCTCCCTCCTATCTCCCTCCTCCCTGCCTCCCTCCTCCCTCCTCTCCTCCTGTAGCTGTCCCTGAGCAAGACACCCCACCCTCACTGCTGGTGAATGAATGGGTGAATGAAAAGGTGAATAAATGGGTGAAGGAATGGGTGCATGGATAGGAGAAGGAATAGGAGAATGAATAGGTGAAGGAATGGGTGCATGGATTTTAATGTGCAAAAATGGATGAATGGATTGGATTGTGATCGTGATCCAATGATTGTTTAGCCCCTTTGCATGGCCCTGGCCAGCAAAGCCCCACAGCATGAGTTTGGTGAGTAAACTGAGGCAGAGAGGCTCAGCAGAGTCCTGTTATGAATCCATGATTCAGTGTGAACACCGAGACACGAGGCGCCTCCGCCGGACGGGGACGCGGTCGGGGTGGATCCGTCTGTCGGATCCCCAGCGCCGCTTTTATTGCCTGCGTTCCCTCGGGTTGTAAACGAGGAAAGACTGGCTCGACTGACAGCTGTGCTCCACGGTTACCCAGAAGGCCTTGTGTGTGTGTTGACATACCTGGGGAAGTGTGTGTGTGTGTGTGTGTTTATTCATTTAACTCTTGAGGTGTGCGGCCCTACATGTAGCGGCAGAGGTTCGCTTTAAGTTTCAGTCTCTTGGATCTGACGGAGAGAGAGGGGGGAGAGGGAGAGATAGCGAGAGAGAGAGAGAGAGAGAGAGAGAGAGAGAGAGAGAGAGAGAGGAGGGGAGAGAGGGAGAGAGTGAGAGACCGGGAGAGACCGGGAGAGAGAGAGGGAGAGAGAGAGGAAGAGAAAGAGGAAGAGAAAGAGGAAGAGAGAGCGAGAGAGAGCAGATGTTTGGCTGGCACTGGGAACTGAATGAAAAGATAGAATCGCCACCCAGCCACCAGACCACAGACATGTCCTTCCTCAACCCAAAACCTCCTCTCCTAACTCCCTTCCCCTTCCCTCCCCCTCTCCTCCCCTCTCTTCCCCTCCCATCCCCTCCCTCCCGTCCTCTATTCTCTCTGTTTCAACACATCCCTCTCTCAACCTCCTTCCTGTTCCCGCCCATTGGATTTTAATACCTGCCTGTCATGTCTCCCCCCCGTCCCACCCCCTCCCCCCCCTCCCTCCCCTTCCTCCCCCTTCCTATGCAGTAGGTCCTGCTGTGTGTCTAGTAATTACCAGCGCACCGAGGAAACCCTTTCATTTCCACGCATGGCCAATTATCTCCCAGTGGAGCCCAGTAAAGTGGCTTCCCTCCACAGGAAGGGGTGTGTCCCGGGCTCAGTGCGGTGTGTGTTTTGCCGTGCGTTGGGTCCGGAGGGTGACTCCCTCCTCCTCTCGACCCGGGTTCAGCTCTGGAGAGGAATCACTGTTTACTTACTGTCCGGTCCTCTAGACCATGAGTTCTCAAACTGTTTCTACGAGTGTACCCCGTCTAAGGTACTTTTTCAGGCCAAAGTTTCAGCTGAGAAACCCCTTCACCGGCACACCAATCTTTCATAAATAGTGCGTTATTTTTGGCAGTGTAAACATGAACATTAGAAGGCTGCAAATACTCAAAATTGAGTGAGAAACATGGGCCTGTGCTTCATGCAACTCTTGGCTAATTTCTCTCCACGAAACAAGCCCAACGCCTGGGAGGGGCAGAGCATGTAGAGGTGGATCCCATTCAAATACATTCCTCCTGAAACTGACCATATTTTGGTGCTTCTGGATATGCTTTCCTTTTCACTGATTCTACTTTCTCCCGGTTTTCAGATTTACATTTCAACCCCTTGTCCAGTTTCTCGATTTTCTACTCTCTAGCTTTTAGAAATGAAACTTGCGAAGGTTGAAACTTGCTGAGTGTGACATTTCCCGAGTACCCCCTGCAGTACTCCAAAGTACCCCTAGGGGTACGCCATCCTCCATTTGAGAACCACTGCCCTAGCACATCCAGTGAGTCCAGAGGGACATACTGGATGGGGAGGTAGGTTGAGGCCCTGAGGAGAAGGAAGGGGTTAGGGCAGGGTGCTCGGGTTAGGAGGAGGAGCACGACTCTGAGGATGAGGAGGAGCAAACCGGCCGTTTTTATCGTACAACTCACCGCTTTAACAGCCTCGCGTCAAAGTACGTCGTTTGACACATTCAACAGTCGTGTTATTTGTCAGTTCTCAGTCTTCTCCTCCATTGTTTTCAGATCAGTTGCATGACTTTTCGCTAACACTCTGATATACCACATGACATGACAGACTGCTGAGTAGTCCAATATACGATTACCTTTAAGAATTATTATAGAAATAATATGAGAACGTGTCATCAGGGGACATGAATCATTCAATTATAATTGCAAAACGTGAACATATATTTAAACGTATTTAAAATATATTGGATATATTAGCACGCTTTTCCTTCTTTTACATTGGTTTATGATAGGACTCCAAGAAATAATCCCAGGGCCCTGATTGGCCCGAGGGCCGCCATTTGAACACCCCTCGGTAAGGGCATCTTGCCAGGGACACGTTTGGGCTTCGAACCCAAGACTCGTATGTCGGGGGTCGTTCCGGGGTCCAGTCCTCCTCTTGCTCCTATCAGGGGCCGGTAATTGATGAGCGGGGACGGCCCGCGGGGGCCACAGCCTTCCCCAGGGCCCTTCCTCTGATTGTAGGCTGGATCCTGGTGGTTTAGGGGCCGGGACGGTGCTGAAACAGTCCCCTCCAGCCAGGCTTGATGGAGAGCCCTGCCCCCCCACTCACCTCCAGGGGCCCCCATAAAGGAGTCAGGGCCCTAGTAAATAAGAGCTTTATAACGGCCTGGTTTGATCCTGACACCCGCTGGAGGAACCAGGCCGCCAGCAAGGGAGGGGGGGGGGGCTGGTTCTGGGGCTTAGTAAGATCAACAGCTCACCATGGGGAGGGGGGGGGGGGTTTGGGCACAGGAAGCTGAGGGGGACAGAGCCAGGTCGGGCTGGGAGCCGGAGATTGGAACAGACCCTGCCTAGGGGGCTATCGCTCCTGCTAGCGGGGTCTGAGGTGGACAAGAGGGGGGGGGGGGGACGCAAGGGAGATGATCAAATGACTGGGGGATGGTGGGTCTCTGAGGGGCTTGCTCAGGTGACCAGCCGGACAGTATGCTCCACTCTGCCACTAGCTTCACTGGCTAGGCTAACTAGCCACAAGCTAATCGCTAGCTCTGATGAATAGGACGCAGCTATGTAGGACGAAGCTAGCAAAGGGCAAGCTGATCCGTTGGTTCTGGGGGGTTCAGGAGATTGTTATGGTGGCGGTTCTAGATGGCGGTTCTAGGATGTGGTTCTAGGACTTGGTTCCGGGTGGTTCTAGCAGGCAGCTCTGGGTGGTGGTTCTAGGCGGTGGTTCTGGGTTGCGGGCAGTGCGGGACAGGCCTGTTGATCTGGTTTCCTTTGAGGGGGCTCCGGTGTCGTCTGCCCCCCAGCTCCGGGCAGCCCTCCCCTCCTCTCCTGTTTCCTCTCCTTTGTGTCGTTCCTCCTCTCCAACACTTCTCCTTCCTCCTGCTCTCATTCTCTCCTCAGCCCCTCCTCCATTCCTGCTCTCCCTGTCTGTCTCTCCCTCTCTCTGTCGCTCCCTCTCTCTGTCTCTCCCTGTTTCTGTCTCTCTCTCTCTCTGTCTCTCCCTCTCTCTCTCCCTCCCTCTCTGTCTCTGTCTCTCTCTGTCTTTATCTCCCTCTCTCTGTCTCTCTCTCTGTCTGTCTCTCTGTCTGTCTGTCTCTCTCTCTCTCTGTCTCTCTCTATCTCTGTATGTCCCTCAGTTGATTTCTCTCCCTATCTCTTCCCCCCCCTCTCCCTCTGTCTCTCCCCCTCTCTCCCGCTTCCTCCCTCTCTATCCCTCCCTCTCTCTCCCTCCCTCTCTGTTTCTGCCTCTCCCTTCTCGCTGTCCTTTATCAGAGTGATCTGTAGGAAAGTAGAGTAACGTCTGTGTTCTGTCCCTACTGAACGATAACACTGATGCGCCTTTAAGGCTTGTGCACACATGCATATGGGCAGCGTGTATGTGTTTGCGTTGTGTGTGCGCGTGTGTGTGTGTGTGTGTGTTTGTAGTGTGCGTGTGTGTGTGCGTGTGGCGGATCTCCTTCCCACTAGGATCTAGAGAGGTCACCTTGTCACTCTGAAACCTGAAACACTGTGGTAGTCTCTCACTCTTCCTGTCTCTCTATGCCTCTCTCTCTCACTCTCTCTTTCTCTGTCCCTCTTTTGCTCTCTTTTTCTCTCTCTCTCATTCTTCATGGGACTGTTGAGTTGGGCATGGTGTGGTGGAGGTGAAGGCGGAAGGGGGGGGTGGGGTTAAGTTCTGGTCATGACGCCCGGCCTCTAAGTGTGTGTGGACACAGGAAGCAGACCTCCTTATAAACACACAGCTGCTGCTCAGAGCCCCGCCCTCAGCCCCGCCCCCTGCCCCGCCCCCCAGCCCCGCCTTCACGTGGCTCTCCGCTCACTTCCTGTGTATCCTGGACCACCTCCACACCTGTCGCTCCGACCACAACACTCACCCATTCATAGTGGCACACACACGCGTAAATAGACACACTCACGCACACACACATAAACACACACATACACACACCGCGCTGACCCTTCACCTCTTTATTGATCGTTACCGTCCTAACCCTGCGTTCACACCAAAAGATGCATTTGCTGCCCGAACGCGTTGACGCCTGAGTTTTGCGGCGCGTCAAATCAAGTTTTGCGGCGCGTCAAACTTTTGACGCGCGTCAAAAGTTGAAATATTTCAACTCGAGCAGCATTTGACGCGCCGCAAAATACGTGAACGCGCCCTTCGCCCGTGCCCGGCAGCGGGCACGGGCATGCCGCGCCGCAAATCAGATTTTGACGCGCCGCAAATCAAGTTTTGCTGCCCGTTTTCTCGGCAGCAAATGCTGCGGCAGCAAAGCAGCAACGCGTCTCTACATTCACTTTGAATGGGATCACGACGCGTGTCAACTTTTTGCATCTTTTGGTGTGAACGCAGGGTAAGACTAACAATATGTACAGAGAATACAGAGTTTGTGTATGTATATGTGTAGATGCATATGTATTCATGTATGAATGTGAAGAAATATAAAAGAGATCCATATGACAGGACAGTTACGTCAGCCGCCATTTTGTATCATCCTCATGAAGGAGTTGTTTTGACAGACTCCGGACTTTATTGGGGGCCCCAGGCAGCTGTGGTGTTCCTCCCTCACCCTCTCACCCTCTCACCCCTCCTCACTGGAACCCAGCTGCTGTTCCTCAATAACCCCCCCTACACACACACACACATTGTTACACACACTTACACACTGTTTTATACATACACGCTCACACTCTCTCACACACACACACACATACACACACCCACTGTTACACAAACATACACTGTTACACACACACACACACACACACACACACACACACACACACACACACACACACACACACACACACACACACACACACACACACACACACGCACACACATGGTAACACATCACATTTCACACACATACACACACACACACACGCACAAACACATATAGTCACACATCACACTCCTCACACACACACACACACACGCACACACACACACACACACACACACACACACACACACACACACACACACACACACACACACACACACACACACACACACACCAACTTTGACCCAAACCTTCTCACCTGGCTTCCATATGATCAAAACTTCTCTCTGTCTTTCTCTCTTTGTCTCTCACTTCGTCCCACTCCTTCTTACCCGCTCGCTCCCTCTTTCAACTAACACTTCTCACACTCCAGTCTCACACACACACGCACACACACACACACACACACACACTCCCATTCCACGCAGCGTACATGCAAACACGTCACACTTGGATGTAATCTAACGACATTAGGAAGCTAGCGATTCCTTTCAGAGGAGTCTTGTTCTGAAGACCGGACATTGAAGAATACTTCACACTATCAGATGGCTGATGTTGATATGCAACAGGTTTTATTCCTCATATAAAAGATATCATGTGGTTCTCAAAAGGGGGAATGTTGAACATCAAACAGTATTCATCATCGTAGATATAATCGTTTGTGTTCCTGAAATCTGTTAAACGTCTCCGAAACGAATCAATCACATGTTCCGACAGGCTATAATGTATAACTAAATACAGTCAGTGTGTGTGCTGTTGTGTCATCGACCCAAGACAAGCACATCACCAGCCAAAGACACACCTGAATGCAGATAGCCCGTCGTACTGGATGCTAATGCTAATCCCAGCTGGAGTGTAGCCACGCCTGCACATGTGGATGGAGAAGGATCATCAGGTTCACTTTAGCATAATGAGGTAGCGGAAGCCAGGGCTAACGAAGGGTTAAGATTAGATGTGTGTGTGTGAGAGAGAGAGAGAGAGAGAGAGAGAGAGAGAGAGAGAGAGAGAGAGAGAGAGAGAGAGAGAGAGAGAGAGAGAGAGAGAGAGAGAGAGAGAGAGAGAGAGAGAGAGAGAGAGAGAGAGAGAGAGAGAGAGAGAGAGAGAGAGAGAGAGAGAGCCCGCAAACTCGCCCGCAAACTCGCCCGCCTGCTAATTTTAGATGGACTTGATTGAGCCCTAAAGGCCGAGGGGGCTGGAGCCCACATCCGCCGCTAAGCCAGGATGCTAATTCTAACCATAACACGGCTAACATGTGTTCTGGTGCGGGAGAATTATACTAGCCCTCTCTCTCTTATGGTTTGCCGCTACTAACGGAATATGAAGCTAACTTGTGATTGTTAGCGCCGATGCTAGCTGTATGTAAGTGTTGTTGGTGCTGATTAGTGTTGTTGATAGCGGTAGCTAGATCGAACCAGTGCTGGTTAGCTTGCTGCTATAGCGGTAGCAAGACCTTACCAGTGCTGGTTAGCGTGGTATCATGGTGTGCTACCAAAGAGAGGCTGCCAGCCTGAGGTTCCCTGCAGGGTTTGTTGTGAGTGTGAAACACCTGGAGGCAAGCTGGATTGTGGAAGGACTGGTTACAGAACCACACACTGCCTGTCTCACTACCTGGCTGTCAGACGTACTGCCTGTCTACTACCTGGCTTACCGCCTGTCTGTCAGTCTTAATATCTGTCTTACTACCTGTCTTACTACCTGCCTGTCTGTCCTCCAATGAGAATGAATGCTAATGAAGAAATCTCAGAGAGGTCAGAGGTCATGACATAGAGCCAGGGTCTCAGAGTGAGGCGGTTAGCTGAGTCTGATAGTAAACATTCAGAGGACCAGAATGCGGGTGAGGCGGCTACGCTCACATAGTGAATTCCCAGAATTCCTGGCAGTGGGGGGGGAGCGACAGGAAGTCATCCGTCACAACGAGGTCATCACACCGCGAGGAGGAGGAGGAGGAGGGGGAAATGCCTCTTTCTCTCTTCTTCTATCCTTTTCTCCTCTCTATCTCTCCTCTCTCTCCTTCTCTCCGCGCTCTATCTCTCTTCCTCTTATCTCTATCTCTCTACTCCTCTATCTCTCTCCTCATCTCTCCTCTCCTCTCCTCTATCTCTGTCCTCCTCTCCTCTATCCCTCTTCCTCTCTTCTATCTATCCTACTCTCCTCCTCTACTCTTTCTCTCTCCCCTCCTCTCTTTCTCTCTCCTCTACTATCTGTCTCTCTCCTCTGTCCTCCTCTCTTCTCTATCCCTCTCCTCCTCCTCCTCTCTCCTCTCCATCCAGTATGTGGAAGGTCAACAGTCCATCTTCTCCTGTGAAACGGACACTGTGGAGGAAGAGTTAAAGGTTGATTCTATCGATGGTCGTTACCCTTTATCTTTCATTATAAACGTGGCTGTGTTGGCGTAGGCGTGTGTGCATGTGTCGAGTGGGTGTGTGCGTGCCTGCATTGTGCACGTGTCTCTGAACTACTGTAAACACACAAACAGTACGAGGTGTACCAGACACACTGCGTCACAAACACCGACACAGCTGCACCCACACCTGAGAGGAAGGATGAATGTGTTTGGGATTGTGTGTGTGTGTGTGTGTGTGTGTGTGTGTGTGTGTGTGTGTGTGTGTGTGTGTGTGTGTGTGTGTGTGTGTGTGTGTGTGTGTGTGTGTGTGTGTGTGTGTACAGAAACAAACTGCAAACTAAAACGAGTTGCAAAACACATCCTGTTGTTGCTGGCGGTGGGTTCGCCAGAGGTTAGCTTGTTGACCCTACCTGGGCAGCGCCACCTGACCAGGGTGACAGGAAGTGATGCGGGCGCTGACGCTGATGTCACATCCACACAAAGCACCGGAACATTCTAAATCATCCTGGGAGCTGTGAAACGTTTTTAACCATTTCCCCTTCGTGGGTCTGTTGAGGCTAATGTTGTTATTGTCACGGCGATGTGCGTGTTTTGTGTCTCTGAATCCAGGATGCTGTACTATTCTTACAAGCTAAACATATCGGGCCAAACTTCAGTTCAGTCTTGTACTTACCTAGCGTGATGTAGCACACTTGTATCTGTTCTGCCAAGAAGTATGTATGTTTAACGTTGTATGTTGTCCGTCTTGGAATTTAATGTACTCACTTATTGTGTGTTGTACGTGTCGTGCTGGCACTTAAAAATAGTACTTAGCATCGTGTAGCATCTTGTCCTATCTTTGTTGTCTATGGGGAGTAGGTTAACCTAATGATTGTTAGTGCTTGGCACAGAGATATAATGTTGTTCCTTTCTTCCGACATATGTACTTTTTGTAAGTCACTTTGGATAAAAGCATTGCCAAATGCCCTAAATGTAACTAGCTTGCTAACCAATTTAACAGTTGAGGCTCAGTTGATAGTCTTTTTAGCTAGCTAATTTAACTTGGACTAAGCTAATGCTAGCTGACATATCAAACTCTTGCTGGCTAGCCAACATAACAGACTCTTCCACTTGCTAGCTAGCTAATTAAGAGCCATTCCACTCAACCTAAACCGTGTCCAGCCCGCTAATGGAGGCTAGCTCTGAGTGTCCGTCCGTCCGCCTGTCTGCTCAAGAGAGACGCCTGCCACCTAATGCCGTCTGACAGCCGAGACGCAGGCAGCTCTCGGTACTCTAGGGCTGTTTGGGGGTCACAGAGACGTGGTCCCAGTGTATGTGGAGGGTTTTATCAGATAATGTCCACATTGTGTCGCAGGCTAAGGGGTTTGTCCGCGGCAGTGACAGGGCGGATTGGTTCTAACACTAGTGGAGAGGTACTTGGCAGGTCACCTGCAGCAGCCACATCTTGGTATACCTGACCTGAGACCTGAAAGGTTTTATTCAGACGAGGAACTCCTGGAAAACAAAGTGGCTGGTGGCTGGTTTCCTGGTTCATAACTTCAAGACAGACCGTAAGGTGTTGTTTATTCACACATGTTATTTTTCATGGACAAGATATCGAGATTCTTTGATTGCTCCTCAAGTGTGTCAAGTCAACTCTGATTTATTTATTTATTCACCTAATCACCGTATGTAGTATGTTGTTTAAGAAGTACTCCAATTTGAAGATGTATTCTCTGCTGTGACACCCTTCCCATCGGGGATTAATAAAGTACCTTTGAGTGTCTTTATTTATGTACTGTACAAACTATCTCTGACGTGTTTTCCTTAGTTAACCTCTTCTCTCAGGTCCATCAGAGGCCCTGTGGTGGTCCTAACCCTCTCCTCTCTGTTCCCAGGCGCTGATGAGACCGGGCCGTTTGGACCGCATCGTGTACGTCCCGCTCCCAGACGCCCAGACCCGCCGTGACATCTTCAACATCCAATTCAGGAACACGCCGGTGTCCCCCGACGTCAGCCTGGACCTCCTGGTGGGCCGGACAGAGAAGTACTCCGGAGCCGAGGTGGGTCCATCCATATACACAACCATGATACAAAGAACCATGATACACAGAACCGCACACACTGTGACCGTGATACACAGAACCGTGATACACAGAACCGCGCACCCTGTGACCGTGATACACAAAACCGTGATACACAGAACTATGATACACAGAACCATGATACAAAGAACCGCAAATGCTGTGACCACGATACACAGAACCATGATACACAGAACCATGATACAAAGAACCGCACATGCTGTGACCATGATACACAGAACCTCCTTGCACTGCAGGCACTTAAGTGCCTCAGAAAACTACAACAACTAATACTTATCCCAACCCCCCGAGTATCCACAGAGCTTCCTCTCTGCACTACTCTGACATGGTGTTGTCTCTATGCATTAAGTACTCCCCTGGTATTATCTCTGTTCCTCTAGGACTCTGTGGTACTGCAGTAATCCAAACTAGTATTCCCAGTGTTACTGCAGTAATATAAACAAGTATTCTGAGTGTTACTGCAGTAGTATAAACTAGTATTCCCAGTGTTACTGCAGTAATCTAAACTAGAATTCCCAGTGCTACTCCAGTAATCTAAAATAGTATTCCCAGTATTACTGCAGTAATCTAAACTAGTATTCCCAGTGTTACTGCAGTATTCTAAACTAGTATTCCCAGTGTTACTGCAGTAATATAAACTAGTATTCCCAGTGGTACTGCAGTGATATAAACTAGTATTCCCATTGTTACTGCAGTAATATAAACTAGTATTCCCAGTGTTACTGCAATAATATAAACTAGCATTCCCAGAGTTCTCAGCCCAGGAAAGAGGGCTGTTGTGAGCGCAGCCTGCCTACAAATGAAGGCTCTGCCGCGGCTCAGAGTGCGATTACTAGTCTGGACGTGTGACGTCTCCGCCCTGCTGTTGGTCAGTGGAGCTGCGAGGAGGGCACAGCGCTGACGGTCTGTCAGGGGGTCCGACGAGGGAACACACAAACACCTCTTTGTCCGACGGAAGGGCCTCCCAGCCCTTCGGCCCAGTGGGTGATTCACACCCCCTCCACAATGCAGCCTCCGCCGCTAAGCTCCACAAATAAACAAACAGTCCTGTGGGGCCGCCGAGGAGGGCCGTGTCGTTGGAGTGTGTTGTCGGGTGGCATGTGGCTCAGGAGGGAGAGCGGGTTGGCTGGTAACCGGAGGGTTGCTAGTTCGATCCCCGGCTCCTCCTAGCTGAGCGTTGAGGTGTCCCTGAGCGAGGCGCCTCACCCTGACTGCTCCTGACGAGCTGGCTGTCAGCCTGGGTGGCTGACACCGCCAGTCGGCTTGTGAATCTGTTTATGAATGGGTGAAAGTTTGCGTGAATTGGGTGAATGTTAGGCAATATTGTAAAGCGCTTTGAGAGGCCACTGGATTGGAAAGTGTGGTATAAATGCAGTCCGTTTTGAAGGCCTTCCTTCTACGTGGGTTTGAGGAGGCAGAGGATCCTCCGGTCACTCTGAGAGGACCCAGAGAGGAGGACGTCTGTCACTGGCTTATCTATCAGTGGCCCCGGCTCCTGTTTAGTCTGGCCCCTGGCTCCTCAGGGCCAGCGAGGACACGCTAATCCCTGAGGCTTCGCTCCGGTGACCTTTGGTGTGTCGCTCGTCGACACAACAAGCACACACACGGCGGCCTTCACTGGGTTCTGCCGCCCACCCTTTGGATAGGGAGACGCCAAAACAAGGGCTGTTGTGTTCCGTCCCGCTGGGGACGAGGGAAGTGGGGCCAGGGTCACCTCGGTCTCCTCCTCCACAGGTGTGTCTCCGAGCGGGGAGACACGCCGCGGTCCGGCTTGTGACGCTCTCCCCTGAAGTGTATTGGTACCTGTGCTTCACCTTGACCCATGGCTCACCTGTTGTTCACCTGTGTTCGGGGCCCATGGTGTCCCAGGTGTTGTGATGGGAGGACGGTCGAGTGGCTGGGCTGTTCATGACTCATGGCATGCTCAAAACTGCTGCTGGAACTGGACTTCTTATGCTAAGCTATGCGATGTTAAACGAAGCTATGCCATCTGGCGTCAGGTGATTAGAGGCTCCCAGATACAGCTCGCTAGCATGTGGCTAGCTGGGGTCTGGACTGCCTTCGCCAGGCTAAGCTGATATATGCTTGCTTGCATCAGGCTTTATATTGAAGACGCCCAGTACAGTACCGCAGCAAGCAGCTGATAGGGGGCTGGATGTGCTAAGCTACGCTACACAACACCAGGCTAACCTCTGCTTTGCTGCACCTGGCTAAGCTATGCTACACTAGGCTAAGCTACGCTACGCTCCACAACACCAGGCTAACCTACGCTATGCGACACCAGTCTAAGCTACGCTACACATCATCAGGCTAACCTCTACAATGCTGCACCTAGCTATATATACCATAGACATCTTATATGATAGACGGAGCATCGAATGCTACCGCCTACTGGCGCTGACGAGACGCGGGGCCGCCATCTTGGAGTGGTCATCCGCTCCACTCAGTGTAATCCGTTTGGCTGGAGCAATGAACTGTCAGCGCATTTAATTAATCATACCTCACTGAATACCACTGATTTTCATGCGGTTTTTTGTCATACGTGTAGCTATGATAAAGGCCACATGGTTTGGCGTGTTTTATTATTCAATACTAATTATACCAATAGTACGGTAATGTTAAATCTTGCTTGTGAAAAGTAATCCCCCGATTCCTATTATGGATTGTCCGCCGATTTGAGCAGGAATACGCTAAACAACAGCCCGGCATCCTGTTTCTGCTGCTGTTGCTGCTCCCGGTTGACCACTCCAAGATGGCGGCCGTATTTCTCGCGTCCCAGCAGCCAATGCTCCGTCTATCTATAAGATGTCTATGATATATACACCATGTTCCAGCTGCCCTGCGGTGGTCAGAGGGCCTGGAGGGGGCGTTGCCGTGGTACCCGGGGAGGCGGGGCGGGGGGGTTTGTCTTGGCAGGGCCTGAGATGGAGGACGGACCGCCGGGGCCCGTACACTAACAACGCCAGCTACAGGGGCCCCACCACACCGGTACTGGGGCCCCTCGGAAACCGAAGCCCCTGGGGCTCTTATTAGGACGAGGGCCGCTCGGAGGATCCTGTTTCACTCTCTCTTCATAGGCTGTCTGTCCGTCTGCCTGTCTGTCTGTAGTGGGTGATTCCTGGGTCCCAGCTCTTTGACACTGACATTAATTACATTCCTGTGTGTGTGTGTGTGTGTGTGTGTGTGTGTGTGTGTGTGTGTGTGTGTGTGTGTGTGTGTGTGTGTGTGTGTGTGTGTGTGTGTGTGTGTGTGTGTGTGTGTGTGTGTGTGTGCCTTGCAGACACAGTTCAAACACACACACAGAAGCACTTCTACGAATTCACACACCCTTCCCCTAAACCCAGAGTGCTGCAGGCACTCCTCAATTACCCCCTCCTCCTCCTCCCCCTTCTCCTCCTCCTCCTTCTCCTCCTCCTCCATCCTCCTTCCCCTCTCCTCGCTCCTCCTCCTTCTACTCCCTCGCCTGTCCTCCTTCATCCTCCTCCTCCTTCCCTTCTCCTCACTCCTCTTGTCGTCGTCCTCCTCCTTTCCTTGTACCAGGAGCTATACTTGATACTGTTGTCAGCCGTGTTTGTCACAAAAAGGAGATGCACTCTCTCTCTCTCTCTCTCTCTCTCTCTCTCTCTCTCTCTCTCTCTCTCTCTCTCTCTCTCTCTCTCTCTCTCTCCCTCTGATTGTGGTGGTTTAGGAGATGGTAGGATGTGTGGTGAGGCGGTGTATCCTAGTTTGTATTTAGTAGTGTGTAATCAACACCACCTTCAACACACACACGTAGAACACAAGAACTCGTCCTCTCGTCAGGAGCTCTGGAGGATTAGGAGCTGCTTTGGTCCGACTCCCTTCTCTAGTAGACGATCATTCTCCCAAAACCCCTCACTGTGATCAAGAAACAGAAAGATGTGAGGTGAAGACACATAAACTTCATTAAAAAGAATAAAAATAATGAACACTACACTAACTGCTAATGAATTAATAATTATTCAACAGATAGACAGATCAACATCTACTTCTACCCAGGTGTAGCACTCAACCTGTGCGGTCTGTGATGTCATCTTCAGGGGACAGGATGTGGTTAGCGGGCGGGGGGGAAGGGGGGGAACAAAACCAAACCAAAGAGGCGTGAGAGCCCCCCCCCC
>NC_079421.1:10210761-10218261 GCF_026213295.1 Gadus chalcogrammus | reverse complement strand
CACACTCTCACACACACACACACACACACACACACACACACACTGTACAGAGTCACACACACACTCTACACACTCTCTCACACACATACACACTGTACACACAGTCACACACACACCGTACACACTCTCACACACATGCACACTGTGCACACTCACACACACACTGTACACACTCACACACACACACACTGTACACACTCACAAACAGTCCCACACACACTCTACACACTCTCTAACACACACACACTGTACACACTCACACACAGTCACACACACACTCTACACAGTCTCACACACATACACACTGTACACACTCACACATAGTCACACACAAACTGTACACACTCTCTCACACACATACACGCTGTACACACTCATAGAATGGACACATACCTGATTAAAGAGTTGGTCTGATCCATACCCAAACATACCATCTACAGCAAGACCCCCCCCCCCAACACACACACACACACTCTGTCCCCTATACCCCTCCCCATGCAGGTGTTCCACCACGGGGGTCTTCACTAAACATTGGGGGGGGGGGGGGGGGTGTAGGGTTTGTTTTTTCTACAGTCCATTGAGATGATAGATGGAAGGAGTTAGGTGGTCCGGGCGATGACATCATCACCGGGCCATCCCCATGGAAACGCCCCTTTTTCTCTCCATCCCGTCCCATCGATGGCACCGCATTGTGTTCCTCTCCTCTGTCTCTGATTGGCTGAGCTGCAGGTCCCGGCTCACGTGATTGATGATCCTCAGACCGTGTATTGTAATGCTACGGGATTGGATAGTGTAGAGGTCAGAGGGTTCAAGAGGTCCTGGATCAACTCCCCTGTCTCTGTACTGTCTAACCCCTACCTGCTCCTTAATGACCTGTCTCTGTACTGTCTAACCCCTACCTGCTCCTTAATGACCTGTCTCTGTACTATCTAACCCCTACCTGCTCCTTAACGACCTGTCTCTGTACTGCTAACCCCAACCTGCTCCTTAGTGACCTGTCTCTACTGTCTAACCCCTACCTACTCCTTAATGACCTGTCTCTGTACTGTTTAACCCCTACCTGCTCCTTAACGACCTGTCTCTGTAATGTCTAACCCCAACCTGCTCCTTAACGACATCAAACTGAATTATTTGGGTAAGGTTGTGCTAAATCAATGCCATAAATAGTGTGTAATTAGTTTGTCCATGTGTGTGTTGGGTGTGTGGCGGTGTTGTGAGTTCTTCGGGGCCGGTAGAGTGTGTGTTGGTTGGTTCTAGAGCACATTGAGGAACTCCGATGACCTCTGAGCCCCAGAGGTCGTGGGGGGGCTAGGGGACAGGGGGAGGGAGAAGGGGGGAGGAAGGGAGGGAGGGAGGGGATGTCTGTGGTTCTGGGTGATGCTGAGGTTGTGTTATTTGATAAAGAGCGCTATCAGCATGCTGAGCACACGTGTGTGCACGCACATATATGCACATGACCACACACACACACACACACACACACACACACACACACACACACACACACACACACACAGTGTCTCTCTCCCTCCTTCCCCCTCTCTCTCTCTCACCACAGTAACGACAGTAGTGTAAAGGAGACCATAATAAACGGGTATGGTTAAGATGGAGCAGCAGCAGGAGGAGGAGAGGGGGGGATGAGCAGGAGGAGGGGAAGGTGCTCTTTACTTGATCAGTACTTACATGTATTGACATGTTATTAACATGTTTTAACGTGTCATTCATTTTTTATGAACGTGTTAT
Organism: Gadus chalcogrammus; assembly: GCF_026213295.1. Classification (NCBI taxonomy): domain Eukaryota; kingdom Metazoa; phylum Chordata; class Actinopteri; order Gadiformes; family Gadidae; genus Gadus; species Gadus chalcogrammus. The sequence goes on along the minus strand of NC_079421.1, from coordinate 10,216,518 downwards.
TAATCTGTTATTAACAGATCTCGGCGTGGTCTGCGAGGCCACTCTCCTGGCAGGACATCAGTACCTGTATTATTAACCTGTTTTAAACATGTGTTCCAGATCTCTGCGGTGGTGCAGGAGGCCGCCCTCCTGGCCCTGCAGCAGGGCATCAGTACTGACATGTTATTAACGTGTTATTAACATGTTGTATTAACATGTTATTAACATGTGTTCCAGATCTCGGTGGTGGGCCCTCCATCAGGACATCAGTACTAACATGTATTAACATGTTATTAACGCGTTATTAATGCGTTATTAACGTGTTATTAACATGAAAAAACATGTTTCCCAAATCTCGGCGGTGGTCCAGGAGGCAGCCCTCCTTGTCCTCCAGCAGGACATCAGTACTAACATGTATTAACGTGTTATTAACGCGTTATTAACGTGTTATCAACATTTATTAACAAGTGTTCCAGATCTCGGCGGTGGTCCAGGAGGCAGCCCTCCTGGTCCTCCAGCAGGACATCAGTACTAACATGTATTAACGCGTTATCAACGCGTTATTAACGTGTTATTAACATGAAAAAACATGTTTCCCAAATCTCGGCGGTGGTCCAGGAGGCAGCCCTCCTTGTCCTCCAGCAGGACATCAGTACTAACATGCATTAACATGTTATAAACTCGTTATTAACGCTTTATTAACGTGTTATTAACATGTGTAACCATGTGTTCCAGATCTCGGCGGTGGTGCGGGAGGCCGCTCTCCTGGCCCTGCAGCAGGACATCGCGGTGCAGCAGGTGACGGCGGACCACCTCCACGCCGCCCTGCAGGTGGTCCGGCCCCGGGTCCCCGAATCCCTCCTGCAGACCTACCGCCGGTACCAGCAGCAGAGCCCCGCCCCCTTCTGAGGCCCGCCTCCCATTGGCCCGGCCCAACCACCTGACCTCAGTGTGTGAATATGTGAATATGTTTCAGCAGCAATAAAAATACATTATAAAAAATGACATGGGAATGAAATTATGTCTTTCATTTATCATACAAATTAATGTTGATATATTCTTATATTGTTTAGTAGTATACATATATGATTATTTACGAATAACATATATTATTATTGGTAGGCCTATTATTACGTTTGTACTCTTTGTGCCATTAGTAGTACATTTAAATTTATATTAAGGGCATTCAGCAGACGCTTTTATCCAAAGCAATCCAAAGCGAAGAAAGAGAATCATTGTTCGTATAGCGATAGTAGCATTTGTTTGGTTTTGGTTTTATTCATATAATTATTGTTATTATTAATATGAATATTATTTCGAATAGTCTTACCATTGTAGATTAAATAGGAGGAAATAGCTAACTAGTAATAATAACATAATAATTGTGTCATTAATTAATTATTTACATCAATAGTAGCCCTTAAACACTTCATATGAATAGTTCATATCTCCAGGAAGGTTCACGCATTACATTATCCTAATTACAGTCCTCGCGAGAGTTCCGTCCGCACTTCCGACCACTAATGGGGGGGGGCGGAGGGGGGGGAACCATCTGCTCTTCTCTCGTGATCCGCTTCGTCACCCATCCCTCAAACCCCCTCCTCTTCCACTCCACAAATTACACGTTTCAACTATCTGGTGAGGAAGAGGATTTAAACAACCCGGGCACGGCCAAGTCTAAAGTTCCCCGGGACGGGACGGGACGGAACGGGGTTGGGGGGGGGGGGGTCGCCCCCCTCCCGGCCCGTCCCGTGCGAGGGGCTGACCCGTGACGTCAGCGGGTCGCCATGGCTATTGATGTTTCCATGTGAAAAGGATGGATTGACTTTATATTGAACTTCCTATTCTCATGCGTCCGGAAGCGTCGCATCCGCGACGCCCATCAAAGCAGACAGTCAGGGGGGATAGTGGGGGAGGGAGGGAGGGGTCGACCTACTCGCTGCCGGGGTGCTTTTTTCTTAAGGTGGACTGGAACGCCACCCGCCACCACCCTCCAAACCACGAAGCCCCGGCTGAGCCTCGCCGTATGTTGACTGGTCCGTTCGTAAAGGTGAACAAACGCACTGGGAGCTCGGCGGTGCGACCAGACTCCGGCAGCCTGACGGGACCTCAACCACAGCGGGAGAGGAGTTGAGCACAGCGGAGGACTTCTGGAGTCATTACCGCCTCCCCCCCTCCTCCCCTCCTCCGCCCGCAAGAGCGGAAATAAGTTTTCCTGCAGCGCCTCGTCCCGCGAACACAGGGCGTTCCACCTTAACAAACACGCACACGCACACGCACACGCACACACACACACACACACACACACACACACACACACACACACACACACACACACACACACACACACACACACACTCCCCCCCCCCCCTTCTCTCTCTCTCTCTCCCTCACACACATCTCTCCGCCGGCCTCCCTATCTGCCCAATGAATCGCGAGCGGATGCGATGTATCCTGTTCCAGAGCAGTGAATGGCCAATGGGAGGAGGAGGTCTCTAGTGGAGCTGCTCCGCGTCTCCATTCATTCAGTCCTGGGCTCCACACACACACACGTACAAACACACACACGCTCCTCGCTGCAGCCTCCCGAGCGACTCCAGAAAACTTATTTTAACCTATTTTTTACGCCATTACTCGGAAGAGAGGAGGAACCACTCTTGGATATACCGTCTCTTATCCGCGGGTTGTGGTTTGTTGTGTTTTTCCGAGACTAGACTTTGATCCGAGCTCCAGAGCACCGCGGCAGACTGGGACTCTTTGGCCGGGCGAGGGCGCACCGATCCCGGGTGCCTTTTCGGAGCGAGCCGTGGCCGTGGATCTTACTACTTTGGAAAAAGAGGATTACGCACAGCACCGTTCCCACCTGGATTAATGTCGCCGTGCGTCCTGGTTCTCCCCAGATAGCGGATGTTTGGTGGAGTTTAGGTCCAAATCTACTGGTGGATGGATTCTACGTTATGGACGCTTGTATATAGGTGAGTACCCCTGGATGTCATGAGTAGTAATAAGGGTGGTGTTGTTTTGATACACATCTCTTATGTGTACTACTGCGTTAGTACTGCGGTGGTCCTACGGTGGTCCTGCGGGGACATGCAGGCTGAACCCCCGCGCGGAGCACGGCGGGTCTGCGGAGAAAACCTTCTCCACTGCAGGAAGTCTCCATCTTAGCTCTCGCTGGGATTTGGTTCCTCCGGTCGGTCCTGAGAGCCGAGCCTGGGGGGGTGGGGTGGGGGTGGTTAGTGTGTAAAGTCCGCCTCGCTGGAGTCCATCCGTCAGGCTCCCACTCTCCCCCTCCGTCCTGCTCCGAGTCTCCCGCTCCGTCCCCCCTCCGCCCTGCTCCGTGTCTCCCCCTCCTCCCGTCTCCCCTGCTCGGCTCCCACCAACACCCCTCCCCCACGGCCCTATTCTCATTCATAAGATTCCCTTCTTTACTAGAATACCTTTTAATGTCACTTCATCTCCGGGCTCTGCGGCTTTGGTGTGGGGCTGAGGACCGGCGCGTCCCCCCAGGACCCGCACGGTGCGGGACGGTTCGAGGGACCGGCCCGTCCAAACCAGGACCCGCACGGTGCGGGACGGAGAGGAAACGGGTGTTTTTCAGTGCGTGCAGAGTTCGTAATACCGCGGTGTTATTTGGGGAAGTGTCTCCAGTGAAGTGAGCGTTATGGAGACAGACAGGGCGCACTTTGCAGCAGGCGTCATGTCTGTCGGACCCCCGCGGGCGCACAACCCAATTCCTCCTCTTGTTGTTTTTATTATGGTTTTTACGACTAAATCTTTTTATTATAGGGCCACTCCACCGCCCCGAGCTATTCCGCTTTCCTCTTGTAAAAACAATCGACCCGCCGCGTCCTCCTTCAAAAGACCTCGTTTTGAGGAGACTTTGCGTGACCTTAGTTTTAAGCGCAACTTTTGTCCCGTTTCCCTGAAATCCTTCTGCGCTTTGGTAACAGAATACCAAGTGAGGGCCTCCCCGTTCCGCGCGGCGCTGCATTTAAATGTTAACTAGTCATACAAATGGAAATGAGCAGGGGAAGTATTTGTGTGCCCACTGGAGGTTTTAAACGTGTGTGTATTGGGGAAGAGGCAGTCTTGTTAATAGTCAACTCTCCTTCCCTTCCGAGTGACCCACTTACAGATCATCCGTGACAGCAGCCGAACAACTCGGGCTGTAAACTCTAATCTGACCTTTGGTTTCACCGAGAGGGTAATCAGGGAGAGGGTAATCACGTCTGTAGGTTGCGTTGTGCAGCTGAAAGGCTCCCAGTACCGGCCCCCCAGTACAGCTGAACGGCCCCCAATATGGCCCCCACTACCACTGAAGGGCCCCCAGTACAGCTGAAGGGCCCCCACTACGGCAGAGCAGTTTCCACAGACCCCCCCTCTACCGCTCCCCTTGTTCAGATGAATCCATGCCCCCCCCTGTCTCTGGTGTTGTGCTCCTGCTCCGGTGTTCTGACGCTCTCTCCCCCCCCCCCCCCCCCCAGGTTTTCCGATGCGTGCCGAGTCTGGGGTGACAGCTGGAAGTGGTGACCCCTCCACATGGAGCTCCAAGGCACGCCGCTAGCCGCGGACGCACGCCACCAGTATGACGCGCAGCACACGCCCATCCTGTCCCTGGACCAGATCCAGGCCCTGCGCTCCAGCAACGAGTACACCGAGGGGCCCTCGGTGGTGCGGCGGCCCCCGGCGCCCTGCCTGCCCCCCAGGGGCCACGACAAGCAGGAGAGGACTCACGAGGTGATCCGCTTTACCAACAACAACAACAACGAGCACCGGCCGCACCACCACCACCACCACCCCCACCCCCACCACCACCATGCGGCGGGGGCCCCCAGGGCCCCCGGACTCAGCCGCTCCACCAGCACGGGCAGCGCCGCCAGCTCGGGCAGCGGGGGCAGCGGGTCTTCGGAGCAGGGGCTTCTGGCGCGGTCCCCCCCGCCGCGGCCCATAGCCACGCAGCCCCGGCCTGTCAGGACTCAGCCCAAAGCCAAGGGCCTGCTGCTGCTGCCCCCGGCCCCCGAGGCCCCGCTCAAGAAGCCCGGGCAGGGCAAGGGCCCCGCCGAGCCGCTGGGGCCCCACCAGCTGATCTGCGAGCGTTGCGCCAAGTGCAAGTGCGGCGAGTGCACGGCTCCCCGCAGCCTGCCGTCCTGCCTGGCGTGCGGCGGCCAGTGCCTGTGCTCGCCGGAGAGCGCGCTGGAGCACGGCACCTGCATGTGCCTGGTGAAGGGCGCCTTCTACCACTGCTCCAACGACGACCAGGGAGACTCCTGCGCCGACCAGCCCTGCTCGCTGTCGCGCTCCCACTGCTGCAGCCGCTTCCTGTGCATGGGCGCGCTGTCGCTGGTGTTCCCCTGCCTGCTGTGCTACCCGCCCGTCAAGGGCTGCCTGAAGGCCGGCCAGAGCTGCCACGACCGCCTGACGCGGCCCGGCTGCCGCTGCAAGAACTCCAACACCGTGTACTGCAAGCTGGAGCCCTGGGCGTCCCGCAGCCCGGACAAGCCCTCCTGATCCCCCCCCCCCCCCCCCCCGGGCAACGGACCTGTAGTGGGGGGCCCACGCACGGGCGGACATATGTTCGAGTGCACTTGCGTGCGGACCTGTGAGGATGTCTACTTGCGTGCGGACCTGTGCGTGTGGGTGGGTTCACGTGCGTGCGTTTGGGTTCATGTGCGCGTGCCAGAGACTCCTGCCGTGGACGGGGAGGTGGGCGGAGGCGGCGGACCCAGAGAGAGGAGTAACACAAAAGAAAACCACTCTGACTCTTGTTAGTTTTTG
>NC_079421.1:10195761-10208261 GCF_026213295.1 Gadus chalcogrammus | reverse complement strand
TTGGGGATGAGCTCATCTCTCTGACATTTGGTTGAACAGCCCGTTAAGGGGGGGGTGGTGGGGGGGGTTGTTCGTGGGGTCAACAGTGTGAACAGGAAATGCACATGTTGGGCAACACTCAGGACAAACAACCGTTGGGCTCCGGGGGGCCGGTGGGGGGGGGGGGGGGGCATTAGTCTTCCCCCAGCCCCCATTCCGAAGCTCTGGTCCCAGTGTCCAGATGCCACCTGAAGAGCTTCATCTGTTTGGAGACCTACACGTAGACTTCAGTCGTAGTAGAGTTAATTTATGGTCGGAGTATAGTTAGTGTGTTTGAGTAGCCTTTGTTTAGTAGTAGTATAGTTAAAGCATGTTTAGTAGTAGTATAGTTAGTAGTGTAGGCCTAATTGAACTATGTTTGGTGGATCAGTAAGGGTTTAGTTAAAGGATGGAGTATGTAAATTCTAGTGAGTATGTATGTAGTATAGTGAGAGTATGTTTGGTAGTAGAAGTAGAATGTTAGCATGGAGATTGTTTGATAGTATAGAAGGTTTTATAGTTACAGTATGTTTAGTCTTAGTATAGTTGTGGGTATGTTTTGTAGTATAGAATATGTTAATGTTAGTGAGTATGTATTATAGTGGGAGTATGTTTAGTAGTAGGCTAGTATAGTTTGAGTTTGTTTAGTAGTATTGAGTATGTAAATGCTAGGGAGTTTGTAGTATAGATAAGGGTGGATTAGCTCTAGTATAGTTAGAGTCTGTTAAGTAGTTGTATAGCTTGAGTATGTTTGGTAGTAAAGTGTGTTAGAGTCAGTGAGTATGTGTATCATAGTTAAAATCTGTTAAGTATGAGTATGTTTCTGGTATAGTATGTATGAACTATAGCTAAAGTCTGTTAAGTAGGAGTATAGTTGGAGAATGTTTCGTAGTGTAGTGTGTTAGTGTCAGTGGCTGTGTAGTATAGTTAAAGTCTGTTAAGTAGTAGTATAGTTGGAGTATGTTTGATAGTAAAGTGTCTTAGTGTCAGTATGTGTACTATAGTTAAAGGGTGGATTAGCCATTTGTCCATTTCCTGTTACCTTTCAAGGCTGCAATGCGAGCCGCGCTCAGGGCCGAACAATGGGAGGTGTTCCAGCCCGCTTCCCCTGGCCCAGGGAGGGGGCGGGGGGGCTAAATGTGTCCTGGAGCCCGGCACACAGGAAGACAATGTTTACGTGATATGTTCCAGTCCCGTCCAAATAAGGAAACAGACCCTTCTCCCACCGTTTCCACAGCGCAGCCTCGCCAAGTTCCTTAACTGTCCCCCCACTTCCTGTCCCCCTCGTCCCCCCCAGGGTCCTCTATGGGACCGGACTAGAGGGCCCCGGTCTCTGCTGCTTCCCAGTTTACCGTCAGAGACCTCTCTGTTGTTTTCCCACTCCTGCTCCGGGAAGCTCCCTGGGAATGTGTCAGGCGGGATTCCTGGTCGGAGGTTCAGAGCGGGCGGGTGGCTGTGATTCAGAGTGCAGTCATCCCTCCCTCCGGCTGCACTTGTTGCAGGGTAAACTTAGCCCTGTCCCACGCCGGCGGGAGGCTATTTGGAGCCGCTGGGCGGCGTCCACGCTGACGTCCGTGGGCGACGCGGGGGCGAGCACCTCTGACTCACAGAGGAAGCCCCCGAGACAAACAGCCCGCCTGGCAAAGCTGGAGCTAACGGCGCTAGTAGAGGGCTGGAGCCACAGGCCCCGCTGCGCCGCGGCTATGCTACGCAGGCAGAGGAGTGGAGGAGTAGGCCGGCTAGCATTAGCTTCCGCTCCCCACGCATCTGGTTTCCATTAGGTGTTATTTTCCCCTGATTGCTAATTTCTATTTATACACCACAAGGCGCTGTGGGGTATAAATAGAAAGGAGCAATCAGGGGAAAGGCAGAGGTGAAGTGAGAGCGCTCTTCTCGTGAACCGCCGCCATAAACGGGGAGTTATTAGGGTGCTTTTTTTTCACCAGGGTTAGAGATGTGGGCGTGACCTGAAGGAAGAAATTAGCATTTCGAGAGTATGAAAGGGCCGAGGTACGATGAACATTACAACAGATACTTATAATCAGTATTTATATACTGGTACAATTGAAAGTGAGGAACAAAGTCACTAATAACAACAACAGCAACAGTGATCTAAATAATAACAAGGATGTCCATTTCTAGATGAGGGGTCAAGACACCAAATGAACGGTGTTAGGTGTGTGTGTTAGGTGTGTGAGAGACCCCCCCCCCCCCCCCCCCCCCTCATAGAGGTGTGACGGCCTAAGGGACCACCTGGCCCTACGTCAGGTGTGTGTGTGTTTTCGTTCACACCCCCCCCCCCTCTCCACACACACACACGTCCTGTCTGAGGTGTTACTCTTAGGGGGCGTCTGTTCCTGTCTCCTTTGTCTGCTCACAGTTTATTATTGGGGGGTGGGAGGGGCTTAACTTAACACAGGTAATCACCGACCAGGTGTGACGTCCGACAAAGACGAGATCAACTCCGGCGGTCGACAATAACAATGATGTCTGTTCTTTCACAGCCATGAGCAGCGACTGTCAGTATTCTAATGCGACTGCGGACCCCCCAGGGCTACTGGGGTCCCTAGTCCCCTAGTGGCCGGCGCTGGTATTACGGTCCGGTCGCCGCTCCGGCCTGTAGGCTCAAGGAAAACCTCTGTGAGTCAGCCACACCGCGGGCCGCGTTCCTGGATCATCTCTTCCGCGGGGTGTTGGGCCCCTGGGGGCCCCGGACCGGAGATGTTTCCTTAAGGAGGCTTCACCAGATCCACTCGGCAGCCAGCAAATATTTCAGCTCGACACTTGGAAGCGAGGCAGACCACTTCCACCGATCGGGAGTCCAGCGCACGTCTTACAGAGAGGCCGCTCCGATTGCGGAGCGGGGGAAGGGGGGGCAGGGCCGCCATGTTGGAAGGGCCGTGGGGGGGAGGGCCGCCATGTTGGGAGGTGTCCCCTGGAGGTTTTTCACCTCCACCACGCCACCATGACCAGAGCAAGTCCCCGGTCTTAGGCTGACCGCCCCGCGGATTAGAGGCTGGGTCTCCTCTCTAACTCTCTCTTTACTTTCTAACTCTCTCTTCTCTGGCTCTCTCTCTCTTCTCTCTTCTCTGGCTCTCTCTCTCTCTCTCTCTCTCTCTCTCTCTCTCTCTCTCTCTCTCTCTCTCTCTCTCTCTCTCTCTCTCTCTCTCGCTCTCGCTCTCGCTCTCGCTCTCTCTATCTCTCTCTCTCTCTCTCTCTTCTCTGGCTCTCTCTCTCTTCTCTGACTCTCTCCTTTCTCTGACTAATCTCTAACTCTCTCCTTTCTCTGACTCTCTTTTTTCTAACTCTTTTAACTCTTTTATTTTCTCTTCTCTAACTCTATCTTAACTCTCTCTTCCCTTACGTTCTCTCCCTCCTCTAACTCTTTTCTCTCTCTCTCTAACTGTCTAATTCTATCTTGCTCTCTCTCTTCTCTTAATCTTTTACTCTCTTTATTCTCTGACTCTCTTCTTTCTCTTCCCCCCTTTATCAAATATCTTTCTCTCCTCCCCTCTATCTCTTCTCTAACTCTATTTACTCTCTCGCTTCTCAACTCTATTTCCTCTCTCTCTTCTCAACTCTATTTCCTCTCTCTCTTCTTAACTCTTTTTACTCTCTATTCTCTAACTCTCTTCTCTCTCTCCCTCCCTTTACATAATATGCTTCTCTCCCCCTCTCGCTTTCTATCTAACTTTCCCTTTTGTTTACTTTATCCCTTCCCACCCTTAAAACAGATAGAAAGAGATACATATATAGAGCAATAGGTATATAGATAGAGATACGTACATAGAGTACTCAGTGGATGGATAGAATTAAACAGATAGATTAGTGGTGAAGAGAAGGAGGATGCATTCTCCCTCTCCTCTGTGTTCCCTGGTGGAGATTAGTCCGGCCATACAACCAGATGGTTCCAGTCTGCTGCCTGTTTTCAAATCACTTCCTCTCCACACAGACAGCCTCCCCTTCTCTCCCTCCCTCTCCCCCTCCCTCTCTTCTTTTCCTCCCCCCCCCCCAATCTCCTCTCTCCCCCCCTCCCTGTGGCTCCTCTATGATGTGGCTTGAAATAATCTTTTATTGCCTAGTTGTTCGGAAGTGACCTGCTGCCCTGGGAGAGATAGGGCCAAGTCCTATCTCTCCATTGTGTTTCAGCTGCCAGTCTCCCCCCTCTCTCACCCCCCTCCCACCCGTCCCCCCCGTCCCCCTCTTTCTCTCCAGCCCCGCCTCCCCCCCCTCTCTCTACACACCCCCTCCCCTGTCACTGCCAGGCCTGAGTGATCCTGTGTGAGTGGTGGTGGGGGGAGGTAGGAGGGAGGTAGGGGGGGACATCCTGGGAACAATGGGGGGCTTCGCTCTTATCCGGCTCTTCTTAGCTGGGGGGCAGCGGGGGAGGGGGTTCCATCAGTCAGTCACTACAACCACACACACACACACACACACACACACACACACACACACACACACACACACACACACACACACACACACACACACACACACACACACACACACACACACAAAAACACACACACCACACAATCCCACTTAGCTTGGTTAGTTAACCCCTCTGTGGCTGATTTGGTCCTCCAGCGAGAGAAAGTGTGTGTGTGTGTGTGTGTGTGTGAGAATCTGAGAGTGTGTGTGTGTGTGTGTGAATATGAGAGTGTGTGTGTGCGTGTGTGTGTTTGGGAGAGAGCAAGATCAACAAAACAAGATAAAGAGACCTTTTAAAACCATCTTGAATCGTAGTCGTTTCATTTGTAAAACGGTGTGTTAGAACAGGAGCTGAGACGTTTATTCACAGAGACGCCTCGCGTCAGCCTGACGTCTAGCTAGCAGATAGCCGTGGTGCTACAGGTAGCCGCTAGCTGCAGTAGCGCTCACGTAGCGCGTCTTCTCAGGGGTTTTTCCACAGCGCTTGCGTATATATACAACCAATGACATGTGATTAGGGCAGTATTTACAACCTGTTTACGTTCCGTGTGCACGACCGCCTCACTTCAACACACTCAGCATCCCTTCCTGTAGCGGAAGCTAGCTCCTGGGCTCGTAGCTTTAGCCATGAAGCTAGGAGCTGCAGCTGTAGTGCGAAAGGTTTCGGTGCGCCGAGAGAAACGCTACAAGTTAAGCGCTACAACTTTAACACCACAGCTTTAGTGCTACAGGGTCATGGCTAGACAATTAGCACTACATCTACTGAGTGCTAAATGTTAACGGTTGAAGGTTTAGCGCTTTAATGTTTAGTGCTATAAGCATGTGCTAAATATTAAGCACTACATATTTAGCACCACAGGTTAACTACATATTCATAGCTGCAGGCATGGCCCTTCATGTCTACACGCTACGGCTTTAGCATTAGTTGTAGCGCTACAACGCGTTTAGCGCTGTGACTGCGCGGTGTCTGACAGTGCTGCACTCGTCCAGGTCTGAGGTGTAAAAGGAATCTCTGGTTTCAGTCTAGGAATGGGGGCCAGGTCTACTGAATAGTAGAAGAGACCGGGGCAGGAAGAGAGTACTCTGGTTACCTAACCCTGACCTCTGCAACGCTAGCTTACAAACAAACTGCTCACTTTCAGCCATCTTGGTGCTGCTGTTACCGCCAGCAGACCTTCACAACCAGCCCAGTGACACACCAAACACCCCGGATCCCTCCTTACAACACATCCTCAACCGCCAGTGGCAGTTTACACTTTGGCTAGCATCGTACGGTGGTAGCCTCGTGGCTAAACGACGCCGCTCAGCGCCTAGCTTCTGCTGAGGCCTCTGATCTGGCGGCTTGTAAGCTTATCGTGCCAGTGCGCTAACTATGAAGGCAGCGTGCCTCGTAGCGGCATGCGGCAGGCTCTCTTCCTCAAACCCTTCCAAAAACTTCCTCTCCTGTCAATTTCAATTCAATTAAAAAAGCTTTATTGGCAGAAACAAACATTAACGTTGCCAAAGCAGGTGAACAATAAAGAGGTCAAAGTATAGAACGTTCAATAGAAAATATATATACCCATATCCTGTCTCTCTCCCCTTTGCGTAAAGGCCCAAGATACCGGCGCTGGCCACTGGGGGCAGTGTGACGGAGCCAGGAGGGGCCAGAGTAGAAGCTCCCCGAAAGAAGGCCCCCACCATACCACCACCACCTCCTTACCCCCTGCAGGCACTCTAACACCCATACCAAGAACAGGGGGGTCCTTAACAGGAAGCCCCCAACCCCCCTTTTCCCCAATACTGCAGGGGTCCCCCCCGCCCCCCCCCAGATCAAAGGAGCAGCACCAGAGGAGCAGAGCTTATCTGTTGTTGATTTTGGGCTTTAACTCCAGCGCTGGATTCAGGAACTGTGTCGAGGATTTACAGAGAGAGAGGGAGGGTGGGGGGAGGTATGGGTATGAGGGAGAGAGAGGGGAACGGAGGGAAAGAGAGCATTGAGGGAAAGAGAGGGAGGGAGGGAAAGAGAGGGGGAGAGGGAAGAGAGAAGGAGGGAGGGAAAGAGAGGGGGGAGGGGGAGAGGGAAAGAGAGAAGGAGGGAGGGAGAGAAAGAGGAAAGGAGGGGGAAGGAGGAGGAGAGCGAGTGAGGGGGGAGGGAGAAGGGGGATGTGGGGGGAGACTGAGACAGAGTGAGAGAATGAGAGTGAGTCAGTGAGAGTAAAAGAACGAAAGGAGAGAGAGAGAGAGAGAGAGAGAGAGAGAGAGAGAGAGAGAGAGAGAGAGAGAGAGAGAGAGAGAGACTAAGTGAACACCAATGAATCTCAGGAGTCCTGAACCCTCCAGCAGCCAGGGAACCCCCCCCCCCCCCCCAGTGTTGCTCCCTGCCGCCGCAGGGCTCCCCGTGCAGCTCCTGGTTCCTAATCCTCGTGTTCCCGGCCGCGCCGCCGCGGGAGGACGCGTTAGCACCTCTCGTTAGCCTCGGCCAGAGCATTCACAGCGCCCAGTGGGACGTCGGGCGGACCCGCCCCCTCCATAGAAACACACCTGTCAGTCACAGGCCCCGGTAACGGCCTGACACGGGGTGGACTATGGTTTGATTGACAGCTGGTTGAGGGGGGGCTCCGTGCCGGCGGGGGGGGGGGGGGGGGGGGGGGACCACCAGGAGGGTCCAGGGTTCTGTTAACCTGAGCGCTGTGAGAACCAGGACTCTGGGTCAGAGTGCAGACCACCTGCTTTTAGATAACCTGTCTGTCCACGGTCCTGCCTGTCTGTCTGCAGGTCCGTCTCCCTGTCTGTCAGTATGTCTCCTTGTCTGTCTGTCTCCCTGTCTGTCTGTCTGTCTGTCTGTCGGTCTCCCTGTCTGTCAGTTTGTCTCCCTGTCTGTCAGTATGCCTGTCTGGCGGTCTGTCCTTCTGTCGGTCTGGCTGACAGAGAACATGTCTGCCTGCCTGCTCTTATGTCTCTCTGTCTGTCTCTCTGTCTGCCTGTCTGTACGCCTGTCTTTCTGTCGGTCTGGCCAACAGAAAGACAGGCGTACAGCATTTATCTCTCCCTGTCGGTCGGCTTCCTGCCTGCCCTTATGTCTATCTGTCTGTCTTTCTGTCTGTCTGTCTGGCTATCTATGTGTCGCCCTGTCTGCTCTTATGTCTGTCTGTCTGTCTGTCTGTCTGTCTGTCATATAGTCGTACTGTGTTCTGCTGGCCAGCGGCTATTCCTCACAATCTGTTATGATGTTCTGGAATGTTCCGGAAGGTTCCGAATGATCCTGGCCTGAGAATCTCATCTCACTCCATCACTCTTTAATGTAGGAACGAGAAGAGAAGAGGAAGGCGGAGGGAGGGAGGGAGGGAGGGAGGGAGAGTGGAAGAGAGGGAGGGAGGGAGAGAGCGAGAGGAGGAAGAGAGCGAGAACAGACTAAGTGAGAGCAGCTGTTCTGAAGTGCCTCCACTTTATGACATTAGCGCTCGTAGCGCCGGTTAGCGCTGCGTGATGTTGGTTAGCGACGTTGGTTAGTGCTCGGAGTGTCGGTTAGCACTGTGTGACGTTGGTTAGCGACGGTCGTTAGCGCTTGTTGCGTCGGTTAGCGCTGCGTGACGTTAGTTAGCACTCATATATTCGGTTACAGCTGCGTGACGTCAGTTAGCACTCCTGGCGTTGGTTAGAGCTCGTAGCATCGGTTAGCACTGCGCTGCGTCGGTTAGTGCTCGCAGCGACGGTTAGCATCTGAGCTCTGCCAAGGTCAGACAGATGACGGTTGACCTCCACAGGAACAAAGAGATTGTCGGAGCCCCTCTGGGTCGGAGGAGAGTCATGTGTATCCACACTACAATATATCCCAGGAGTTAAGACTACAAACACCTTTCTGCTCTGGGCCGGTGCAACTTTTGGTTTGTTTATGTTTTCTGTATTTCCCTTAACTCTGTAGCTATATTCAGTACTGTATGCCACTGGCTCGGATCGAACTGTTTATGATTAGAGGCTCGGTTTCAGACCAAGCTCACCTGCTACTGGGTAGGAGCTCAGTTTTCAGTAGTCCGGCCCGGGTTTTCTTTCCAACCAGAGCCCGCCATCTGGCTTCACTAATCATCAGCAGAGCTGAGTTCCAACTGGTGAATGAAACAAGCTGGATCGGCTCGGGGCTAGAAGTAAAACCAGGCAGGGGTTTTACTGTTCTGGATCTTGAGTCGCTCAGAGCTGTAGAGAGGATGGAACAGAGACACAGACAGGCAGACAGGGGCCCCCTCAGACGTTTGTACCTTATTCAACTGGCAGACAGACAGGCAGACAGACAGCCGTAACTAATTGAACATGCAGAAGGATAGACAGATAGGTAGACATATGTACCTTTTGAACCACAGACGGACAGACAGACAGATAGGCAGACAGGCTGAACCGGCTGGCTGTCTGGTCTGGTCTGTGCTCCAGCCCTCTCTTGGCCTCTTCCAGAACATCGAGTCACCTCTGCTCGGACGGGGCTTGGTGTTCCTCTCCCGACGGGCCGCCCGCGTGTTCTCCGGGCTCCAGGACATTCCATCCCTCGCTGAGGGATGATGTAAGCGTCCGATTACCCCTCGGTTCCGTAGGCCGTTAAACCGCCAGTGAATCCGGTGAGGACGTATGGAGAAGACGGAGGTGTCTGCTGGCGTCCGTCCGGAGCGTTGGTCCTGCCCTGACCCCGGCATTCCCTACAGGAGATAAGACCTCCCCTCCACGCCCCATAAACACCCTGACGATCTCCAGGAGAGACCAGTAGACCTGGTCTAGAAGAATCTGCTTCTTTAGCTTCGACAGTGTCGTTTCAATGACTTCAAAATACAGTGTATAACTCTGTTTTTCAAACCCTTTTCACCTGACCCCGTGTTAACAGTTTGGTGATCCATTATTTTCCGTACCAGCGTCCCGCTGTTGTACACAGGAGCCCCGCAGTGTGATGCTAATGTCCTGGATGCTAATGAGACAGACACCTATTCTTCCAGCAGAGGTCACGACCCGGCACAGGAAGTGCCTGGCGAGCATCCATCGCTCGTAAGAAAGGAACTGAGCTTGAGTGCGCTGTCAGCCCCTCAGAGTACATTAAATACCCCGGCTGCCCGACACCCGGACATCCCAGACCCCCTGGACTCCCCACGACCCCCAAGACAGCCTGGACCACCCTAGACCCCCGAGACCCCCTCCCCCGTCCCCGATCCCCCCAGACCCCCAAAGACCCACCTAGACCAGCCTAGACCCCCTGAGACCCCCCCCCAGATCCCCCCAGACCCATCTAGACCCCCCTGGACCACCCTAGACCCCCCAAGTACCCTCCATACCCCCCCATATCCCCCAAAACCCCCGGTCAGGGGGGATCTACATCTGAATGGAAGTCGCTGCCTCCTGTCAAACAGCAGTGAGGTCAGTAAGGGCTTCTGTCCCCTAGGAACCTGGTGATCTCAAGAGATAGGGTTCAATTCAGGTTATGTGGTGTTAGTTTAGCTAGTAAGGGTTGGTTTGTGTTAAGTTGGGTTAGGGGTAGTTAGGGTTGAGTTAATGTGAAGTTGTGTTTATTTAGGGTTTAGTTGTGTTAAGTAAGGGTGGAGTTGTGTTTAGTATTTTAGTTATCATTGAGTTGTGTTTAGTAGTAAATTAAGGGTTGAGTTGTGTTTAGCTAGGGTTGAGTTTAGTAGTTTAGTTAGGGTTGAGATGTGTTCAGTTGTTTAGTTATCGTTGTGTTTAGTAGTTTAGTTAGGGTTGAGTTTGTTAGTTTAGTTATCATTGAGTTGTGTTTTGTAGTTTAGTTACGGTTGAGTTTTGTTTAGTAGTATCAGCTAGGGTTGAGTTTAGTAGTTTAGTGATCGTCGAGTCGTGTTTGTTTGGAAAGGGTTTGAGTTGTGTTTAGCAGTGTAGCTAGGGTTGGGTTTGGTAGTTTAGTTACGTTGAGTTATGTTTAGGAGTTAGTTTAGGGTTGAGTTAAGTAGTTTAGCTAGGTGGAGTTGTGTTTAGTAGTTTAGTTATGGTTTTGTTTAGTAATTTAGATAGGGTTGAGTTTAGTAGTTTAGTTATCGTTGAGTTGTGTTGTGTTTAGTAGTTTAGTTAGGGTTCAGTTTGTTAGTTTAGCTATCGTTGACTTGTGTTTTTTAGGGGGTTGAGTTGTGTTTTGTAGTTTAGTTATCGTTGAGTTGTGTTTAGTTGTTCAGTAAGGGTTTGAGTTGTGTTTCGTTAAATTTTGACTTGTGTTAGGTTGGCTAGGTTAGCTTTGTGAACGTATCATTAACATGAGCTTAATGTTAACAGTATGGACGTGTTAGCAGAGCAGAGGAGTCCTCAGATGGAGTGGACTCTGTAACCGGCTCCGGGGAAGTTACTACTCTCTGGAGCCGGAGTCGGAGCCGGAGCCATATTTCACCAGGCTCCCCCTGCTAAACTCATCATCCTTATCCTCACAGGAAGCCGTATGAAGACCGTGGGCTGGAGACCGTTGAAACCAAAATGTCCGCCATGCGTACCGCTGGGTTATGGGACGCAGACCGAGAGGGTTTCATCGGATGTTCATCTGTTCTTCTCCTGCAGATGCTGTTTCCTGTTAAAAAGAGAGAGAGAGAGAGAGAGAGAGAGAGAGAGAGAGAGAGAGAGAGAGAGAGACAGAGAGGGAGAGAGAGGGAGAGAGGAGGGGAGAGGATAAGAGAGTGATCTTCCCGTCTCCATCTGTTCACCAGTTCACCTCCGGAACGTTCTGCTGGCCGCGTTCCCGCCGACTGAAGATGGTCCAGATAACAGCGCCTCCCAGCCAATCAGGCGCTCTCGTCGCTACCTCATCCCACAGGTGCTGCTTTCATACAGGGCCAACCAATAAGCACGCAGGGCGGCCTTCCAGCGCCGCTCCCCCGGGGCCGACCTGCGTCTCCGTGGCGATGGCTGAGGCCGGGTTGCCGAGCAGCGAGCCGTCAGAGGAGCTCGTCACAGCGTCCCCGCGGCGACGGCCAGCAGAACGGTGCCCCGGTCTTAACGTGGATAAACAACAGCACTAACGCCTCATGCCCACTGCATCCCTCCGTTGACTGATCCCCATTGACTTTGAATGGGGACGGACGCGCAATGCATTGTGGATCCGTGCGCTCCGCTGGAGCCTTCGGCTCCGTCAAAAAGTTGAAAATTGTTCAACTTTTTCGGCATCGACTTATCCGTCATCCAATCAGATCGCGTATGCAAATTTAAGCACTGTGACACTACTCGGGCTCTGACGACCCCGGAAAGCTCCCCAATCCGTCAGCCTTCCGACGTCCTTTGACGGTGCAGTGGGCACGAGGCGTAAACGTTGGGGGTACGTCGCTCCCTCTGCTACCTGCAGCGTCTGTTCTGAGCCCCTCCGCAGCGCAGGGGTGTGTGTGTGGGGGGGGGTATGGAGGGGGATGGGGGGGGGGTGTGGGGGTGGATGCCATGGTGTTGGTGGAGCTATTTGACCCGGTGGCTGGCTCCTCACAGTGTGCTGCGAAGGGCAGCTCAACTCTTCCTCACCCCGTCCACCATGCCTCTCTCTCTCTCTCTCCCTCTTTCTCTATCTCTCTCACACTCCCTCTCTCTCCCTCTCCCCCTCTCTCTCTCTCTCTCTCTCTCTCTCTCTCTCTCTCTCTCTCTCTCTCTCTCTCTCTCTCTGTCTCTGTCTCTCTCTCTCTCTCTCTCTCTGTCTTTCTCTCTCTCTGTCCCTGCCTCTCTCTCTCTCACTCTCTCTATCTCGTCGCCTGGCCGACGTTGAAAACCAATTTAACAACACACACATGCTTCCACTTTACTTCCCCCAATCTCCACAATGCCTCCCTCTCTCCCCTCCCTCCCTATCTACCTTCCTCTCCCTCCCTCCCTCCCTCCCTCCCTCCCTCCGTCCTTAATTCTCCTCCATTTTGCCTTCATTAGGGCTGTGTTTCCAGCCCGGGGCCCGGGGTAATGCTGGGTGTTTCCTGCCCAACGTCGGGGGCCCGTTGCTGGGTAGCTGCGCGAGCCGGGGGGGCCTGGTGGTGCCCCAGCACTGGGGTCAGGATATGGGTGTCATTACGACCCCCCCCCCCCCCCCCCCGGCTCCAGTAATGAATTACCAGGGC
>NC_079421.1:10180761-10190761 GCF_026213295.1 Gadus chalcogrammus | reverse complement strand
TGTCTGCTGCCTCGGAGCGGAACGGAGGGGCGGGGCTTAACATATCAGGACACACAGGATCACAAATCACCGGAGAGCGATGCCAACGTGACTTTAATGTTCCTTCCTGTTATTGTGAAAACAGAACCTGCTCATCTGCCCGCTCCACCCTTCCTGCGACCGGGGAGGAGAAAACAAACCCACCGTAGAGAGAAGGAGCATGCATAAGGTCTCCACTATATCTTACTCAGGAGGTATTTGTGTGTGCAGGTTTGTGTGTGCGTGTGTGTGTGTGTGTGCGTGTGTCTGCATGTGTGCAAGTGTGTGTGTGTGTGTGTTTGTGTGTGTGTGTTCTTCCTCGCTATGGACTGAAGAGGAGGGCTGGAGATCTGTTTTTCCTCCAGATCTCCTCCTCCACCAGATCCACCCCGAACTCCTCCACCTCCAACCCCTCAGCCAGCCCCCCCTCTACCACCACCACCTCTAACTCCTCGACCCCTAACTCCACCTCCACCCCTAACTCCACCACCACCGCCACCCCTAACTCCCCCACCCCTATCTCCTCCACCCCTAACTCCCCCCCCCTAACTCCTCCACCCCTCCCTCCTCCACCTCCTCCACCCTAACTCCCCCAACCCTAACTCCTCCACCTGACCCTAACTCCTACACCCCTAACTCCTCCTCCACCAGCTCCTCCATCCATAACTCCTCCTCCACTCCTACCCCCAACCCCTCCCTCCTCCCCCAACCCTAACTCCTCCACCTCTTACTCCTCCACCCTTATCTCCTCCACCCCTACCCCCTCCTCCACGTCTTACCCCTCCACCCCCACCTCCTCCACCAGCTCCTCCCTTTACTCCTCCACCCCTAACTCCTCCACCCCTCCTAACCCCCAAAACCCCTCCCTCCTCCTCCGCCCCTCCAGCCCCCCCCTTCGCCCCTCTGGCGGGGTGATGGTGCAGGGGGGGGGAAGGGGGGGAGGATTTAAGACTTCCTGTGTGCCGGCTGGAATGTGCGCGTCCTTTCGGGGCTGCCTGTGTGTGACTTATGTGCCTCCGGTGGATTAGTCCGACTCAAAAGCCATTTAAATCACAATCCCCCGCGCGGCCGGTCGCTCGGCAGGGACAATGTGGCGTCGCGGCGCGCGGATCAGCCCGCCGCCGCCCAGGTCGTCTTCGGGCCTCCGTGCTGCGGGAGAGGGAAGCAGGAACAAAAGTGCGAAAGCCGTCTATTATGGGATGTGTCTGAACCTGAGCTAGAAGGAATGTCCTGGAATCACAAGGATCGCGTGTGTGTGAATGTGTGTGTGTGTGTGTTTGTGTGTGTGTGTGTGTGTACATGTGCGTGTATGCGTGTTTGTCTGTGCACATGTGTGCGCCAAGGTATGTGTGTGTGTGCAAGCACTTGTATGTGTTTGTATGTGTGTGTGTTTGTGTGTGTATGCACACATGCATGTGCAAATGCATGCATGTGTGTGCAAGCAGATTAATATGTGTGTGTATGTGTGTGCTTGTGTACATCTGTGTGCAAAGACATGCAGGTGTGTGTGTGTGTGTGTGTGTGTGCATGCAGGTTTGCGTGTGCAAATCCATGCAGGTGTGTGCGTGTGCATGTCCATGCACCTGCATGCATGTTTTACCCCTGTGCAAAGGGGTTGGGATGTTGTGCGTCAGATGTCGGCTCCTGGTGAGTTTCTGGTGTGCGAGACCGATCAGACACCAACTCTGGAAGAAGAAGAGGAGAACATGAAGCCCAGGACACCTTAATGACATCCATTATGTTAACATCCAAACAATACAAGCCCTGGATGAATGTGTTTTGGAATTAGACAGCTCACTGCAGGGCCCGATGTTAGCGTGCTACAGTGTTAGCAAGCTGCAGCTAGCCCCCTCTGTCTGCCGCTGCAGTGAGGGGCTGTTTGTTTGTGTTGAACAAGGCTGTGTTTGTCTGGAGATAAATCCCTGCTTCCCCCGGTGGAGCGGAGGGGAAACACGGGCCCTGGGGACGGACACACAGACACACACACACACACACACACACACACACACACACACACACACACACACACACACACACACACACACACACACACGCACACACACACACACAGACATACAGACACACACACACACACACACACACACACACACACACACACACACACACACACACACACACACACACACACAATCACACCCGCACACACACAGACACACACACACACAGACAGACACACACACACAGACCCACAGACACACACACACACACACACACACACACACACACACACACACACACACACACACACACACACACACACACACACACACACACTCAGACACAAACACACACATATACAAACACACACACACACACACAGACACACAGATACACAGAATCACAGACACACCGGCTCAAATCACTTCCTCTCTGCCTCCTGTCATCTCCCAGGTACAGCTCTAATCTGGTAGACCTTTGTTCTGTGTGTGTGTTTGTGTGTGTGTGTGTGTGTGTGTGTGTGTGTGTGTGTGTGTGTGTGTGTGTGTGTGTGTGTGTGTGTGTGTGTGTGTGTGTGTTTGTGTGTGTGTGTATGTGTGTATGTGTGTGTGTGTGTGTGTGTGTGTGTGTGTGTGTGTGTGCGCGCATGTGCATGCACAACTGTGCGTGTATGTTGTGGAAAAGCACACAGTCTACACAGAGAGAAAAGCTAATATTTACCACGTAGGTTCCTGGCTTTCATATAAGTTAGATGCTACATTCAGGGTTAGACCCTATCTACCCTCTTTCCTCTCTCTCTTCCCTCTCTCCCCTCTCTCCCTCTCTCTCCCTCTCTTTCTTCCTTATTTCCTCTCTCCCTGCCTCTTTCCCCTGTCTCTCTCTCTCTCTCTCTCTCTCTCTCTCTCTCTCTCTCTCTCTCTCTCTCTCTCTCTCTCTCTCTCTCTCTCTCTCTCACACTGTCTCTCTACCACAGATAGAGAGCAGAATGTGATGAGGATCACGTCTCCAACAGGAACTTAATAAGTTGGGATCGAACCGACAACCTCATCAGCAGCAGCGTGACCCGGGCTGGCTGGCTCACGGGCTGAAACTGGATATGAACCCGTTTCCTCCGCCTTTGATCTCTAACCGGATTATGATGAGTGTAATCTGGATCTCTGAGAGCTGGAGCTCCTCACCCCGGGCCTGATACTGATTAGGGTCATCAGGGGTCCATTGGGTTCCATGGCCCTCACAGCTGGGTGGACAGACCCAGAACACAGCCCTAAAACCAGGGTGGAGGGACCCGGAACACGGCCCCCACAACGGGCTGGGGAGGCCCAGACCATGGTCCTAACACCGGCCTGTGGGGACCCAGAACAGGCCCCTAACGCCGGGCCTGGGGGGACCCAGAACACGGCCCTCACACCGGCCTGGACCCTGCCAGCCTGCTGTCCTCCCAGTGTCCCTCGCTGACCCGGCTGGAGCCCTTCCCAGCCTCTTTCCTCCCCCCTGCCCGCCGCTACACTAACCTCCCAGACAGGAAATGTTTCGCTGCCCGGGTTTCCTCGGCTGAATACCGCCCAGATCTCCAGAGGATTCCAGAATCCAGAGTCCAGCCTGGGACAGCTGGCGCTGGACCTCCATCCAGACTCTGTACTGGATGTACGTCAATAAGCCGGGCCTACTTTCACACAATGGTCCTACGTCCGTACCTCAGACCTACGTCCATACACCGGGGGTTAGGGTTAGGGGTAAGAGGGTTAGGGTTAGGGGTAAGGGGGGGATAGGGTTGGGGAGAGGGGGTGAGGGTTAGGGGTAAGGGGGGGATAGGGTTGGGGAGAGGGGCTGAGGGTTAGGAGTAAGGGGGGGATAGGGTTGGGGAGAGGGGGTGAGGGTTAGGGGTAAAGGGGGATAGGGTTGGGGAGAGGGGCTGAGGGTTAGGGGTCAGGGGGGATAGGGTTGGGGAGAGGGGGTGAGGGTTAAGGGGGAGGGGGGTGAGCGTGAGGGGGGGGGTCCGGCTGGGACCTCGTCCAGCCTGTTGCTCTGGGGGAGAGGCGGATCTCCTGGCGGATAATGTTCGTTCTTTCCGCCTTGCTCTCCCGTCTCCTGTCCTTCCTCTGGGCTCTTGGCAGCACTGTGACCGGGGCCCCGGGGCCCACCACTCCCCGGGTCTCCGCACCTGCCAGCCGGCAACAGCTGGGGGCCGGCACAACATGGCCGTTAGCTGAGAGCTGAGGGCCCACATAGTGGCTCCCTTCTGTTTACTATCCCCCCGAGTTCAGCGTCGGGGCATCTGTGCAACGGACAAACATTTTTATGATAAAGACGTGCAAAAGCACCCTCCACCCCCCTCCCTCACCCCCCTTACCCCTCCCTCACACCCGCCAGAGGCTCCCAGCAAGCACAGAGTGTAACCCAATCACAGCGAAACCTGTGGGAGAGAGGGGCTGCTGGAAGTACATTTTATACCTCCAGATAAATGTGCCCTTTTAGAGAGCGCTCGCTACGCAGCTGCTCGGCTAGGGACAGTGAGCTATCAGGACGGCTAGGAGCTACCAGGGCGGCTAGGAGCTACGTGCTACCAGGGCGGCTAGGCGCTACGAGCTACCAGGGCGACTAGAAGCTACAAGCTACCAGGACGGCTAGGAGCTAAGAGCTACCAGGGTGTCTAGGAGCTACGAGCTACCAGGGCTGCTAGGAGCTACGAGCTACCAGGGCGACTAGAAGCTACCGAGACGGCTAGGAGCATAGAGCTACCAGGGCTGGTAGGAGCTACGAGCTGCTACGAGCTGCTACGAGCTACGAGCTACCAGCGCGGCATGGAGCTACGAGCTACCACACAACATCATCCTGCACAACACAAGGCTTTAAGGGTTAGGGTTAGTTTGGCTGAACTCATCTCCAGTGCTTTACTTAAAGCTCCCTAAAGATCAGAACAGAGCAGAGAACAGAGTGTTTTTCTGTTCCAGTGGTGCACTCGGGAGCGAGCGCGTTGTTTGGGCGTGTTGTTGGGGACATGTTTTGGAGCGAAATCGCCGTCGAGGAAAATCAATCCGTCATCGTCCGGCCAGGAAGGAAAGCACGGCGGCGCGGGAGAGATCCTGGTCTGCAGGACATGTTTCTGTACGCCCACGCAGCCAAGGGAGAAACCGGATCCTTAAACATAGATAAGAGTGTGTGCCAAAGAGGCCGGGACTGGAAGGACTGGAAGAAGCCCATGGCAACGGGCCGGGGCTCTCGGATATGGAAAGGTAAACACGAGGGCAGTCCGAGCATGTTCTCATGCTGTCAATGAGGAGCTTGTGTGTCAGTCGAGCCCTGGTGATACAGAGGAGGAGGATGGCCGGGCCAGGAGCACCTCCTCCTCGCTCCCAGAGCGGTGGAACACCGTCGGGCTGATTGCAGCTCTTCATCAGTAATCAGATCCGCGCAGCACTCTCTGGCCGGGGGCTTCAGGGAAAATATGTAACCAGAATGAAAACAGGAAATGGGTTCGAATTTGGGGACTAACCTAATTGGATGTGTGTGATTGGGGGATAGCGTCACGGTGTCCCAATGTGTTTCTGGTTTCATGGTGGGTTCTGCTCGGTGCCTCGTTGCATGTTAATAATCAACAGTCGGTCAGACGTCGGGCCGGAACATGAATGAGAGCATGAGGAGCTGCTGTTCATAAGGCGCTCCTGTTCGTAACACACGGCAGCAGCCTGCACACGCTGGGCGGAGTACAGAGGATCAGGAGCTGGCTGCAGAGCTCAGGTAATCCGTAGCTCCAGGCCTTCCCCCAGCACACCTCCACCGCAGCCCAACCACACCTCCATCACAGCCCAACCACACCTCCACCACATCCCCGGTCCTCTTTTATCTTCGGAACGCGTACCCACGCCCACTTCCTCCAACAGCGCATCCAACCCACCATCGTTCCCTGAACTCATACATAAATGTAAAGATTCCCCGAGGCCAGGACATGCAGAATCTCAAAGCGCAGTAAATGGTAGACGAACTCCATTTATACTGCGCTTTCCTAACCAGTGGCCGCTCAAAGCGCTTTATAATATTGCCTAACAATCACCCATTCATGGTGATCACCCTCCGACGGCGGAGTCAACCATGCAAGGTGACAGCCAGCTCGTCGGGAGCAGTCAGGGTGAGGTGCCATGCTCAGGGACACACCAGACACTCAGCTAGGAGGAGCCGGGGATCGAACTAGCAACCTTCCAGCGACCGGCCAATCCGCTCTACCTCCTGAGCCACATGCTGCCCGACATCAAGGTCACAGCAGTTGAGGATCGGAGGTTTCACTTCCACTGGCTAATCTTCATCATGTCGTCTTCTCTGTCCAGCTGAACTCACTGCGTTCTCCGGAGCAAAGGGAAGGTGTTTGGTAAGGAGAGCTGTGTGTGTTCCCTGCTCCGTTGTATGGAACTCATCTTGGCCGAAGTTTGACGGTGATTCTACCCAACGCCGAGGGCCGGGGGCAGGAAGTGAGGGAGGAACTGGGGCCGGCGGCCATGCTTGTTTTGATTTGAACCAATTGACTCTGGAGTCCTTCCAGAGTCAACCGGTTCCCCCAGACCCGACTCTGGAGCTCCCCTCTGCACACCCTGTTTACTGCTGAAATACTGCTCTGTAGCTAGATCCACTTCACCTACCGAACCAAATCCAACTTTATTTCAACTGTGCTCTTCACGAAAAAAACACTGATGAAAGTGCCGACATGTAAGAGGGCAAACAGCGAACAACATATGAGTTCACAGAGTGATTTACACGGCTGTAACGACATACCGAACAACAAATACCGAAGCAGATACTACCAAATTCATTTTAGCATAGTTTGTAACTTTGTACATTTCTGAACAGCCGGTATGTTTTCCTCCGATTTGCAGATTTTCTTTCTGTGTTCTGTTCAACTGCTGTGACCTGATTGGTCTAGCAGGAGTAGATCTTCCCCCAGGGGAGCTCTTATTGGTCCGAGGGTTAGGCCCACCCTCTCATACATGGTGATGCAATCGCACTCACATCTCTGTAAGGAAGGGAAGGGGATTGGGTTTCAATGTAAAACTGAATTTCCTCGTAAACATTTCCTGAATAGTGTATAATGTGAAGGAGACAGACGGGGACGGAGCCAGGAAGGAGTAGACTTTCACTCCATGAGGTCTTTAATGCCCGGAGAGGCGGCCCGGCCAAGACTTGGTGACAAAAGAGGAAACCAGATCCTCCTGTGAGCCGAGACCGGAGAGGAACGGTTACTGAAGAGTCCAGACCACGTCAGGGACCCGGACTAGAAGACCTGGAGAGTCCGGACCAGAAGAAGATGTAAAATATAATATATATTATATATTACTCAATGTTAGGATAATTATATAATCAATTGAAAACCCACACGCTTGCACACATACACAAACACTTGCATACACTTGCACAAACACGTACATACACACACACACACACACACACACACACACATACACATATTTACCCCCCCTCCAGAGCCCGGTATGCTGGGGTCCGGCCTGCAGCAGTGCTCAGGTGAGGGTCCTGAGGTGGATTAGGAGGAACCGGATCCTCTTGGCCCAGGAATGCTCATTACCATGAGGGGGAGGGGAAATGGAGAGGGCTGCTCCAGATGGAGAGGGGGGGGCCAGGGTGTGTTGGGGTGTAGTTGTGTGGAGTGCCTGGCTGATTTGGGGTGTGAAAGGAGGTGTATGGAGGGGAGTTTTTCTTTACATATATCTGCATATATATGTTTACATATATATATATATATATATATAGAAGCGTCTCTGGAAGGTGCCCTGGGAGCAGCTCGTGAGGAGTTACTCTCGGGGTGGCTCTTGGAGCAGCTCTAGAATGAAGCGGCTCTGGAAGCGGCTCTAGAATGAAGCGGCTCTGGAAGTGGCTTTGGAAGTAGCTCTAGAAGCAGCTCTGTAAGCGGCTCTAGAATTAAGCGGCTCTAGAATTAAGCGGCTCTGGAAGCAGCTCTAGAAGCAGCTCTTGAATGAAGTGGCTCTGGAAGCAGCTCTAGAAGCGGCTTTGTAAGCGGCTCTAGAATTAAGCGGCTCTGGAAGCAGCTCTAGAAGCAGCTCTAGAAGGAAGTGTCTCTGGAAGCGGCTCCAGAAGCAGCTCTAGTATGAAGAGACTCTAGAAGCAGCTCTAGAATGAAGCGGCTCTATTGTCAGAGGAAGGGAACGATGGATCGACTGAGCAACAAAGAGCTCTCTGTCTGGAACGCTCTGCACCCTCACACACACTGCTGCTGGACACACACACACATACACTCACGTAAACAGACTCATCACACACACACACACAGACGCACACACACTAACACAAACTCCAATACACACATAAACACACGCTGGATGTTATAGATAACGGTACACATTATTTCAAAGCAATTCTATAGAAACAAAAAAAAACATGCATACACACAAACACTATAAACACTCAAGACAACAAAAAAGGTTTATGGATTAGTGTACAGACGTGTGTGTGTGCAGTGTGTGTGTGTGTGTGTGTGATTGAGTGAGTGCGCGTGTGTGGGACTGAGTGCGCGTGTGTGTGTGTGTGTTTGTGTGTGTGTATGTGTGTGTGTGTGTGCTTTTGAATGTGTTTGTGTGTGTGTGCAGGCCGCTGTGCGCAGTGAAAAGCACAGTGTAATGTCACCGGCTTCCTTTAATCCAGTTAGTAATCCCCCGGCCGTCCTTTCAGAGCCACAGGGCGGAGAGAGAGAGGGGACCGTCCTCTAATCACCGTGGCGTCTGCAGGGATCCAGCCAGACATGTCCTCCTCCTCCTCCTCCTCCTTCTCCTGTTCCTATACTCTCTCCTAACATGCAGGAGGCCACATCTGTCCAAGTGGGTGTAGTGACGCTGCGTGGCCAACAGTGGCGTGGCGCTCCCTGGCTGAAGGAGACACTGCCAACTGGCCAGGGAAGAAAAGCTGAGTACGGAGTGGTACACACATATATTGCACTGCCTCTGTTCCTTCGCTTGGTGCTGACGACTAATTATGTTAATTATTTTTATATTCAACATTTAAGTTTCTGTATAGAATTCTGGTTTCATTGGAAAGTTGCACAGGAAAGCTTTAGAAGACCTTCATGTGTTTTTTGTGTAGTGTCAAAAGTAGGGATGGGAATTGATAAGAATTTCACGATTCCGATTCCGATTCCGATTCTGCTTATCGATCCGATTCCTTATCGATTCTCTTATCGATTCTCATTGGGTGAGAAAATAAGTACAAATGTGTTTGTTTGTATTAAATCTCTTTAATATCTGATGAGAAGTGCGTCTAGCATTGGGAAATTGTACATTTTCAAATCAATTGGTCTAGACCAAAAATATATGTTTGGCTTTTTAAGCCCAAATGCCATCATTATGTGCCATAAAACTAAAAACACAGACTGAAAACAGTCAGGGTAAGAGCTTGTGCCTTTTGGAATGCTAACAGTGCTCATTTGCATTCAACTTGTAACAAAATTCAACTGACGTAAACAAAATGAAGTATTGATTAGACAGAGATTTATTAGATGGGCCTACCTAATACACCGTTGGAACACACAAGACCGGAAACCATAGCAACGCCGGCAAACAAACCCCGAGAAGCCCAATCCCTATGAGAGCTACGGCCATCCGGAGGCGCACAGAGCTGTTGGCCGTGATATTATATATACAATTATATTATATTATATACTATTATATATAGAGCTCCGGGAGTCGCAAACTGCAACAATCATTTTCTCCTCCATGCTGCAGTTCACCCCGGACTGCACTGCACTGAGTTTGACGGTTGAACGCTGATTGGCTGTTACGTTACACATGTCACTCAGTTAGGGTGACCATTTCAATAACACCAAAAAGGAGGACATTATGCGGCATATCAATAAATTACTATGGTGTACATAGGACTCTGGTATACTCTCACTTATAGTACAATTATGAGTGGTTTAAAGATGATGTTTTTGTAGCTGAATAGGAAAAAATATTAATGAAAAGTCAAAAAGTGTTTGTTCACAGTATTTGTAGTTATTCAATACATTGTG
>NC_079421.1:10176233-10180661 GCF_026213295.1 Gadus chalcogrammus | reverse complement strand
AGAAGACAAGAAAAGCGGTAGACAGACACTGATTGAACTGAAAGAGTAAAAGGTTGGTGAGCGAGGACGAAGGTCGTGTTGGTGGGGTCTCTCGGTTGTGTCTCTCCCCTCTCACCCCTCTGTCTCCCCACTCCCCTCCTTCTCTCCCACCTCTGTCTCCCCTCTCTCCCCCCTGTCTCCCCTCTCTCCCCTCTCTCCCCCTTCTGTCTCCCCTCTCTCCCCTCGCTCCCCAGTCTCTCCCCTCTGTCTCCCCTATCTCCCCCCTCTCTCCCCCCTCTGTCTCCCCTCCCTCCCCCCTCTCTCTCCCCTCTCTCCCCCTTCTGTCTCTCCTCTCTCCCCTCGCTCCCCAGTCTCTCCCCTTTGTCTCCCCTCTCTCCCCCCTATGTCTCCCTCTCTCCCCTCACTCCCCAGTCTCTCCCCTCTGTCTCCCCTCTCTCCCCCCTATGTCTCCCCTCCCTCCCCCTCTCTCTCCCCCTCTCTCCCCTCGCTCCCCTGTCTCTCCCCTTTGTCTCCCCTCTCTCCCCCCTCTGTCTCCCCTCCCTCCCCCCGTCTGTTAGTTTAATAAAGCTGCCGACACACGAAGCGCTTTAGAAGTTCGTTCTCCAAAGACGTTGGTTTGCGACACCCGGCGCCATTTGAAGTGGTGAGGGGGGGGGTCTCATTACGACCCCGCCGTATGGGGAGCGAGAGGGGGGAGGGGGGGGCAGATACGCTTTAATGGCAGTAAAAAGGAAGAGCTTGGAGGTTACGAGAGGAGGAGGAGGAGGAGTGTCCCTGCAGCGTCGTTAAGGAGGAACTAGAACCCCCGTATGAGCCCTAACATATCCCAGTGACTGACTGGAAGACCAGTAAGTACTATATACCAGTGACCTACTTGAGGACCAGAATGAGTTCAAACATGTACCAGTGACCAACGGTGAAGTGGTGTGGAGGACAGAGAACCAGCTGTTGGGAACAGGCACTCCAGATGTTTCCGTTCAGGACCGTTTCCCCCGCTCTTCTCTCTGAACATCAGAGCGTTATCCCCGCCGCCGCCGTGAGCCAACGCAGCACCTGGTGCATCCTGGTCCGTGGTCGTCATGGAAACGCCCCCCCCCCACCCCCCTCCATCTCCAGGTGTCTTTAAGGTGAGATTAGGACACCGACACACCAGGCAGGAAGACAGCAAGAGACTGGGCATACTGGGGAGAGAGCCGTCTCCAGACTGGTCAAACTGGAAGTCAAAGTGTTTTATTATCAAATGTATGAATGGTCATCAGGTCACATTGACCCTGGACTCAACCATTCACAACTTTATGAATCAACTTAGACAAAACAAAACAAAGTGACCTGCACCTGAGCTTCATACCTCGACTCGACCATCTTCATCTACGGTCAAACGTAAGAATTCCAGTCATACTGGAATGATCCGCACAGAAAATATGTCTCGCTCCCTGCGTTTACTTTGAGCTTTAAGTCCCAACAGAAAACACGATCCAGTCACGTGTAGGAATCATGTGAACCTAGAGCTGGCTGTCCAAGTTTGATCCTGGTAGAATGTGTACATCGTGGCTATGACTCCCTTCTGTTGACAACACAATCGCTGAATAACACTAAAAACTCAGACCTGCATGTATTTAAACTGCTCTAAAGTCCTTCAGAAGGACGTAAACACACCGCCAACAGGTGAGTCGTTACCTCCTTTCTGTTGACCCCAGCATGCACCTTGCTACCCCCCCCCCCCCCCCCCCCAACACCTCTCACACCTCACCCCCAGGCCATCTGAGATCAGAGGCCTTACAGCCTCAGGGTGGGGTGTAAGTGTGTCCTTTGACATCTGACCTGGAAAGGGAGAGCGGCTGTTAGCCGGCGCTGCGGCGCAGGGTAACCCGACACCGCCGCACTGGGATCGCTCCGGCTCCTGCTGTCCCCTGGCTCACCCTGTCCCCCTCACCCCTTCACCCTCACCCCCTCACCCTGTCCCCCTCACCCCCTCACCCCCACATCCCCTCACCCTGTTCCCCTGTTCCCCTTTTCCCCTCACCCCTCCCCACAGGTCCCCACCTCGGTGACAGGAGCCTTGGGGAAAGCCCCTGGCAGACAGGGTAGGCTAGAACAGTTCGAGCCCAACGGTTCCGGGTTCGATCCCGAGTGTTCGCTGTCTATGGAGGCATTCTGATACAAGAAGACCCCTAACCCCTACCTGCTCCTTAATGACCTGTCTCTGTACTGTCTAACCCCTGCCTGCTCCTTAATGACCTGTCTCTGTACTGTCTAACCCCTGCCTGCTCCTTAATGACCTGTCTCTGTACTGTCTAACTCCAACATCAACTCGCTAAACACACTAATACGCTACACTTTAAACACACTAAAACGCTATAAGCTAAACATGCTACACTCACTTATATATTTCAGGCTAAACACGCTTACACGATAAACACACTAACACGCTACATGCTAAACACGCTACAAACGCTACACACACTAACACACTAACAGACTACACGCTAACACGCTTCACACGATACACACACAAACACACTAACACACTAACATGCTTAACACACTAACGCCGGGATTCCACCGCACGCGTTACGGCCGCGTTACGGCTGTGGCACGGAACGGCTGCGGTTCTGCCCTGCTTGCATTTCCACCGGGCGTGTTATGGCAGCGCAACGCTGCCTTTCGAGCCAGCCGTATTCACGCGAGATCACGAGATCACGCGATAATCCTAACAGGGGCGGATGGTGTATAGGGGCGATTTGGGTGACGCACTACCAACTGGGAGAAAGAGGATTTTTTTTATAACAAAATCTATCACAGCAAAAGTAGTTTTCTGTGTTCTAGACATATTATCTGTCATTGTCCAATCAGAATCGTCAGATTGATGTCGCGTTTCAAATGGTCCCGCCTCTCTGGGCGAATTCATCGACGTGGAAAATCGCCCAAGGTTCCTCCGTTGACTGTCATGTTAAAACTTTTTTTTTCGGAAAATGAGCCTTCAATGCATTTTCAATGGGGATTTGGGACTCACCCCAACGTGCGCAGCTTGCGTCATACGTAACTGAGCAAAGAGCGCGAAGGGATATCTTCGATCAAGTCACTTGCTAATTTCAACATGGCTGCTAATGTGTGCAATTCCGTTGCGTCTCTGAAAGAAGCTCCTTTAAGTCGACGATCCAATTCAGATAAATTGGCATTAAAACAATCAGGACCTCCAAGACCAAAATTAATAAAAAGCGGTCGCACGTCGACATTCTGTACCAGAGGCTCCAGAAGAAGGACATTGATGCAGTAGTCTTCATCAAAAGTGCCCTCGAGAGCTTCACAAGCAGTCTGCAGACCATTAGGTAAGATAACATTTATATAATTTGATCCTTCTCAAAGCAAAGCTTTGTTATGAGAATATATGCATGAAAGGAGACTGTATTTGTGTTCTTTTTTATAATATATGTTCTTTTTTATAATATATTGCCAGTGGTGTAATCTAGCATGCTTTACTCTGTGCTGGACATCCTGGTTAGGCGAGGCACAATGGATAGCTTAAAAAACAGTGTTTAACACTAACATTATGCATCCCTGCCCATTGTAAGTGGGTATACTCATCATGCCCTCAGTGTGTCTTGAACAACCACACATAAAAGGTTGCCCATATTATATTGATATTTTATCGTATTTGT
The DNA here is from genome assembly GCF_026213295.1 of Gadus chalcogrammus. Classification (NCBI taxonomy): domain Eukaryota; kingdom Metazoa; phylum Chordata; class Actinopteri; order Gadiformes; family Gadidae; genus Gadus; species Gadus chalcogrammus. Next base: position 10,177,002 of record NC_079421.1, on the reverse strand, counting down.
CTAAATGCATACTTGACTGTAGATAGATTTATGAGTGAAGTTACCAACACAATAGATAAAAAACAGTGTTTAACACTAACATTATGTATTCCTGCCCATTTTAAGTAGGTATGCTGACATCTTTTTACTGGATAACGTATGAACATGTGCATCATGTAGACTACAGTACTGTACACAGCCTAACAAACACATTATTGGTTTGTTTGCATTCAGAGACTCTGACCAGCTGCAAGAGCCATCAGGAACCGACAGACCAAGGACGGCTTTGACAGAAGAGGCGAAGCAGAAGCTGTCTGAAGAGGTCTGCGACACCATCCTGGCTCACAACAAAGCAAGGTTAACTGGCCACCTTGTGAGTGCTACCTTAGTACAAGGAACTATGTTTGAAAGGTACTGCCATTCAATTCCTGCTGATGCTCTGAATGCCACTGTGAAGGCATATCCCACGCCCAACAAGGCAAAGCTCAAGACGGAACTGTCTCTGATCTATGAGAATCCTGAATCAAGGCTTGCTGTGGTGCACTGGCACTGTACCAGGTTATCATGAGCTACAACCTCCAGGAGACATTCTCTGAGACTGTGTGAGTTTGTTGAACATTCTCATAACTACTCCTATGACAACAGCTGAAGCTGAGAGATATTTCTCAACTTTGAAAAGAATTAAGACATTAAGAGGATGGACACTGGGTTACAGCGGCCCTCACAACCCCCCCACCCCCCCTTCCCGTGAGAATGGACACTGGGTTACAGCGGCCCTCACAACCCCACA
>NC_079421.1:10161233-10166233 GCF_026213295.1 Gadus chalcogrammus | reverse complement strand
AAGTTGACAGTTGAAACGGTTACAGATGGAACATGTAGAGTTGAAACGTTTACATTTCAAACGTTTACAGTGGAAACATTGACAGTGTAAACAGTGTTAGGGCGTGGCACTGTGAGCCCTACCAGCTCCTTAATGAATCTCCCTTCACTGCGTGTTCCGAACGAACCCAGAGTCCCAGAGTGATGAAGGTGATGTACGTTGTGTTTGGTATGTAACATATAGCGTCTAGCTCTGCGTGTTAGCCCCATCCTGCGGAACGTAAACGCAGGAACAACATGCGTGTGGTGTTCAGGGAACCGGCTCCACACGCTCCGCATAGCTCACATAGCTGGAGCTGTGGAGGTTTACACAGAAACACACACCTCCATAGATACAGAAACACACACCTCTATACCACAGAAACACACGCATCTATACCACAAAAACACACCTCTCCATACACACAAAAACACACCGCCATGCACACAAAAAAACACACCTCCATACACACAAAAACACACACCTCCACACACAGAAACACGTCTCCATACACACAAAAACACGCACCTCCATACACACAGAAACACACACCTCCATACACACAGGGTGCGGGGGCGGGGCTTCATGTGCAGTGTCTGAGGGTTGTTTATGTGTCTTCACGCTCACGCCCTACGGCCCGGCTGTGGAGCCGCATTCATGCGTGTGCGTGTGCACACGGGGATGTACATTCATGCGTGTGTGTTTTGCACATGCCTGTGTGTTGCAGGCAGGCCTTCCCCTCTGCATGCACGTGTTGGGGGGGGGGGGGGGGGGGGGGGGTGGGGGGGTGAAGGAGGGTGAAGACCGGGAGGGAGGAGAATGGAGGGGGTGGGAGGGAGGAGAGGGGAGGGAGGGGAGGGGAGGGAGGAGAGAGGAGGGAGGGGGAGGGAAGGGAGGGGAGGGAGGAGAGAGGAGGGAGGGGGAGGGAGGAGAGAGGAGGGAGGAGAGAGGAGGGAGGGGGAGGGAGGAGAGGGGGAGGGAGGGGAGGGGGAGGGAGGAGAGAAGAGGGAGGGGGAGGGAGGAGAGGGGGAGGGAGGAGAGAGGAAAGAGGGGGAGGGAGGAGAGGGGGAGGGAGGGGAGGGGAGGGAGGAGAGGGGAGGGAGGGAGGAGAGGGGGAGAGGGGTGTGGTGGACCCACCCTCAGACTAAAGAGATCATTCCGCAGCAACACATCCACCTCCACGCCGCGCGGCCGGCGTTCTGCCCTCACTGTGGCGACCGGCCGCCACAGTAACGAGCTCCTGGTGACAGGTGGGCGCCACATGGAGCGCAGACGCTGAGTGACCCGCCATCACCGACCCGGAGACACACACACACACACACACACACACACACACACACACACACACACACACACACACACACACACACAGTTATACAAACACGCAGATTTATACACAGACACACACAGTTATACACACAAACACACACGCACACACGCACACACACACACACACACACACACACACACACACACACACACACACACACACACACACACACACACACACACACACACACACACACACACACAGTTATACCGCCACACACACACACACACACACACACTGCTCTGTTTTCAGGTTTTAAATCCTCCTACAACAAGCACCTCCAACACTAACTGCAAAAGCAAAGGCACAAACAAATAGTTCTCTCGGCTTTGACGGGCATACAACTCAGTTTGAGTCCTGAATGATTCAATGAGCTCCTTAAGTTTCCTCCTGGGGCAGCTGTGTGCTGTATAACACCTGTAGAGCTAGGGCTGTGTGCTGTAAAACACATGCAAAGCTACGGCTGTGTGCTCCCAGCGTCCTGCCACCTACTAAGTACTGCTAGAACACACTGTCCTTCCCATCAGGACACAGTGTCTGGTCTGCTGGGAGGACTGGGGTCTTCATGGTGGATAACACACACCAGGCCTGGCCCACACAGCCTCAGAAACCTGGACTGGTCCTAGTGGGGTTACTGGAATACCTTACTTCTCTAAAGTAACTCCTAAACTAACCATCCCTAGCCATCTCTAACCTAACACCTAAACTAACCATATCTAACCTAGCAGCTAATCTAACCATCTCTTACCTAACACCTAGACTAACCATCTCTAACCAACCATCTCTAACCAACGACCTAGACTAACCATCTCTAACCTAGCACCTAAACTTACACCTAAACTAACCATCTCTAACCTCACACCTAGAATAACCATCCCTAATATTTAAACTGACCATCTCTAACCTAACAACTATACTAGCCACCTCTAACGTAGAGATGGAGGTAGAGAGTGAGCTTGGGGGAGGTAGAGAGGAAGAGGTTGAGGTAGAGGGGGGAGGTGGGGGGGAGGTAGAGAGGTGGTGGGGTGAGGTGGTAGAGAGGTCGAGGGTGAGGAAGAGGGGTGAGCCAGGGTGAGGCCCGCGGCTACCCAGTGGAAGCAGAGTTTATCTCCAGGTCGGAGGTCCGCTGATCTGGAAGTAACAGAACATTCCGGAAGAACAGCGACGTCCCTCCCAGCCTCCCAGCGTCTCCCTCCTTCTCTCTCTCTCTCGCTCTCTTTCTCCCTCTCTCTCTCTCGCTCTGTCTCACTCCGTCCGTCCCTCTTGTCACTCTTCCGGCTGTTAGTTTCACTCCTGCTGTAATTACAACTTTGAAATTGAAACGTAAATCCCATTACTGTCCTCCAAGGACTTCCCATCTGGGATTACTAGCGCTCCGTCTTATCATCGCTCCCCTCTTCCAACTGCTCCTGTTTGTAAATCCTCGTTCCTTAATAAATGTTTAAAGTATTTTTATTATCTTCGCAGAGAGAACATTTTGGCGGGAAGAAGCCCAACAGTTCTTTGTGGACGGCTCAGACGGCCATCTTGACAGCTGTCAGCTCTGGGATTACTGGGCGGCGTTCCTCCTCCGCCCGGGAAGAAGAAGAAGAAGAAGAAGAAGAAGAAGAAGAGGAAGGTGTAATCCAAGACCCAGAGTTTGTCGCCGGCGCCCGGACCTCTCCCCCCTCCCGGGGCGTTCCTGTCTTTGATGTGTTTGATCCTGTAATTACTAAAAAGGGATTAGTCTTCCTGTGCCGCCGACGGGAGTCCAGGAACTCCTAGTTCCTGTCGGCCACGCAGCGCCGCGGAGCTAGCGGGCGGCGCTGCCTCTCTCCAGGGGGCCGGCGGGGGAGGGAGGGAAGGACATGTCCCGACGTGTCCCCCCCACCAGCTCATGGTCCTTGGTCTGATAAGAGCCGCCACGGTGGAGGGTCCAGTCTTATCGGAGCAGGGGGAACCAGGTCGACCGGCTGCCGCACACCGTCGGAATCTGTCGGTTTGTTTTGCTTGGGACGTTTCCCGCAACGTGATCACTTGGTCGTTATCGCGGAGAGATGGAGAGATAGAGGGGCCTTCCTCTCTCTCGGTCTCCCTGTGTCTCTCTACGTCTCTCTCCACTCTCTCTCTCTCTCTCTCTCTCTCTCTCTACGTCTCTCTCCCACTCTCTCTCTCCTTCTCTCTCTGTCTCTCTCCCCCTCTCTCGACCAATCTCATCTCTCTCTCACCAACAAAAGGAAGTTAATTAATGATCAGATGAGTGTGGGTCCCGCATCGTCTCGCTGCAGATAAGAGAGGCCAGGAAGACCCACACACACACACACACACACACACACACACACACACACACACACACACACACACACACACACACACACACACACACACACACACACACACACACACACACACACACACACACACACACCGAACAAACAAAGAGGAGGATGTTTGAGATCGAGGGGGAGATCAGAGCTGTATCTCAGCTGCTCGTTCTCTAAGATCTCTCTCTTCAGTCTGCAGCTTCCAGACGGTTAGGGGTTGGATTCCCATTTCCCCGTCTGGCTCAACCGGTAGAGCAAGGCACCCTCTACATATCCCTCTTATACCTCTATATGTCCCTTTATAGATATTCATCTATAGATTTCCCTCTATATATCCCTGTATACATATATATATATCCCTCTACACATCCCTCTATATATCCCTGTATACATATATATCCCTCTACACATCCCTCTATATATTCCTCTATAGATATCCCTCTATATAGATCCCTCTATAGATATTCCTCTATCGATCCCTCTTTAGGTATGTCCCTCTATATATCCCTCTATAGATTTTCCTCTATAGATTTCCCTCTATAGATATCTCTCAATATCGTGTTTCCTTGTCCTCCAGTGATATAGAAGGAATTTCCTTCCTCAGGAATTTCTTCAAACATCCCAGAAAGGAATTCTAACTGGCTTATCACACACACACACACACACACACACACACACACACACACACACACACACACACACACACACACACACACACACACACACAAACACAGACGCACAAACACAAACACAGACACACACACACACACACACACACACACACACACACACACACACACACACACACACACACACACAGACACACAAACACAGACACACACACACACACACACACACACACACACACACACACACACACACACACACACACACACACACACACACACACACACACACACACACACACACACACACACACACACACACACAATAGAAAAAGTCACAATAGCGAGAAGCTATTTCAGCGCTGCAGGGGAATCCCAGACACATTCATTTTGTTGGTTGTTTATGGGTGTTAGCAGCCCCCTAGCAGGATGGAGCATGATTTAGCACGGAACTGGTATTATGGCGTAGCATGCTTTAGCACGGAGCCGTTGTAGCGTGGTGTAGCATGCTTTAGAACGGAGCTGGTGTATCCTGGCGTAGCATGCTTTAGCAAGGAGCCGGTGTAGCCTGGCGTAGCATGCTTTAGCACGGAGCTGGTGTAGCCTGGCGTAGCATGCTTTAGCACGGAGCCGGTGTAGCATGGCGTAGCATGCTTTAGTGTCCTTTGGTATGGCATCACATGGGGTAGCTTGGTGTTGAATATTAAAGCAGTTTTGCATGGT
>NC_079421.1:10113733-10156233 GCF_026213295.1 Gadus chalcogrammus | reverse complement strand
CCTACCTACAAAATAGGAACTACTTTGTTTCCATTGGTGACTTTGTATCAGAATCAACCAACGTGACATGTGGAGTCCCACAAGGTTCGATCTTAGGACCCTCTTTATTCAACATCTACATGCTCCCACTAGGGCAAATCATGCAAAATAACAATAATGACCATCATTGCTATGCTGATGACACGCAAATCTATGTAACGCTATCAGCAAATGACTATCAGCCCATAGATCTGCTGTGCCAGTGCATTGAGCAAGTGAAAGTTTGGATGTGCAGAAATTTCCTTCAACTAAATGAGGACAAAAAAGAGATAATTGTATTTGGTTCTAAAACGGAAAGGCTTAAATTAACCCAACACCTTCACTCTCTGTCCCTGAAAACCTCAATGAAAGCCAGAAATCTAGGGGTTATCATGGATTCAGATTTACATTTCGACAGTCACATCAAATCCAGTGGCGGTTTTAGGCACGGGCGAACCAGGCAGCCGCCCGGGGCGGCATATTTGTGGGGGGCGCCAAGTCACATGGGGGGCGCCACGAGCAGTAAAAAAGAAATCGCGCTGCGTAGCGGTTATCAATGAAGTACTACATAACATTGTGTTGGGAATAGGTATTTTGGCGCCCCCTCTGGCTGCAGGCGCACACCTGCTCGTTGAGAAGGTGCCGTGCGCAGGCGGAATGAAACCCCCACTGAAGCCCGTAGGTTCCCCCCCCCCGCTTGAAGATAGTCTTGCCCGGGGCGCAACTGGACGTAGAACCGCCACTGATCAAATCAGTTACAAAATCGGCATACTATTACCTTAAAAATGTAGCAAGACTTAGGGCTCATGTCCACCGAAGACTTACAAATACTTCTACATGCCTTTATCACTAGTAGCTTGATTACTGCAATGGTCTTCTTACAGGTCTCCCAAAACAAACTCTGAGGAAGCTTCAGCTTGTTCAGAATGCTGCTGCTAGAGTTCTAACAAAGACCAAAAAATTGGAACTCATGTTGCTAACCTATAAATCCCTACATGGTTTTGGCACGCACGCACGCACGCACGCACGCACGCACGCACACCAACAAACACCAACACACACCAACGCACACCAACGCACACCAACACACACCAACACACACCAACACACACACACACACACACACACCCCTTTCCTTCCCCTGGTGACAAACTTGGAGGAGACAGAGCTACAGTGAGACCCAGAGGCCAGAGGTCACGGACGCACTGCGGTGCTGGGGGTGTTGTGGCTGCCCCCCCCCGGTCCCCTAGGTCTGGGTCTGTAGGAACCCCCTGTGGAGCCAGGGGCCCTCAGCCATAGTTACATAGTTATGGCTCCTAGGATACAGAGAGAGGCCCTCACCAGACAGAACCACACACACACACACACACACACACACACACACACACACACACACACACACACACACACACACACACACACACACACACACACACACACACACACACAAGTTTACATACAAATACACACACACACACACACACACACACACACACACACACACACACACACACACACACACACACACACACACACACACACACACATACACACAAACATACATAGACACGTACGTAAACACACATCACCATACAAATTACAGAAACGCACACACACACACATCAACCTATGCACAACCTACATACAAACCAACACAGTCTCACTCCGAGAACGTCAAATACCGACTGTTGGCAAAGGCCCTTTAGCGTCGGTGACTGACGGGAAAGGTACCCTTTTTATTCGCTCGGTGACGGTAAAGGTACCCTTCGGCGTCTTCTGCATACGGAATGGGGGGTGCCTCACTACGTCTCTAATAGACGATGTGAGCATCTTTCCTATTGGATAGTTTTTTAGGATATTCTTCTGTGAAAATGGCGGACATACTTTTTATCCTGGGTGGAAAATATGATATTTTAGAATAGTTACACCATTAAAAGTGTTTATGTAAACATTTTTAGCGAGAAATGTGCATTTTACTTTCATAATCGTCGTTCGGCGAATGTGAAGGATGTTTGGTTTGATAGATATGACGAAGAATATTTCATCGGGCGATAATGGCCGGCGTACAGGCATCCCGGGCTCACGAAAATAGGTGACACTGTCACGTTATTTAATCTATTGAAACGTGATCAGGTACACGTATTTTCTAAATGTTCGTGTCAAAAAGCACATTTTTCAAACTCATGCATATCAATTGGAAGTATTTGTCGTGATTTGTCACTAAGCACGACTTCCATCTAAGGTTCTGTCCGGGAGCTTTCTCCCTATTGTCCCTTAAGGAGCTCCGTACAGAACATTTATTGTTAAAAATTGTCTGTGATAACTAAGAATATGACAGCTTTTCCAGTCTCACCAATATGCGCACAGATCGCACGGTTTGACACTTTCAAGATGCGTGCAGTAGCCTACATACGCCAAATGACCATTTCGTGTGCATACGATACGCAAAACCCAGCATTAACTACTGTGGAGGGCGGATACGTCCATTTCGCGTGCATATGTGCATATGATACGAAAAACCCAGCATTAACTGAATGGGAGATGCAATATTTTAGGACAGATTCACCATTTAACGTGTTTCTAATGACATTTCTAGCGAGAAATGTACTTTTCCCTTGAATAATCCTCAGTCAGTGAATGTGTATGATCTTTATTAATCTTTATTATCTGAATGGGAAATGCAGCTCACGTGTTTCCTGCTTTTGTGTTATTAAACCGTTACTTTATGTAACTTTTAATGATATCATCTTGTTAGAAACACGTACGTTTTCGTGAACACTGGATTACGTCGCATTTCAACATAAAATAGCGTGTTATACACACACACACACACACACACACACACACACACACACACACACACACACACACACACACACACACACTGCATTTCGCTGCCAAATAAATAAATACTAAGGCAGAATAAAGAATAAATTAATTCATTATCATTCAACTTCAACATGCGTTATTACAGTATAGTGGTGGAGGGATGACGTGTGTTGGCCAACCCGGAAGTGAGCGTCGCCCTGGGTTCCCTTGACAAAAAGCCAACGGGTTTTTCCATTTGATTTTGGATTATTGCAGAAAAATTAGCATCTTTGAAGCACCTCCTCAAAAACTGAAAATAAATAAAAATAACTGTGCTCCAAAGAAAGAAATGTAAACCAATGCATTCCGAATGGGAGTGTTTCTCCGAATTTTCCATGCTACACAGAACGAAATGTAAACCCATGCAAATAAAGACTTCAAGGTCATAATCATTTAAATATCATTAATCTCCTGAGGGTGGTATTCTATTTTTTTCAACGGGGCTGAATCCAGTCGCTTGACCGTCATGGTTGCTATGGTGGTTGCTATCCACCAGCCCCTCTAATCCTTACATGGCTCTAAAAACCACGCGGCAAATGAGCTGCCGTAATTTGTGTTGTTTTTGTCGTAAACTAGTGTCCGATGGTTAAAAAATAGACGGATATTCCAAGGTATCCTTAAAAGGCAGCTTGGATGTTTTTATTTTCTGCAGTTTAGACTTCTTCTATAACCTATTTTTGAAAGCAAAACACCAAGCTCAGTGATTTAACGAGGCAGGGTTATTTGAAACAATTTATTAAATAAATATTTATGAGAGGTCATTCCTTCTCCTGAGTTTTCTTCCTATTTATGTCTAGTGTACAACCCTACTGTCCACAAGCATCACCCCCCCCCCTCCCCATATGGATTTGGAGAATTGTTGCCACGTCCCAGTGGTGGAGGTATCATATATATGAAAGAGGGCATTCAATTATACTACAATGATCAATTAGGAGGCCGAAGCCCTAAAGGAAGTGATGCAATAGGTGACTGGGTCGACGACATTTAAGTAAGCTTTACTTTGAGGTCTCTTATATATCAAAGGGGGTCTCAAAGGACGCATACGCTTCAACCTGTGGCTCCGGTCCTACAGGAAATGACTCAGCAAGTGCTCCATCTCGTTGCACCTGCACCCAGCGGCTCGCTTGCAAGATTTTGGCCTGAAGTTATTCCCAGACCTACACCGTAGCCATCCAACCTGCATATCTGAGAATCAGGCCTCTCTTTAATAATGACAAAATGTATGAGAGAAATACACATTAACTTTTGACTCATAAGCGGCGTGGTGCCGGCTCCTTTTGACCTTTTGACCCCAGACTTCTGGGGGAATAGCTGAATCAATTCATTAGTCAATCAAAAGCATGTAAAGAGGGAGAACAAGGTGTCCTTCAACATCTACGCTTCCAGGCGATTGCAACGGTGCCACACATGAGCATATTCGAACATGCATGGTAGTAATTAGCTGTCGAAATTGGAGGCCTTAATCAATAATGAGCAGCTATTGATTTGCTTCCCGATAGAAATTTGTGACAAATGACATGTTATTTAGCCTCTACACGTTGAGTTGAGTCCAATGACACCAAGCATGACACTCTAGAAAATGGTAACATGTATTTTACATGGTACACCTAGGTCTAGGACATGATCTCGGTGTAGCAAGAGGGCGAGCTTGATCTCATTGGACTCAGCTTAACGTGTAGATGCTAAATAACATGTAATTTGTCAAAAATCTCCATCGGGAAGCAAATCTATAGCTGGTCATTATTGATAAAGGCCTCCAAAATCGACAGCTAATTACTACCCCGAAACATATTCAAATATGATCATGTGTGGCACTGTTGCAATCGCCTCGAAACGTAGATGTCAAAGGACACCTTGTTTGCCCCGTTACGTAACCGGGAAGATATTTTCATACTTCTAATGAATTGATTCATATTTTAAGGTTCTCGGAGTGAGACTTTAAGCGGCTGCAGCAGAAGTGTTGAGACGAAAGATGATATCAAGACATTTATAGAATATTCACATTCACATTATGATTCTTCATCATAACATCCGACCAAAAAACCTTTACAGTCACCAAGCGAGGATTATGAAAGTCCAGGCCCCCCCTTCCGGCACTCAAGGTCCGACTGGGCCAAGTTTAGGGCAGGAAGGGCCCCCCATTCCGGCCCTCGGGGTCCGACCGGGCCAAGTTTCGGTGCGGGGATCCCAGTTAGGCCTTAGAATAAGGTATTCAAATTTCAGGGCGGTAGGACCTTCCTATCTCAAAAACTGTTTTTCCACCACATTCTGAACCATTAGGTCTTGCCAACACAGTCTCACTCCGAGAACGTCAAATACCGACTGTTGGCAAAGGCCCTTTAGCGTCGGTGACTGACGGGAAAGGTACCCTTTTTATTCGCTCGGTGACGGTAAAGGTACCCTTCGGCGTCTTCTGCATACGGAATGGGGGGTGCCTCACTACGTCTCTAATAGACGATGTGAGCATCTTTCCTATTGGATAGTTTTTTAGGATATTCTTCTGTGAAAATGGCGGACATACTTTTTATCCTGGGTGGAAAATATGATATTTTAGAATAGTTACACCATTAAAAGTGTTTATGTAAACATTTTTAGCGAGAAATGTGCATTTTACTTTCATAATCGTCGTTCGGCGAATGTGAAGGATGTTTGGTTTGATAGATATGACGAAGAATATTTCATCGGGCGATAATGGCCGGCGTACAGGCATCCCGGGCTCACGAAAATAGGTGACACTGTCACGTTATTTAATCTATTGAAACGTGATCAGGTACACGTATTTTCTAAATGTTCGTGTCAAAAAGCACATTTTTCAAACTCATGCATATCAATTGGAAGTATTTGTCGTGATTTGTCACTAAGCACGACTTCCATCTAAGGTTCTGTCCGGGAGCTTTCTCCCTATTGTCCCTTAAGGAGCTCCGTACAGAACATTTATTGTTAAAAATTGTCTGTGATAACTAAGAATATGACAGCTTTTCCAGTCTCACCAATATGCGCACAGATCGCACGGTTTGACACTTTCAAGATGCGTGCAGTAGCCTACATACGCCAAATGACCATTTCGTGTGCATACGATACGCAAAACCCAGCATTAACTACTGTGGAGGGCGGATACGTCCATTTCGCGTGCATATGTGCATATGATACGAAAAACCCAGCATTAACTGAATGGGAGATGCAATATTTTAGGACAGATTCACCATTTAACGTGTTTCTAATGACATTTCTAGCGAGAAATGTACTTTTCCCTTGAATAATCCTCAGTCAGTGAATGTGTATGATCTTTATTAATCTTTATTATCTGAATGGGAAATGCAGCTCACGTGTTTCCTGCTTTTGTGTTATTAAACCGTTACTTTATGTAACTTTTAATGATATCATCTTGTTAGAAACACGTACGTTTTCGTGAACACTGGATTACGTCGCATTTCAACATAAAATAGCGTGTTATACACACACACACACACACACACACACACACACACACACACACACACACACACACACACACACACACACACACACACACACACACACACACACACACACACACACACACACTGCATTTCGCTGCCAAATAAATAAATACTAAGGCAGAATAAAGAATAAATTAATTCATTATCATTCAACTTCAACATGCGTTATTACAGTATAGTGGTGGAGGGATGACGTGTGTTGGCCAACCCGGAAGTGAGCGTCGCCCTGGGTTCCCTTGACAAAAAGCCAACGGGTTTTTCCATTTGATTTTGGATTATTGCAGAAAAATTAGCATCTTTGAAGCACCTCCTCAAAAACTGAAAATAAATAAAAATAACTGTGCTCCAAAGAAAGAAATGTAAACCAATGCATTCCGAATGGGAGTGTTTCTCCGATTTTTCCATGCTACACAGAACGAAATGTAAACCCATGCAAATAAAGACTTCATGGTCATAATCATTTAAATATCATTAATCTCCTGAGGGTGGTATTCTATTTTTTTCAACGGGGCTGAATCCAGTCACTTGACCGTCATGGTTGCTATGGTGGTTGCTATCCACCAGCCCCTCTAATCCTTACATGGCTCTAAAAACCACGCGGCAAATGAGCTGCCGTAATTTGTGTTGTTTTTGTCGTAAACTAGTGTCCGATGGTTAAAAAATAGACGGATATTCCAAGGTATCCTTAAAAGGCAGCTTGGATGTTTTTATTTTCTGCAGTTTAGACTTCTTCTATAACCTATTTTTGAAAGCAAAACACCAAGCTCATTGATTTAACGAGGCAGGGTTATTTGAAACAATTTATTAAATAAATATTTATGAGAGGTCATTCCTTCTCCTGAGTTTTCTTCCTATTTATGTCTAGTGTACAACCCTACTGTCCATAAGCATCACCCCCCCCCTCCCCATATGGATTTGGAGAATTGTTGCCACGTCCCAGTGGTGGAGGTATCATATATATGAAAGAGGGCATTCAATTATACTACAATGATCAATTAGGAGGCCGAAGCCCTAAAGGAAGTGATGCAATAGGTGACTGGGTCGACGACATTTAAGTAAGCTTTACTTTGAGGTCTCTTATATATCAAAGGGGGTCTCAAAGGACGCATACGCTTCAACCTGTGGCTCCGGTCCTACAGGAAATGACTCAGCAAGTGCTCCATCTCGTTGCACCTGCACCCAGCGGCTCGCTTGCAAGATTTTGGCCTGAAGTTATTCCCAGACCTACACCGTAGCCATCCAACCTGCATATCTGAGAATCAGGCCTCTCTTTAATAATGACAAAATGTATGAGAGAAATACACATTAACTTTTGACTCATAAGCGGCGTGGTGCCGGCTCCTTTTGACCTTTTGACCCCAGACTTCTGGGGGAATAGCTGAATCAATTCATTAGTCAATCAAAAGCATGTAAAGAGGGAGAACAAGGTGTCCTTCAACATCTACGCTTCCAGGCGATTGCAACGGTGCCACACATGAGCATATTCGAACATGTTTAATGGTAGTAATTAGCTGTCGAAATTGGAGGCCTTAATCAATAATGAGCAGCTATTGATTTGCTTCCCGATAGAAATTTGTGACAAATGACATGTTATTTAGCCTCTACACGTTGAGTTGAGTCCAATGACACCAAGCATGACACTCTAGAAAATGGTAACATGTATTTTACATGGTACACCTAGGTCTAGGACATGATCTCGGTGTAGCAAGAGGGCGAGCTTGATCTCATTGGACTCAGCTTAACGTGTAGATGCTAAATAACATGTAATTTGTCAAAAATCTCCATCGGGAAGCAAATCTATAGCTGGTCATTATTGATAAAGGCCTCCAAAATCGACAGCTAATTACTACCCCGAAACATATTCAAATATGATCATGTGTGGCACTGTTGCAATCGCCTCGAAACGTAGATGTCAAAGGACACCTTGTTTGCCCCGTTACGTAACCGGGAAGATATTTTCATACTTCTAATGAATTGATTCATATTTTAAGGTTCTCGGAGTGAGACTTTAAGCGGCTGCAGCAGAAGTGTTGAGACGAAAGATGATATCAAGACATTTATAGAATATTCACATTCACATTATGATTCTTCGTCATAACATCCGACCAAACATCCTTTACAGTCACCAAGCGAGGATTATAAAAGTCCAGGCCCCCCCTTCCGGCACTCAAGGTCCGACTGGGCCAAGTTTAGGGCAGGAAGGGCCCCCCATTCCGGCCCTCGGGGTCCGACCGGGCCAAGTTTCGGTGCGGGGATCCCAGTTAGGCCTTAGAATAAGGTATTCAAATTTCAGGGCGGTAGGACCTTCCTATCTCAAAAACTGTTTTTCCACCACATTCTGAACCATTAGGTCTTGCAGGTAACACATCTGAGGGGAGGGAGGAAGGGGGTGGGCAGGAAGGGGGTGCCCTTCCTGCCCGAAACTTGGCCCAGTCGGACCCCGAGTGCAGGAAGGGGGGGCCTGGACTTTCATAATCCTCGCTCGGTGACTGTAAAGGATGTTTGGTCAGATGTTATGACGAAGAATCATAATGTGAATGTGAATATTCTATAAATGTCTTGATATCATCTTTCGTCTCAACACTTCTGCTGCAGCCGCTTAAAGTCTCACTCCGAGAACCTTAAAATATGAATCAATTCATTAGAAGTATGAAAATATCTTCCCGGTTACGTAACGGGGCAAACAAGGTGTCCTTTGACATCTACGTTTCGAGGCGATTGCAACAGTGCCACACATGATCATATTTGAATATGTTTCGGGGTAGTAATTAGCTGTCGATTTTGGAGGCCTTTATCAATAATGACCAGCTATAGATTTGCTTCCCGATGGAGATTTTTGACAAATTACATGTTATTTAGCATCTACACGTTAAGCTGAGTCCAATGAGATCAAGCTCGCCCTCTTGCTACACCGAGATCATGTCCTAGACCTAGGTGTACCATGTAAAATACATGTTACCATTTTCTAGGGTGTCATGCTTGGTGTCATTGGACTCAACTCAACGTGTAGAGGCTAAATAACATGTCATTTGTCACAAATTTCTATCGGGAAGCAAATCAATAGCTGCTCATTATTGATTAAGGCCTCCAATTTCGACAGCTAATTACTACCATTAAACATGTTCGAATATGCTCATGTGTGGCACCGTTGCAATCGCCTGGAAGCGTAGATGTTGAAGGACACCTTGTTCTCCCTCTTTACATGCTTTTGATTGACTAATGAATTGATTCAGCTATTCACCCAGAAGTCTGGGGTCAAAAGGTCAAAAGGAGCCGGCACCACGCCGCTTATGAGTCAAAAGTTAATGTGTATTTCTCTCATACATTTTGTCATTATTAAAGAGAGGCCTGATTCTCAGATATGCAGGTTGGATGGCTACGGTGTAGGTCTGGGAATAACTTCAGGCCAAAATCTTGCAAGCGAGCCGCTGGGTGCAGGTGCAACGAGATGGAGCACTTGCTGAGTCATTTCCTGTAGGACCGGAGCCACAGGTTGAAGCGTATGCGTCCTTTGAGACCCCCTTTGATATATAAGAGACCTCAAAGTAAAGCTTACTTAAATGTCGTCGACCCAGTCACCTATTGCATCACTTCCTTTAGGGCTTCGGCCTCCTAATTGATCATTGTAGTATAATTGAATGCCCTCTTTCATATATATACCTCCACCACTGGGACGTGGCAACAATTCTCCAAATCCATATGGGGAGGGGGGGGGGGTGATGCTTGTGGACAGTAGGGTTGTACACTAGACATAAATAGGAAGAAAACTCAGGAGAAGGAATGACCTCTCATAAATATTTATTTAATAAATTGTTTCAAATAACCCTGCCTCGTTAAATCAATGAGCTTGGTGTTTTGCTTTCAAAAATAGGTTATAGAAGAAGTCTAAACTGCAGAAAATAAAAACATCCAAGCTGCCTTTTAAGGATACCTTGGAATATCCGTCTATTTTTTAACCATCGGACACTAGTTTACGACAAAAACAACACAAATTACGGCAGCTCATTTGCCGCGTGGTTTTTAGAGCCATGTAAGGATTAGAGGGGCTGGTGGATAGCAACCACCATAGCAACCATGACGGTCAAGCGACTGGATTCAGCCCCGTTGAAAAAAATAGAATACCACCCTCAGGAGATTAATGATATTTAAATGATTATGACCATGAAGTCTTTATTTGCATGGGTTTACATTTCGTTCTGTGTAGCATGGAAAATTCGGAGAAACACTCCCATTCGGAATGCATTGGTTTACATTTCTTTCTTTGGAGCACAGTTATTTTTATTTATTTTCAGTTTTTGAGGAGGTGCTTCAAAGATGCTAATTTTTCTGCAATAATCCAAAATCAAATGGAAAAACCCGTTGGCTTTTTGTCAAGGGAACCCAGGGCGACGCTCACTTCCGGGTTGGCCAACACACGTCATCCCTCCACCACTATACTGTAATAACGCATGTTGAAGTTGAATGATAATGAATTAATTTATTCTTTATTCTGCCTTAGTATTTATTTATTTGGCAGCGAAATGCAGTGTGTGTGTGTGTGTGTGTGTGTGTGTGTGTGTGTGTGTGTGTGTGTGTGTGTGTGTGTGTGTGTGTGTGTGTGTGTGTGTGTGTGTGTGTGTGTGTGTGTGTGTGTGTGTGTGTGTGTGTGTGTGTGTATAACACGCTATTTTATGTTGAAATGCGACGTAATCCAGTGTTCACGAAAACGTACGTGTTTCTAACAAGATGATATCATTAAAAGTTACATAAAGTAACGGTTTAATAACACAAAAGCAGGAAACACGTGAGCTGCATTTCCCATTCAGATAATAAAGATTAATAAAGATCATACACATTCACTGACTGAGGATTATTCAAGGGAAAAGTACATTTCTCGCTAGAAATGTCATTAGAAACACGTTAAATGGTGAATCTGTCCTAAAATATTGCATCTCCCATTCAGTTAATGCTGGGTTTTTCGTATCATATGCACATATGCACGCGAAATGGACGTATCCGCCCTCCACAGTAGTTAATGCTGGGTTTTGCGTATCGTATGCACACGAAATGGTCATTTGGCGTATGTAGGCTACTGCACGCATCTTGAAAGTGTCAAACCGTGCGATCTGTGCGCATATTGGTGAGACTGGAAAAGCTGTCATATTCTTAGTTATCACAGACAATTTTTAACAATAAATGTTCTGTACGGAGCTCCTTAAGGGACAATAGGGAGAAAGCTCCCAGACAGAACCTTAGATGGAAGTCGTGCTTAGTGACAAATCACGACAAATACTTCCAATTGATATGCATGAGTTTGAAAAATGTGCTTTTTGACACGAACATTTAGAAAATACGTGTACCTGATCACGTTTCAATAGATTAAATAACGTGACAGTGTCACCTATTTTCATGAGCCCGGGATGCCTGTACGCCGGCCATTATCGCCCGATGAAATATTCTTCGTCATATCTATCAAACCAAACATCCTTCACATTCGCCGAACGACGATTATGAAAGTAAAATGCACATTTCTCGCTAAAAATGTTTACATAAACACTTTTAATGGTGTAACTATTCTAAAATATCATATTTTCCACCCAGGATAAAAAGTATGTCCGCCATTTTCACAGAAGAATATCCTAAAAAACGATCCAATAGGAAAGATGCTCACATCGTCTATTAGAGACGTAGTGAGGCACCCCCCATTCCGTATGCAGAAGACGCCGAAGGGTACCTTTACCGTCACCGAGCGAATAAAAAGGGTACCTTTCCCGTCAGTCACCGACGCTAAAGGGCCTTTGCCAACAGTCGGTATTTGACGTTCTCGGAGTGAGACTGTGTTGTACAAACACACATCATGTACACACACAAGCAACCAGAAACAAAGGCACATACAAACACTCACACATACAAACACGCAAACAAATACACATACAGCACACATTGATGCAGAACATGCACACAGATAGACAATCAGATACAGTCACACATTCACGCACACACAAACACACACAGAGACATACAACATAAAAATCGCTTTTGCACACATGCACAGGCATGCATGCAAAGCAACCCAGTCTCACCAATATGCGTACAGATCGCACGGTTTGACACTTTCAAAATGCATGCAGTACATACGCCAAATGACCATTTCGCGTGCATATGATACGCAAAACCCAGCATTAACTACTGTGGAGGGCGGATACGTCCATTTCGCGTGCATATGATACGCAAAACCCAGCATTAACTGAATGGGAAATGCAATATTTTAGGACAGATTCACCATTAAACGTGTTTCTAATAACATTTCTAGCGAGAAATATACTTTTTACTTGCATAATCTTCAGTCAGTGATTGTGTCTGATCTTTATTTTTATAGTTATTAGGAAGATTTTATCGGCTCACTTGCATGTTTCAACGACGTCAGGTTGTTAGGGACGCTGCTTTCGCTAAACTAGCAACTCACGTGTTTCCTGCGTTTGTGTTATTAAACCGTTACTTTATGTAACTTTTAATTATATCATCTTGTTAGAAACACGTATATCTGAGAGCCAAACCAGTCGCAAAAAGCATACGTTGACAGTGTACGTTTTCGTGAACACTGGATTACGTCGCATTTCAACATAAAATAGCGTGTTATACACACACACACACACACACACACACACACACACACACACACACACACACACACACACACACACTGCTAAATAAATAAATAAATACTAAGGCAGAATAAAGAATAAATTCATTCATTATCATTCAACTTCAACATGTGTTATTACAGTATAGTGGTGGAGGGATGACGTATGTTGGCCAACCCGGAAGTGAGCGTCGCCCTGGGTTCCCTTGACAGAAAGCCAACGGGTTTTTCCATTTGATTTTGGATTATTGCAGAAAAATTAGCATCTTTGAAGCACCTCCTCAAAAACTGAAAATAAATAAAAATAACTCTGCTCCAAAGAAAGAAATGTAAACCAATGCATTCCGAATGGGAGTGTTTCTCCGATTTTTCCATGCTACACAGAACGGAATGTAAACCCATGCAAATAAAGACTTCATGGTCATAATAATTTAAATATCATTAATCTCCTGAGGGTGGTATTCTATTTTTTTCAACGGGGCTGCATCCAGTCACTTGACCGTCATGGTTGCTATGGTGGTTGCTATTGACCAGCCCCTCTAATCTTTACATGGCTCTAAAAACCACGCGGCAAATGAGCTGCCGTGAATTGTGTTGTTTTTGTCGTAAACTAGGGTCCGATGGTTAAAAAATAGACAGATATTCCAAGGTATTCTTAAAAGGCAGCTTGGATGTTTTTATTTTCTGCAGTTTAGACTTCTTCTATAACCTATTTTTGAAAGCAAAACACCAAGCTCATTGATTTAACGAGGCAGGGTTATTTGAAACAATTGATTAAATAAATATTTATGAGAGGTCATTCCTTCTCCTGAGTTTTCTTCCTATTTATGTCTAGTGTACAACCCTACTGTCCACAAGCATCACCCCCCCTCCCCATATGGATTTGGAGAATTGTTGCCATGTCCCAGTGGTGGAGGTATCATATATATGAAAGAGGGCATTCAATTATACTACAATGATCAATTAGGAGGCCGAAGCCCTAAAGGAAGTGATGCAATAGGTGACTGGGTCGACAACATTTAAGTAAGCTTTACTTTGAGGTCTCTTATATATCAAAGGGGGTCTCAAAGGACGCATACGCTTCAACCTGTGGCTCCTGCCCTACAGGAAATGACTCAGCAACTGCTCGCTTGCAAGATTTTGGCCTGAAGTTATTCCCAGACCTACACCGTAGCCATCCAACCTGCATATCTGAGAATCAGGCCTCTCTTTAATAATGACAAAAATGTATGAGAGAAATACACATTAACTTTTGTCTCATATGCGGCGTGGTGCCGGCTCCTTTTGACCTTTTGACCCCAGACTTCTGGGGGAATAGCTGAATCAATTCATTAGTCAATCAGAAGCATGTAAATATCTTCCCGGTGGGGTAAGAGGGCGAACAAGGTGTCCTTCAACATCTACGCTTCCAGGCGATTGCAACGGTGCCCCACATGAGCATATTCGAACATGTTTAATGGTAGTAATTAGCTGTCGAAATTGGAGGCCTTAGTCAATAATGAGCAGCTATTGATTTGCTTCCCGATAGAAATTTGTGACAAATGATATGTTATTTAGCATCTACACGTTGAGCTGAGTCCAATGACACCAAGCATGACACTCTAGAAAATGGTAACATGTATTTTACATGGTACACCTAGGTCTAGGACATGATCTCGGTGTAGCAAGAGGGCGAGCTTGATCTCATTGGACTCAGCTTAACGTGTAGACGCTAAATAACATGTAATTTGTCAAAAATCTCCATTGGGAAGCAAATCTATAGCTGGTCATTATTGATAAAGGCCTCCAAAATCGACAGCTAATTACCACCCCGAAACATATTCAAATATGATCATGTGTGGCACTGTTGCAATCGCCTCGAAACGTAGATGTCAAAGGACACCTTGTTTGCTCCGTTACGCCACCGGGAAGATATTTTCATACTTCTAATGGATTGATTCATATTTTAAGGTTCTCGGAGTGAGGCTTTAAGCAGCTGCAGCAGAAGTGTTGAGACGAAAGATGATATCAAGACATTTATAGAATATTCACATTCACATTATGATTCTTCGTCATAACATCTGACCAAACATCCTTTACAGTCACCGAGCGAGGATTATGAAAGTCCAGGCCCCCCCTTCCTGCACTCGGGGTCCGACTGGGCCAAGTTTCGGGCAGGAAGGGCACCCCCTTCCTGCCCTCGGGGTCCGACCGGGCCAAGTTTCGGTGCAGGGGTCCCAGTTAGGCCTTAGAATAAGGTATTCAAATTTCAGGGCGGTAGGACCTTCCTATCTCAAAAACTTTTTTTCCACCACATTCTGAACCATTAGGTCTTGCAGGTAACACTTCTGAGGGGCTTTGTCCAAATGACAGTCCATTTGGGAAAACTTTTTTTCTCTAAGGGCTAGAACTCCAAATCTCGGATATGTCGTTCTCGGGGCCCCGGGAAATGTGTGTAAACATTTTAGCATCCCTAGCTATCTCGAAAAGGCCGGAAAAGGGGCGTGACCTCCAACAGTACAGTAAATGTACATAAGACAGAGGTTAGTTTCTAGTCCCCATTTTTTGTGGGATGGAGGTGTACATTTGTGGCTTAAGGTGTGTAGACACAGCTGGCCTGTGGCCACGTTTTTGAAGTCTGGGGTCAAAAGGTCAAAAGGAGCCGGCACCATGCCGCTTATGAGATAACAAAAAGTTAATGTGTGTTTCTCTAATAACTTTTTGTCATTATTAAAGAGAAGCCTGATTCTCAGATATGCGTGTTGGATGGCTAGGGTGTAGGTCTGGGAAGAACTTCAGGCCAAAATCTTGCAAGCGAGCCGCTGGGTGCAGGTGCAACGAGATGTAGCACTTGCTGAGTCATTTCCTGTAGGGCTGGAGCCACAGGTTGAAGCGTATGCGTCCTTTGAGACCCCCTTTGATATATATAAGAGACCTCAAAGTAAAGCTTACTTAAATGTTGTCGACCCAGTCACCTATTGCATCACTTCCTTTAGGGCTTCGGCCTCCTAATTGATCATTGTAGTAATTGAATGCCCTCTTTCATATATATGATACCTCCCCCACTGGGACAATGCAACAATTCTCCAAATCCATATGGGGAGGGGGGGGGTGATGCTTGTGGACAGTAGGGTTGTACATCTAGTGTAACCCCATAAATAGGAAGCAAACTCAGGAGAAGGAATGACCTCTCACAAATACTTATTTAATACATTGTTTCAAATAACCCTGCCTCGTTAAATCATTGAGCTTGGTGTTTTGCTTTCAAAAATAGGTTACAGAAGAAGTCTAAACTGCAGAAAATAAAAACATCCAAGCTGCCTTTTAAGGATACCTTGGAATATCTGTCTATTTTTTAACCATCGGACCCTAGTTTACGACAAAAACAACACAGTTTACGGCAGCTCCTTTGCCGCGTGTTTTTTAGAGCCATGTAAGGATTAGAGGGGCTGGTTGATAGCAACCACCATAGCAACCATGACGGTCAAGTGACTGGATGCAGCCCCGTTGAAAAAAATAGAATACCACCCTCAGGAGATTAATGATATTTAAATGATTATGACCATGAAGTCTTTATTTGCATGGGTTGACATTTCGTTCTGTGTAGCATGGAAAAATCGGAGAAACACTCCCATTCGGAATGCATTGGTTTACATTTCTTTCTTTGGAGCATAGTTATTTTTTATTTATTTTCAGTTTTTGAGGAGGTGCTTCAAAGATGCTAATTTTTCTGCAATAATCCAAAATCAAATGGAAAAACCCGTTGGCTTTTTGTCAAGGGAACCCAGGGTGACGCTCACTTCCGGGTTGGCCAACATACGTCATCCCTCCACCACTATACTGTAATAACACATGTTGAAAGTTGAATGATAATGAATGAATTTATTCTTTATTCTGCCTTAGTATTTATTTAGCAGCGAAATGCAGTGTGTGTGTGTGTGTGCGTGTGTGTGTGTGTGTGTGTGTGTAACACGCTATTTTATGTTGAAATGCGACGTAATCCAGTGTTCACGACGTACACTGTCAACGTATGCTTTTGGCTTAGTTTGGCTCTCATATATACGTGTTTCTAACAAGATGATATCATTAAAAGTTACATAAAGTAACGGTTTCATAACACAAACGCAGGAAACACGTGAGTTGCTAGTTTAGCGAAAGCAGCGTCCCTAACAACCTGACGTTGTTGAAACATGCGAGCGAGCCGATAAAATCTTCCTAATAACTATAAAACTAAAGATCAGACACAATCACTGACTGAAGATTATGCAAGTAAAAAGTATATTTCTCGCTAGTGTTACGTATTTTAGGAACACAAGCTGTCTTTCCCTCACTTAACCAATAGGGGGTAGGACCAAACATATAAGCCGTAAATACTACACATAGCCACAAGGGAAAGCAGGACATTACTGAAGGCTGCAATAGATACTTTAGCCACAGAGGGCAGCACCACAGACCAGGCGAGGAAAACCGAGGATTACGTCACACCGGTTCCTCTCCAAGTCTTCCGGTCCTCGCTGAGTCCATAAGAGCCTCCAGAATCGTGGAGGCAGATCAGAACTCTCTCGGCAGCGATTAGACATACGTGGGTTTATGCCTTTGATCAGCTAGGAGAATACTCTCGCACGTGCTTAGAACACATCTTCAATCTCTCTTTACTTCAGAGCATCAGTTTACCATACCGAAAATACTTTATACAAATAAAGTCTCTTTAAAGCTATTCCTTTGGATTCGACCCCTCTTTCCCTGAAGAACTCTGCAATTGGTGAGCCCTGACGTTCTTGGAAAGTTCCGGACCGAGACTAGCGACCGTGAGGCCGTTCGGGAAGCAGTACAAGCTACTTACAGGCGCCACAAGAAAGGTAAACAGAACCTGTTGTCCATGACTGAACTCTGTATAGTTAGACATAGTCACATTTAGGTGAATAGCTTGTACAGCCTTCGACTGGTTGAGAGGACGTGTGGTCTCGGCCTGTTTGAAATTCATACAGCCGGTTAGATAAACGGCCTAGGATACGCTAACAGATTGAAATTAAATAACGAGCTCACGAAGTAAAGGGCTAGGAGTGTGTTTTATATGGGTTTGTAGATAGACTGTATCCAATCCTGCATAGATCTAATGTTTGAACCACGTGGGAAACGTATTACCTGTGTTTTTTGTGTCATATGGTGATAAGCTCCGAAGTTTAGCCGGGCCACCATAAGGTATATTTATAACCGACCATAAACTTCTAACCTCTTACGGTGGGGGAAGGAAAGGTCAAGTTTTTAACGTTAATCTAGCTTAGTTGCATATTAAACCGGAGGCTTGGCCGTCGTTTGCCAAGGAGTTCAAATTGAATTGATTCCTCACAGCCCGGTTCATGTAACATCTAATGTGCAATTTTGGTTAGTATAGAACGCAGCCGTAGAGGTAGAGTTACGCAGTATTAACCCATCTACTATCAAGTGCCTCGCTAACCCGCCGTGGGGACAAACTTGCAGGAATCTCATACTTCTTATAGAGATCCAATACAGTTTGTTTCTACCGCGTTATTGGATGTACCACGTGGTGTACGATTTAAAGGGACGGCGCGTCTTGGAAACGTGCGTTTCCTTTGTTCATACCTTCACAGTCGTTATAGTCTGACCCCTTTTCTGAAACAAACGCCATTGCTCAAGAGCAACAGGGGGCCTCAACTTAAGTGTTACATCCTCTCTCTCTCTCTCTCTCTCTCTATATCCCCCTCTCTCTCTCTCTCCCTCCCCCTCTCCCTCTCCCTCTCTCTCCCTCCCCCTCTCCCTCTCCCCCTCTCCTCTCTCCCCCTCTCCCCCTCTCCCCCTCTCTCTCCCTCCCCCTCTCTCTCTCTCTCACTCACTCACTCACTTTTATACTCACTCACTCACTCACTTTTATACCCACTCACTCACTCACTCACTCACTTTGACACTCACTCACTCACTCACTCACTTTTATACTCACTCACTCACTCACTCACTTTTATACTCACTCACTCACTCACTCACTTTTATACTCACTCACTCACTCACTCACTCACTTTTATACTCACTCACTCACTCACTCACTTTGAAACTCACTCACTCACTCTCTCTCTCCTGCAAGTCAGTAGGGTCTGAATGGTCAGTCTTTTGTTAAGACTGCATGACCTCTGACCTGGACAATAGCAGATCTCCCTCCCTCTCCCTCTCCCTCTCTCTCTAGAGATATGTTCTCTCTATCTCTCTCCAAGCACACACTTATTGAAGGCAACAAGTGTAATTTTTGACCTGGGTGATTTGATAAGGCAATGGTAGCCTGCACAAAGGGACCCCCGGTGTGCTCTGTCTGTCTGTCTGTCTGTCTGTCTGTCTGTCTGTCTGTCTGTCTGTCTGTCTGTCTGTCTGTCTGTCTGTCTGTCTGTGTCTGTGTCTGTCTGTAGAAATATGTTCTCTCTCCATAAATATATTCCCTTAAAGATCCATCTGTTTCAAATGATAACAATGTTTTGGCAGCTACTTATTCAGCCAATGGTGCAAGTATAATTGTCACATTTCACTAGTCAATAGCTGGAAGTATTACCATTGTATATTTCATTCCAATATTTGAGGTATTTAGTTTGATTTTGATTTAAATATCAATATCTAGTTCATAACTACAGTTTCCGCATGCTCCTTAAGTGCCATCATCCTCATCCTCTACGAATCAATAAATCCATAGCAATAAGTTGAAAACCATCGGTAAAGCAATAGTTTCTGACACATAATATTTTGGCTATAGTTTTGTAACTAATAGAATTCAACATCTATGGGAGAACAATATTTATGTATACATGTGATAAATCTGTAAATCCACATTGTTTGTACATACATATTGCTTTTGGGCAACCAGGAAGGTTGTTCCACAGATTCAATACGGAATATTGAAGAGTAATTAACGTTGTACAATCTTGTAACTCCCAATTCCTCGTTCTTTCTCTCTGTCTGCCTGATTGTCTAAAGGTAGGCCCTCCCTCACCCCTTAAATTCCTTCCCCATCCTTTAGTCCCTATCTCCTACCCCCCCTCATAAAGACCCCCCCCCTCATAAAGACCCCCCTTCCCCAGAGAATAGAATGAACCCCCACCCTTCCCACATCACCTCTCTCTATCTCTCTCTCTGTCGCTATTTTTAACAATGATAACTTCTATTTGTAGTTCCCCTTATCATCCAAGGATCTCATAGGGCTATCTGTGTACATATAAATGTACACAAAGCGCAGAAACAGAGTGTATTAAGAACACAAATTGCAGTTAAGTGGTAGCCTTATGCCATAAGGTACCACAGTTTTCAGCCGGACAGATAGAACTCTGAGAAGTTTCTGTAGTCAGCTGATACGCATGTAGTTTGCACCGCAGCCATATTTGTAGTTCTTGGTAGTGAATCCAACCCCCCCCTGTCCCCTCCCTTCGATCCCCCTTCGTAGATCCCCTCGTCTCTTCCTCCCGCCTAAACCCCCTCTCGTAAATTCCCCCCCCCACCCTTTTTTCCCTGTCTCCCACCCCCCCCCTCATAAAGACCCCCCCCCCTTTTCCCCACAGAATAGCTTTGTCTTTAATGCCCCACTGGCGTCGTTTTGAGTACTTGTTGTTAACGATTGTTCATGGTTATGGGTGCGAGGTAAGGTCCTCCACTATCGGTCTCTGTGAAGATCGAGCCACAAAAGAACAATAACGAGTTCCAATCATTATTATCTTTCACTTCTCCCATTCTTCTGAACTTTCCTGAGGCCGGCACGGTCTGTGTTCCTAAGCAGTAGCTACATAGCGGACGTTCAGAGTAAATACCACCTATCTGATGATCCGCTAATACCATCCAATATGCATGCTTACATTTTACATTCAAGTCTGTTGATATTTTGTTATTAAAAACGCGAATTATTAGTCTACGAGTCCCTCCTAACCCTTTACACTCGTAAAGTCCCCACCACTCCCCTCCAGGCTCCACTCCCCAGTCTAACACCCCGTCCACTCACTGGCCTTCCATCTCTCTCTCTCCAACCCCGTCTCTCCGCTTCTCCTCCTCCACTGTCTTAATGAACCCCCCACCACCAATCTTCCTCCCGCTAAAACCCTCCTCGTAAATCCAACCCCCAGTCTCTCCCACGACACATCTCTCTATCTCTGTCGCTATTTTAACAACGATAACTTTTATTTGTAGTTCCCCTTATCATCCAAGGAACACATAGGACTATCTGTGTATATATACATGTACACACAGCGCGGAGAAAGTGTACTGAGAGCGCAAAATGCGGTTAAGTGGTAGCCTTATGCCATAAGGTACCACAGTGTTCAGCCGGACAGATAGAACTCAGAGAAGTTTCTGTAGTCGGCTGATACGTATGTAGTATGCACCGCAGCCATATTTGTAGTTCTTGGTAGTGCCGCCTACTCGTTAACACAAGATTATTCCCAATTACATCTCAACATCTCCAAATGTACCACAAGTATATAACTATTATGAGTCCCAACTAGACGACCCCCAACTTTCCAAGTAGCCGATCTCTTGCATTTGTACTAAATTTGTTCTCTTTTCTCGTCAGGCCTTGGCAACCCGAGCAGTAATGGACGCCCGACATTCATCATTTTTAATCGTTAACATTACTACAAATATTCTCTTTTCTAATCAGGGAGTGGCAACACAACGATCAGTTGTCCATCATCATCATTTTACTTCTGTGCATAAAATATTAATTCTCTTTTCTCTTTAGGAGGTGGCAACACAAACATTATAGTTGCCAAACACTCATCTTTTTACTTCTCTGCATTGATCTTAATTCTTTCTCTCTCCAGGAAATGGCAGTATAAGAACGAATGCCAAACACTGAAAGTAATTATTTTTTTCAGGTTGCTGAGCCCTTCTGTCTATTCAACATGCGTTTTGTGTAGCAAGACAGGTAGAGAACCAGGCTGGTTCAAATAGACACGGGGTTCAACTGCTAGAATAATATGTCGAATTAATAAATGGTGCACATGGTTTTAAACGGTGCCCAAGGAGGGAGTTAGCTCAACTGCGGTAGACACAATTACAATACGTTTTTTTTTTGCGAATATTAAATCTACATAGGTTAAATTCTGCTATAATCAGCTGCTACATACGAATAAACACTGCGTGAAATGTTCAAAGGTCAACTATTGCCTCCATTGGAGCGATTGCAATAGATATAATACCGTACCACAATATGCATGCATTATCTTGTATTCAACAATTAGGAAAGCCGGATTCCAGAACCGAAAGAAGTCCTACAAAAGGGCACCGACCCAGGGGTCTTGCATCAACCAGATCCCTGTACGGCAGTTACACAGTGAACTTAAAATAGAAATAATTATCTAGACTCCACATCATGAACGGTTAGCCTTTAAAGTTGTCCATAGCGTGCACACCGCTCGTCCACAGAAGTCCGGGGTTATCCAGGCCTGGGGATTCTTATTAGAAGAGTTCTGGGATAACCTCCAATAGAGGAGTCCCCCCCAATAGAGGATCCTGAGGACAAGCGGTAGAAATGCATAGTTCAACAGACCTGACGAGGTCCAAAATACCAAAATAAGAAAGAATAAAATATATATTTCCTTGCAAACTATGAAAATAATAAAAGTCTTCACGTAATCTATGGTTAATAATTGACAATATTTACAATTAAATTACATAAGTAATAAAAAGTAATCCATAATTCATCATAATTTTGATTAACAATATACGTGTTACGTTTTTTCTTTACACGCCAAGACAGTGGATACTCGATTATTACAATATATCACAACCAGTTTAATGGTCAACCAAAACGCACAGCCGTACGTAACCCCGACTGTCCTCAACTGACAACGTTACGGTAACAACAGAAGTATGATGCCTAATATTGAAATGGAGATTTTTAATATTAAGATATTTTGATAATGTTCAAATTTAAGTTTTGTATGTTTGTATTTTCCCATGTGGTCTTGTCACCCTGTTATTCTACAGGGTCATTCAAAATCCTTTGAGGTTAGTGGAAATCAGTTCTCACTCTGTTCCTCTGTTGTCCAGTGTTGGTTTGGGCCCGTTATCCTTGATCCCCAGTGAAGCGCAGAGACGCAAGTGATAAGGAACGGCCAACCCCATATTTATGACATCTTAAGGAATGATGACTTAGATGACCATATGGTTAACAAAGGCTTTTGGTTTGTTGTGAGGCAGCTGTCCTCAGCAACACTTCTGAATGTGTAAGAACTCCTGGCCACTCAGCGGACCTCTCTGCGGACCCTTTAGAAAATGAAGGGCTCCGCAGGAAGAAATCCCATCTGAGGTCTCAAATTGTTGAATAATATGCTTATTTTTAGGTCTGTTGATGCATGTTATGATGCATCTTCGTTCGTGCTTTTCTTACGAATGTGTATATATAGATAAAAAATAAAATGAAAATAAAAATAAGTAAAAATATAAAATGAAAACAAATGGTGGATTCATATACCATGTGTGAATGTCCTCTTGTGTGTGTCAGAGCCACCAAAATAATGGAGGTTACTCAACTGTTACATACACGAGGGGATATTGAAAGCATATCACATATAAAACTAAGATAATTAGAAAATGGTTCATTATAATTAACTTGCAATAACATTTGCTTCACCCAATAACTTCTGAAATTTTCTTTTAGGTTCAGTTTTTGTTTTGTTTTAGAATATCACCCTATATTTAATGCCCAGATGTGCATAATTCGGATGACTCTTATTCTACCTAGTTTAGACAGTTTTAATTGCCCTGGCTCAAGATTCCCCCATAGACTTGGTGTAAGACGTTGGATTGTGGCGCTCCTTGGGAGCCTCCGAGCCACGTGTTAATCTTGCGCTCCTTCGGGGAGAATTCAAGTGGGTCAGGATTAAAAGGTTGAATTAACGTATCGATTTGATGTTGACCAACAAAAAACTAGATAATTATAATAATAATTACTGTTCATGTAATGGCATAGTTGGGTCTGGGACCTGCGTAGCTAAAAAAACTGTTTTGGAAATAGTAATGGACGTGTCCGGGACATGTATAGCTATAAATAAGTAAAGATAAAACTGCGTTTTACTTTACTTCACTTTGCTAAGACATATGCACGTTTGATGTGGTATGCAAAAGGCAGTGAATAAGGCGTATACACGTTTGATGTGGTATGCAATGTACATAGGAGTGAATGAAGTGTGGACAACATCAAATGCGAACAATACGTAGAATAAATGAAGATTAGGTCATCCAATATACATAGTTAGTGTAGGACAATCGGATAGTATAATGAAGGTAACTGTTGGAACCAGATACGGTTACAAAGAAGTGATGTTGAACATACAAATTTTAACATTGTAATTTCCCTTTTTTCATCATTTTGGGTTTATAAGATAAGGAATGGATTAGCAATACATCTGCTCGCCAGGGACAATATAGGCTCAATTTAGATTCAGAAGTAGTAGGTTAACCTTTCAAATGCCACTGCTACTGCTGTAACGCTTTGATACAACGTCAGCGTCTCATAGTCTGATATTTATTTTTACTCTGATAAGTTACGGTGCATCTGACTCATGAAACATTTACGGTTTACTGCATTTAACAACAGCGTGGTCTCAAGACGGCTGCATAGACCCACAACTATCGACCTTTGGTTTTGTATGTACTGGTCTTCATATATCTTCATAATGGATTGGTTTATGTACAGATGATTAAGGAAAGGAACTTCAACTTGGTTGCACTACACCGTTGTTAGGATTGGTTAATTCTAATGCGCATGGCTGAAGCAATGCGCAAGGAGGGATGTAGTGTGAATATTAAATCAAGGTTGAAGGTTGAAATCAGCTCAGAATAAGGAATGGGACACTCAAAACAAAAATTTAAAATCCGCACAAGCACTAAATAGATCAATTATAATACAAACATGTTTGAAACGCATACAATTTTCAGGTCCTATGTTTCCAGAAGCAAGGTGAGTACCGTGTATCACTCTGACACAGCTAACTTTGCACGTAATGCTTACGGTTAGATTCAGGCTTACACTTACATTTCTAGGGTCCCATAATGGACTTCCATTAGAACAATTAAAAATAGAATTATAGGAAATGTTTTTGAACAACTAACTGCTGTACATGAGTTTGTATTTCTACAATAGAAACGAAAGTTCCAGAACCAGATGCAGACACACCCGGAGCCGATAAACTGCCTCCGCCGAGCAAGGAGTAACAGTCACATGAGGAGATCAAATAACGGCAGGAGTTGAATTGGTTCTGTTTTGCTTGTCCACCATATAAAAATTATGTATATATATATTGTTTAGATAAATTACATGTATCATAATCAGCAACACTTCGTTCAGTTTAACAGATAAAGTTAAAAGGAATATATATATAGATATGGAAAGGTTATTGACAGAGCAAGGAGGGGTAAATGCGATGATAGGCACAACGTGTTGTACTTTATCCCCAATAACACAGCTCTGGATGGGTTGCTGGCATAATTACAATCCCTCAGGTTAGAATTGGCAGAGAACTCCGGCATTAATGACCCTTTCACAGGATGGATGGAGAATATGTTTGGGAGGTGGAAAGGCACGATCCAGTAAGTGCCCGTCGCGGGAATAAATGCAGAGACCGTGTTAATTGTCACCGGCTGCCGTTGTATTCCCTGCGCACGAGGGCTACTGCATCTGCTGATCACCACAGCAGTGGGCGCTACAGAAGTGCCAAGTGCCATTCGGGCTTACATGGGGATCAGATATGATCCGATGAAAGTAAACGATACATCACCTGAGGGGCCCGACCCTATCCAGCTGTAATATGTAAAATAGTCAACGCCTATACTATTCTAGTAGAATCGCCTGTATATAAGATAATCAATATCCCGGATTTACTTAAATAACACATTTTAAAACAACCACCAAGACGAGTTGTGTTTGTTATTATATAGTATTGTTTGGTTGCGAGTGCAACCCGTTATTTCTGAATCAATGCATTGATAATGGTACTGTTGATCTTCCTTGAGACGGTTGTTTTACAGGCCATCTGTTACCTACACGACGACGACGGAGAACCTGTTTGGAGGCTCCCATGATGTAGGAGTAACCTCTCTGAGTTGAGCCCTTGACAAGGAGGGACGAGTCTTGGATTCATGAATTACAGGCCCGACGGCAACAGAAAAAACAATGACTACGATAATAACATCGCCCAAAACCACCCACATGAACCGGCACACCAATACACAAAGATCACCTGAACCCCCCCAAATCCATGCCCAAACCACCCACATGAACCGGCGCACCAATACACGAAGATCACCTGAACCCCCCAAATCCATGCTAGCCTATCAATCATTTTGAAATTTTAAAATTGTATTATGACCACCAATTTTTACATTACTTTTGCACCTGTTGAATATTTTATGACCTTGTTGCACATAACCAAAAAGTATTAGCTCAGGATTTCTATGGATAGTTTTGTTTGTGTGCTGTTTGGCCATGTGATTGTATGATAACAAGATTTATGTTCATTGTTGTATTGTTAAATAATGACCTGTATTTCCAATGAGACCCACAAGGTGAATGCCGTCTCAGTATTATGAGCGCGTAGTGTTTTTTTCCCTCTCTTCAAGAGTTCTTCCCACAACGGTTGATGGTGTCGATGATTGATCCTACTTTGGATATGTTTTTCGGTGTGGTAAATGGTGTTTATGATCTAAAATATTATTGTATGGTCATCTGAGATGACCAAGGAGGGACTGTTACGTATTTTAGGAACACAAGCTGTATTTCCCTCACTTAACCAATAGGGGGTAGGACCAAACATATAAGCCGTAAATACTACACATAGCCACAAGGGAAAGCAGGACATTACTGAAGACTGCAATAGATACTTTAGCCACAGAGGGCAGCACCACAGACCAGGCGAGGAAAACCGAGGATTACGTCACACCGGTTCCTCTCCAAGTCTTCAGGTCCTCGCTGAGTCCATAAGAGCCTCCAGAATCGTGGAGGCAGATCAGAACTCTCTCAGCAGCGATTAGACATACGTGGGTTTATGCCTTTGATCAGCTAGGAGAATACTCTCGCACGTGCTTAGAACACATCTTCAATCTCTCTTTACTTCAGAGCATCAGTTTACCATACCGAAAATACTTTATACAAATAAAGTCTCTTTAAAGCTATTCCTTTGGATTCAACCCCTCTTTCCCTGAAAAACTCTGCACTAGAAATGTTATTAGAAACACGTTTAACGGTGAATCGGTCCTAAAATATTGCATTTCCCATTCAGATAATTAAGATTAAT
The DNA here is from genome assembly GCF_026213295.1 of Gadus chalcogrammus. Classification (NCBI taxonomy): domain Eukaryota; kingdom Metazoa; phylum Chordata; class Actinopteri; order Gadiformes; family Gadidae; genus Gadus; species Gadus chalcogrammus. The sequence goes on along the minus strand of NC_079421.1, from coordinate 10,128,988 downwards.
AAAGATCATACACATTCACTGACTGAAGATTATTCAAGGGAAAAGTACATTTCTCGCTAGAAATGTCATTAGAAACACGTTTAATGGTGAATCTGTCCTAAAATATTGCATTTCCCATTCAGTTAATGCTGGGTTTTGCGTATCATATGCACGCGAAATGGACGTATCCGCCCTCCACAGTAGTTAATGCTGGGTTTTGCGTATCATATGCACGCAAAATGGTCATTTGGCGTATGTACTGCACGCATTTTGAAAGTGTCAAACCGTGCGATCTGTACGCATATTGGTGAGACTGGGTTGATGCAAAGACACTGAAGCACACACACACACCACACATTATGCACACACACCACACATTATGCACACACAAACACACACACACACACACACACACACACACACACACACACACACACACACACACACACACAGACACACATACAGACGCATACACACGTTGGTAGCCAGTCATAAATCAGCCAGCTCAATTAATCAGAGATTCCCAGGGGGGGAACTGGCTGGAGCCAGGGGCCCGAGACCCTGGCAGCGCCCCAGAACCACCGCACTCCCACTGGGCAGCGAGAGGCCGGCGGAGCCCTGGAGGAAAGACAAAACACCAGTCCAGAGGGAAGGAGGGGGAGAAGAGAGAGAGAGAGAGAGAGAGAGAGAGAGAGAGAGAGAGAGAGAGAGAGAGAGAGAGAGAGAGAGAGAGAGAGAGAGAGAGAGAGAGAGAGAGAGAGAGAGAGAGAGAGAGAGAGAGAGAGAGAGAGAGAGAGAGAGAGGGAGGAAGAGAGAGGGAGAGAGAGTAGAAAGGGGGAGGAGAGAAATAGGCAGAGAGGGGAAGTAGAAAGAGGGAAGGAGAGAGAGCGTGAGAGGGAGGGAGAGTAGAGAGAGAGTTGGGAAGAGGGAGAGAGAGAGGGGGGGAGCAAGAGAGAGTAGAGAGAAAGGGAGATATATTGAATGGAAGATAGAGACTAAAAGAGACACAAACATGAATACACAGAAAAAGTAAAGCTTTACATGAATTCAGAGAGATGCCGAAAAACAGCAGCTAAGGTTAGGTATATTCTTCATAACTTTTTGAGACGGGCTGTCCTGACCAGTCTCCGCCCGGTGACAGAGGGGGTTACTGGGTTGTTCGCAGCGGGTCGTAATGCTCCATATCTACCACCAGGGGGCGCCGCTTTCCCAGTCAGGACGCTTCGTGTCGCCTCTGAACTGCACGTTGTTTGTCGTCGTATAAATCGGGGCTTAAATATTTGTCGTGTATGATCTAATTTAAACTTTTAAACTATGACCATAATTGAAGCAAGCTGGATCAATCAATAAGAAATGACATGAACATGTTTTTTGTATTTGTTTACCATATAATGAGCTCCAGATGTCGGAAAGACTTCAGAATAACAAAGTATGTAACGAGTGACATCTTCACTTCCAGAGGAACAAACTCATTCATCAGAGCAGCAGGGGGGAGGAGGAGGAGAGGGAGGGAGAGGGAGGGAGGGAGGGAGAGGGAGGGAGGAGAGGGAACGAGGATATGGAAGGAGGTGAGGGAGAGGGAGGGAGGAGAGGGAGGTAGGTGGGGGAGAGGGAGGGAGGATGGGGAGAGGGAGGGAGCAGGGGGAGAGGGAGGGAGGAGAGGGAGGGAACAGGGGGAGAGGAAGGGAGGAGAGGGAGGGATGAGAGGGAGAGGGAGGGAGGAGAGGGAGGGAGGAGAGGGAGAGGGAGGGAGGACAAGGAGGGAGGAAAGGGAGGGAGGAGAGGGAGGGAGGAGAGGGAGAGGGAGGGAACAGGGGGAGAGGGAGGGGGGAGAGGGAGGGAGGAGAGGGAGAGGGAGGGAGGAGAGGGAGGGAGCCGGGGGTTGGAGGGTCACTCGTCTGCTGCTCACTCCGGGCATTGTCATTGATCTTGAAGCAGGATTTGTGATTTGTGATTACGACAGGCCTGCTATTAAACCAACATTATCGGTTCCCTTTCATTTTTTCCACAACTCGCTCCAGATGTGGAACCGGTTCCTCCCGATCAAACTCTCTGAGGAGGAACCCTGGAAAAGTGAGAGTGAGAGAGGGAGGGGGGGAGGGAGGACGGAGAGATAGGGAGAGAGAGAAGGAAGAAGAGAGAGGGGGAGGAGGGAGAGAGAGTGGGAGGGAGGGAGAGGGGAAGAGGAGGGCGAGAGAGGGAGGGAGGGAGGGAGAGAAGGGAGGGAGGAGGGAGACAGAGAGAGGGAGAGGCGGGGAGGGAGGGAGCAAGAGAAAGTACAGAGACGAGGGGAGCTATATACAATCGAAGAGAGAGAGAGAGAGACTAAAAGAGACAGAAATGAACATACAAGAAGGAATCCTGGAAAAACATGGGAATGCTCCACATTCTATTTATTTTGGGTTTTGGCAGAGAGAGCGGAAAAGCAACACAGCCTCTCTCTCTGCTGACGGCGGTTCAAATGAAGGATTATTTTAACGTAACAAATGTTGACGATGTGACCTGTGCTCCATCCATCTCCTGTCTGCATGATGAAGTTTAGGAGACTTTGTATTCCTTTGAGTCATACTTTACGTTTTATGTTTGGGGGTCCTACAATGAAACATTTGAACCCCACTAAGTCCGTTAATTTCTGTTTAGCCAATTCAATTATTAAATACGATTGGTTTACCGACAATTAATTGGACTTGCAGTAGCCTTTATTAATATTTTAGCATCACATATCCATAATGTAGCCTATATATGTGTAACAATATACACGTACACAAACTCATACAAATGCAATGCCTACACAGGCATACTGACACACACACACACACACACACACACACACACACACACGCGCACACACACACACACACACACACACACACACACACACACACACACACACACACACACACACACACACACACACACACACACACACACACACACACACACACACACACACTTTCCTGAATCAAGGGGTAGTAGTGCAGTCAGTTATTCAACTGACTGCAGTACCAGCAGTGGCCGGCAGGTGGCAGCGATGCACCGGGCTCAGGGGCCCAGACGCGCCGCGGTGAGGAGAGGGGGCGCGGGGGCCCAACTGCCAACTCAGGCATTATCTCAGCCCTCGGTTCCATTACACAGTGGAAGGAAATGGGCTGACTCACAGTATGCTGTTCTTCTCCCAGTCCAAGAATTGACCGTACAGCGAGAGAGCTGGATTGGCCCGCACTAAATTTGAGAGTGGAGCTCATTAAAACCAACAGAGCTCTGGGATATGCCCCCTCTAAGATGATAATGGAGGACCTGGTCGAATTGATTAATAAAAGATCAAGGTTGTTTGATTTATTATTTTTTTCAAAGTTGCCTTTTGGCAGACTTTTAATTGGTGCTGGAAACACTTTTATGCATCCACCTTTTTACAACCCGAGAGCTGTTTGAAATTGGAGTGCGGACAAGCACCGAGAGAGATGTAACGTCAACTCGCACGCTTCTTACGCTTTATTATTCCTGGACGCGGGATTGGAGGTAATCCAGATACTGAGCGGTAGAAAACACAGCGGTAGGGCAGAGACCAATTCTCTGCTCCAGTGTATTCTGGACCATGGGACTGATGCACGATATATTAAGGGATGAAGAGAGAGAGAGAGAGAGAGAGAGAGAGAGAGAGAGAGAGAGAGAGAGAGAGAGAGAGAGAGAGAGAGAAAGAGAGAAACAGAAAAAGAGAGACAGTGAGAAACAGAAAGAGAGAGGGACCGTCTTATGGGATGTGAAGGATTAGGAAGCCAACTCCAGGCTCTAGGCCTCCTCCTCAAATAGCCCCTGGATTCCCGGTGTTTATCTTGGGGTTAGCTCCAGGGTGTTAGCCTCCCAGCGGGGGGGGGGGGGGGGGACGACACACTGAACTCATTTCCTGCCCGGGTTCGGTCGCACGTTGATGTTGGATTCAAAGGTAAATTCCAGCACACCTTTGTGGACATTAAACTCACAGGCAAAGAAAGTGATTAATAATTTCCTAACGTGGTCCGAGCGTTTTCTTTAGACATCCAGTCCAGTCGCACTCCCCGTGAAACACACTCAGCCTCGACTGAAGAGGGAGCAGCTCCTGTCGGTGTGAGGTGTTTAGACTGTGAGGAATCATGTGGCTCAGGAGGTAGAGCGGGTTGGTTGCTAACCGGAAGGATGCTAGACCGATCCCCGGCTCCTCCTAGCTGAGTGTCGAGGTGTCCCTGAGCGAGACGCCTCAGCCTGACTGCTCCTGACGAACTGGCTGTCGCCCTGCGAGGCTGAAACAGCCGTCGGTGTGTGAATGTGTGCATGAAGGGGGGAATGTCAGGCAATGTAGATGCAGTCCGTTTACCATTCCTTTCGCTCTGCTCTGTAATGACACAAAGCAGTCGCAAGTCAACCGGTCAATCTCTAGCGAGGACATCAGAGAGATCGATGGCACTGGAGTCAAACAGGCGGTCGCTTCTGTCCGGTCCAGTCAAAGGGATTAACATTTAGTCACATTAGAACGGTGAGATAGAAACAAAGCTTGCAGACTGAAGGAGCTGTAACGTCTTATCTAACACAGAGCGAGAGAGCGAGAGAGCGAGAGAGAGAGAGAGAGAGAGAGAGAGAGAGAGAGAGAGAGAAAGAGAGCGAGAGAGAGAGAGAGAGAGAGAGAGAGAGAGAGAGAGAGAGAGAGAGAGAGAGAGAGAGAGAGAGAGAGAGAGAGAGAGAGAGGGTTAAGCCGTGTACAGTGAGTCAGTAATAAAGTGTTATTATTCAATGACCAATGGGTTGCTCTGCCTTCCACAGACCTCCCAGCAGCCTCCAGGGTGTCAGACCTCCTCTACACATGTCAAAGGTGCGAAGGTCCTGGCGTCCTTCAGAGTAAAAGCGTGTGGCCCGGTACGACCCCAGCCTGGGGGGCTGATCTTTGTTGAGGAGCGGTGGAGGACCAGAGAGGGAAGGGTGGATCTGTTCCCTTTAACTGTCAAAACTCCACTGATTGGGTCCTGGTGAAACAGAGGTGCTGATTGGCCCTGCCGACGTTTCAATCAATTATAATCAGTCGGCCGTCTCAAGCACTTCCCAGATTATACGCTTTGTGTTCTTTTTTATATCATCTGAATTGCGTTTGTGTGAAGGTTTTTTTGCTTGTTTATTGATTCCCACCATGAATCAGAATCGACCGAACAGAACCCGAAACAAAACAACACAACAGAAACCTAACGAAACCAACCCGGAGTCAGAGCTGTGATATCAGAATGTATTCACAGTCAGCATGAGACTTGAGAGCGTCCCATGGGCCCTCCACCCCGCTCCACAGACGCCCTAGAACATGAATGATGAAGAGGCTACACCCTGCTAAGGAAACCAAAGGAACTGGTTTTACTGTAAATAATGGAAATAAATTCAAATAAAATACGTTTTCCACAACGGCCCTGAGAAAAACACGTCCTCTGTTTTTACATAAAATCTGCTAGCAGCACTTTCTGTATGGATGTCTGTGTGTTTATTATTTGAATGTTAAGACTCATTACCAAAGTCGCCTGTGGCCAACTGCCATTTGGCAACCTGAGGGGCGGAGCTTAGTGGAGCTACAGGACAACACACACACACACACACACACACACACACACACACACACACACACACACACACACACACACACACACACACACACACACACACACACACACACACACACAAACAGACCACTGCTCCTCCTTCTCCTCCTCCCACTCCCTTCCCCCCTCAACACCCGCATCCCTCCTCTTCCTCCCCTCCCCCTCCTCTCCTTCTTTTCCTCCTCTCCTGCCTCTCCCATTTTCCTCCCATATTCCTTTTCCCACCTCCTCTACCTGCTCTATCACTCGTCCCTGCCCATTCTTCCTCCCCCTCCTGCTCCTTCACCCCCTCCCCAATCTCCTCCACATCCCCCTCCACCTGTGGAAAGACTGTTAGCATGTTAGCCAGGAGGGCTAGCCCTAGCCTCCTGCTCCTCTGCTAGGCTCTGGCCAACAGAGGTGGTTGTTTATGCAGTGATAGCATGCAGCGTAGCCTAGCGCAGCTTAGCATAGCCTCCAGCATTGAAGATACCTGAGGCGTAAACTCACAGCCCCTGGTAGGTCTCCCATGCATTAATTATTCACAAGGCGTATAAAAAAACGTATATATATATACCCCAGCGTCCTAACTTTTTAAAATAAAAAGTTTCTGTGACTCAAGCTTACAGATGAAACTTTCACTGGGTGCAGTTTTGACTGCAGCCCAAGTAGCTTCTAAAACATCCCTTGTAACAGTAGGCTATGCATATATTATGTATGTATATATATATATGCATACATATTATATATATATATAGCCTTATATTATATATATATTAGAGCTGTCAAGCGATTAAAATATTTAATCGTGATTAATCACATTAATGTCATAGTTAACTCACGATTAATCACAAATTATTTTTCTATGCTAAATATCCCTTGATTTTTTTGTCCCATAATTCTTCTAATTTTAATTCTCTTATCAACATGGTGAAGTGCATTGGCTTGCCTTGTGCAAATGATTTTTTATTGATAACAACATTGGCATATACTGATCAAAACAGGACGATACAAAAAAAGAGCCTATAGTGCAATTAAACGACTGCTTTGAACAAATGTAATTTGAACATAGCAGTCAGGCTACTGCTTCTTTGTTTTGAGCCCAAAAAAATAATAATTGCGTTAATCGCGCAATCCAATTTTTAACGCCGTTAAAATTGGTTTGCGTTAACGCCGTTAATAACGCGTTTAACTGACAGCTCTAATATATATATATATATAGCCTTATATGCAGCCCAAGTAGCTTCTAAAACATCCCTTGTAACAGTATATATATATATATATATATATATATATATATATATATATATGTATGTATAGATAATATCTATCTATCAAGCCTCATATTATATATATATATATACACATACACACTGTATATATATGTATATATATATATATATATATATATATATATACATATTATGAGGCTATAACTGAGCTTGTGTGTGTACCTGTCTGCCAAGCACCCTCTCCCCCTCTTTCTCCCCCCTCCCCACCCCTCTCTCTCCCATTCCCCTACCATCACTCGCCCATCACATCGTGTGGCCCTCAGAAGCCTTGCTCAGGGGTCCAGGTCAGGCTGGCGAGGAGCGACTGAAGGATTCTCTTTCATCACTTCCTGCCCGCTGTGCCCTCCCCCCCTGCGGTGGACGGCTCACCAGAAGGTGACCTCTGGGGGGATTCAGTGGTCTCGCCTCTCTGGGTAAAACATGAGACTTTACTGCCACGGCAACGATGCTTTGTGTTCTATAAAGAAGCTTAGAGGACGGATTATTGTGGTCTGTCAGGGAGGCGCTGGAGAGGAGGAGACGAGTCGGGGAGAGAGAGGAGCAGCTTGTGAATATTTTATAGAGCTGGAACACAATAGATCCGCCCAGACCGTCCTGTCTCTGAAGAGAGGGAGGCGATATCGCGGATGAATTATGGACAGTTTGACCGAACCAAGTAGAGTGTGTTTGTTTCACTATATAGTGTGTCAGTGTGTGTGCGTGTGTGTTTGAGAGAGCGTGAGATAAATAAAGTTATTTTATTTTAATTGACTTCAACTGACCCTCAGGGTCAATTCGATGGATGGTCTTTCCGCACGTGCCTAAGCCACAGTTAGTGTAGTAACCGCATCCCCCCCCCCGTCTCCCTGCTTACAACACATAGGTGTGGAATTATTCATGCTCCCATAAGTTCCCCCTCCCCCAATCTGCCAAACTACAGCTACACACAATCACAAACTACGCACAAACTACCCATAAACCACCACCAGACACTTCCTCTCGGGCTGCGCCCGCACACTGCAATGGCTGATGGGAAGGGGGAGTGGCCAGCAGTGATGGAGGGAGGAGAGCTGAGTAGCAGCACCGTGGTCGTCAACAACATCACCGTTGGCGATCACTCCCAGCCCTCAAGGTGAGACATCGGAGCACTCTTGCCACACCCTACACCAGCGTCTTACTGGAGAGAATACTGGCCGGCTACCATGAACCAGTGGGCTGAAAGAACCGGTGGGAATACAGACTGGAAGTGGAACTGCAGGCCCACCTCGCTGCCACTGGAGGCAGAGGACATTCTGATTATTTATTGGACTGCAGTCGTCGGCAAATGTTGGAAACTGAAATTAAATGTTAACGATTTACCGGATATGAAGTTGGAAATCTGCTGACGCCCGTGCTGTTATTGACTGAAATATAAATATTTGAGAAGTGGTTCATGCAAAAGATATTAAACCCATTTGGGACACCAGGTGTTGTCTGATCACTAGTTTGGGACGTTTTCACCAACACCTCATTTAGATCAGGTTCAGAATCTGGTTTTCTAACACGTCCAACACGCGTGTGCTGGTGTATTCTCCCTTCAACACGCGTGTGTTGGCGTGTTCTCCTTCCAACATTTGTGTGTTGGTGTGTTCTCCCTCCAACACGTGTGTATTGGTGTGTTCTCCCTTCAACACGCGTGTGTTGGTGGGTTCTCCTTCCAACATGTGTGTGTTCAACCCGGTATCACGCGATTTCGTGCTCATGCGCATGAACGTTAATCTATTGAATCGTGTTCCAGAGCACGATAGTCCGACTTTTTTCGTGCTACATAGAACGAAATGTAAACCAACGCATTCTGAATGGGAGTGTTCTCAGACAATTAACGTGCTCCACAAAACGCTACGAGAGAGAGAGAGAAAGAGAGAGAGGGAGGGACAGAGAGAGAGAGCGAGAGCGAGAGAGAGGCTTCAGAAATGGTGTGCGCAGATAGTACAATGCACCCTAGTTATGTTTATGCCAAAACCACAAATTCTATATATATAGGCCTATATATATATTGCCTAATTATATATATTGCCTATATATATATATAGGCTATATATATAATTAGGATATAATTATATTATTTAGCGTGTAATGAGACAATCTATAGCCAAATTGTCGAAGATGCCAGAGAATCTCCGGAAATATCAGCATGGGAAATCGGCGCATCAGACCCATGAACCTATAAAGAAAGACGTCATCTCAAGCGGGAGAGAACATTTGCGGTTCTGGTTTGTGTCACGTACAAGGGCGTAACCACGCATTCTTTGGGGGGGTCGTGCCCCCCCCAATGTTGAGAAAATACTAACCTGTCCCCCCCAATATACAGCAGGATAAAATGTAAAATATATGTTCTCTTTTTATGAACCCTGTCAATGGATCGGTCTCTTGTTATGTCTTATTTATTTTCAATTTATTTCTGTTTGTTAAGTGTGTGAATCCCCCCTCCTAATTGTACACTTGTGCGATTTAGTTTGAAACCACCTCGCGACTTTCTGCGTTGTCATGGTTACCCCACACTCTTTCTTCAGTGAGAGCCAAGAAAGTAAAGTTGAGTAATGGAGGATTTGAGGTTACCTAAAAAGCAGAAGAAACTGGACCAACAGCCAAGCATACGCAGTTTTTTTCAGACAGTAAGTAACTTGATACCGAGCTTTGAGTAAGCAAATAAAACGAGTAGCCTCGTAAAAGCAGAATATTAAATATAGCTCATGAAGGTCAGTCGCTGTTCTTTTGATAAAATGACATGGTTACGATGCAGGCAGCACAGAGAGAGAAGGAGAGAGACAGGCATGCTGAAAGCAGTGGCCAGACAGGAACATGCTCTGAACATGCAGGTGATCAGGTGAGTCATTTGAATGTAAGTAACGTTATTTAACGTGTTGGAGAGGAGGTAACGGACAATTTAAGGTTACTTAAAAAGCGGATAAAACTGGACCAGCAGCCGAGCGTACACTATTCCTTTAGATGTGAATTCAAATGGTCAATGTAGTCCTCGAAACTATGTTCTAAATGTCCACATTTTCATATATAAATATAGAATTGTAGGCAATGCACTTAACAAATAATAATAAAAAATTGGACCCCCCCAATGTCTAAACCATGGTTACGCCCTTGGTCACGTAAGTACAGGGCTCTCAAGTCTCATGCATTCGGCGTGAGAAACACGCAATTCAACCCATAAACACGCTCGAACCTGGTCTCACGAAAATACGTGACACTGTCACGTTATTTAATCTATTGAAACGTGATCAGGGACCCGTATTTTATAAATGTTGTATTTCAATTGGAAATATTTGTCGTGTCACTAAGCACGACTTCCAAACTAAGGTTCTGTCCGGGAGCGTTCTCCCTAATGTCCCTTAAGGAGCTCCGTACAGATCATTCATTGTTGAAAATTGTCTGTGATAACTAACAAATGACAGCTTTTGGCCACCCGTTTCTACTTAAAATTGTCTGTGATAACTAACAATATGAAAGCTTTTGGCCACCCGTTTCTACTTTCACCTTTGATTCTGAGAAATTGTGACAATACACGGATATATTAAATGCAGGTGCGCTGCTCTGTAGGCAAACCGCAAATGAAAAAAGGGTAGCTGCTTCATCTGTTATTTTTAGAATTGTATGTCTGGATGTTTATTTTATCTAGCCATCTATTCTCTTGTTTTTGGCTATGTGAATGAAAGTCTGCGTCGATGCCTCGCAAGTCCAGTGTCGCGAGCGGACGTTGCCATGACATCTAGAAATCATACCGTATTTAATGGGTTATCATTAATATTGATGTGTACTCGTGAATAATATTGTTTAGACCCCGGCCTGGGGGAACACTCGTATTGTGATTGGCTGCAGGGCGTGCATTAACTCCTGATATAGGCCTACAGACACCTGCTAAGTAGTTCCAGTCAGTGTTTAGATTCTCTGCCCGAGCCCGAGCCGGAGCCCGACGCGGGCCGGGTCGGGCCGATATTTCTCACCACTATACTCGGGCCGGGCCTTTGATCGAGCGTTTTTATTTTTATTTTATCATTGGTTTATTGGCCTAATCTGAGGAGAAATCTATGCCATAAACAGAAATATTATAGGCCTTTATTACACGGGTCTTCTCAATGCCGTGGAACGCTCTCTTCACTTGAATGGGTAGTAGCAGAGAATGTCTAATATGAGGAGAATGGGCACTCGCTGGTTAGTTCTGGTTTTCTGGAATGGTTGCATTAATAATCTCTGTCCACGTGGGGCGCTCGTAGGCGAGTCCAGAATGAATGGGAGCCATATGGGGTTTTATCCTCAGAATCCACTTTTCTCACGATGTAATTTTTTGTCAAGTAATTTGAAAGTTGCGTTCAAAAGGTGGGGCTCAAATAATAAACTCAGCTGAATATTGCATTTTTTAAGGTCACGTATCTGTTCTAAAAAGGTGTTAAAAAAATACGATGACGTCCCACATTGTCATACTGTCAGAGGTAGGCCTACTGCTTTACGGCAGTTTCTGAAGCACTTCCGCATTTCCCGCAACGATAATACCAGCTGTTGGAGGTAAGGCTTTTTCTTGCTTACTAGTTATGAGCTAATGTAAAAAAAAGAAATGCGCGAATGTTTTACATATGTATGTAACTTACAGAGTGTTTTTTTTTAATCCTCACTAGTGCCGATGATAAAGCTTTTTTTTTAGTAACGATTATGAGCCATTTCTTTCTCCTGAAATAGAAACCTGGATTAGAATCATAATTTTAAGACCGCATCAACTAAGTTTACATCAGTAAACAATTTCCTAGAGAGCAGTGTTCTGTTGTACTCCTCCTCATGCCTCTTCCTTTCTTGATCTCTACAGTTGGACATTGATGCTGTGACAACGGACAAGTTTTCTTCCTCTGTCCTTTATCCCTGCCTCTGTTCTGTATGTTCAGTATTGTTAAATCATTTATCTTTTTTTTTTTATTATTTACTATTAGTTACTGTTCTTATTGTGTTCTTGTTATTGTGATGTTTGAATAAACTTGCCTGTTGCAATGTTGGTATAATGTTTGTATAATTACTGTTATACAACTGTTACTGTTTCAATGTGACCCAGACCATATTTCTCATTTAACAAACATGCGTAGCTTATAATGTGTTGCAGGGCAGAGCAATTATATTCAATGGCTTAAAACAAACCCATCTGTAAAGATCAGTGAATGCATAGCAATCAATGACCAGTGGTGTAGATGGTTTTCGCTCTGTGCAAGGTCATTAGCCCAAGTAAGTCCTACAAAAAAAGAACTACAGTAATAGCAGACGTTGAAGTTTTTAAATCGTTAACAAACAATTTGTATGGAACAATCGGTTAAGGTTAAGGTTAAGTTAAGTGCTTGAGTCTCGACACTCGCGATTTTACCCGGGCTCCAGCGCAACTTTTCCTACCAGGTGCAGCCTCAGGTAGCCTAGGACCATTCATACAGGGGCAAGCAAGAACGTTACCCTTTTCTGTCCTTGGGAAACGAAAAGACGGACAATCCGTTTCCACTGTTAGAGCAGTTTATCATTGCACATTTACGAGGCATTTCTTTTTTAAACTATCTTTATTTTTCGAAAAATAGACAATGACAGATGAAACGATATTGAGCGGGACATTGACTGTATTATTTAAGGTGGTCATACAGTACCTACCATGTATATGACACATTGAACATTGAACACAAGAAATGGAAGAAATTCCATCATGCCCATGTACTTTCACCATACATAACTATATAAAGAATAAAAGGGCCTGCGGGAAAATATAAATACAATATAAAAAAAATTAACTTAGACGGAATGTTTCTGATCGTGCTTCAGCTTCAGATGCCGTCAAAAGGGGTCTCTGGTCGTAATCAGTCGCAAGTCCGTCCCTGAACAATCAGCATTCATTAGCAGAATGCTAGCGTGTACGGCCAACAACGGCCCAAACTGTAAGAAATCCAAAGGACATAAGTACTCATTCATTCGACTTTTGAACTATAATCTATATTGAACTTGCGGAATCTACAATAAAATTTGCGATATTTCAACGACAAGCAGGTGAAAGAGACATATTTAGCCGTCTAGCCCCAAAGACTCCCATTCATTCTGGACTCGCCCGCGATCACACCCAGTGGATGTCTAATGGAACTACAACCAAGATCGGTACAATGGGGCGTATAGGAAGTGCCCAGGCTCTTCGTAGACGGGCTCTGGTAGTAGTCCGGTGACTTAATTGTCTACCCCAGCGTCTTCCGTTGCTAAGCGACGTCACCGTCTTTGCGGACAAATTATTTCTCTACTGTTCAACACTACGAATGGCCAAAAGACTTGTATGCCCCCCCCCCCCCCCTAAATAAATACAATGGCAGAATTATTATTATTATTATTCTCATACAACTTGAACATGTGTTTTTACAGTATAGCGTGGTGGAGGGATGACGTATGTTGGCCAACCCGGAAGTAAGCGTCGCCCTGGTTTCCCTTGACAAAAAGCCAACGGGTTTTTCCATTGGATTTTGGATTATTGCAGAAAAATTAGCATCTTTGAAGCACCTCCTCAAAAACTGAAAATAAATAAATAAATAAAAATTAGGGATGCACCGATATGAAAATTTTGACCGATACCGATATCCGATATTAAAATTGCTGTTACGGCCGATAACCGATATTTACCGATATCGATATTGGTATAAAAACAAGTTTCTATGATGACTTTGCATACTGAAGAACATGAATATGAAAAAGTTATTTCTTTCTTTATTTTCCAAAACTTCAAAATACATTGTTTCTTCAACAAGTTACAGGGCATCCATAACAAACACAAGTTACTAACAGTGTAGGTTTTAGGCTACTTATACAACTTTACAACTTTTACAACTACAAGGTTTTATAACTTAAATCAAATTTGCCAATATTCATGGAAACCAGACACTGGTGTTTCAAGTTTAAGTCAATTTCAACTCAAATCTGTGAAATAGGCTAAATCAAATATATCAAGGGAAGTTGGTTGTAGTCTTTTCACTCGGTTCTATCCCTACTGTTGATCCGGTTCCGGTTTCCGTTTCAATGGGATTACGGAACGCCAAATAAAACACAACAGAAACTGTATTTCTCTACGATAATGTATATAATGATTTGACACGGCATCCTCCGCGCATTACTTCGGCTTTGCAAGTACTGCATATTGCAATTCGAGTACCTTAATTTGAGACCGTAAAAAACATCCAAACCGCCGACATTGATTCTTTTCAGTTAAGGTAACAAACACTCCTGAACTGCCTCTCCGTGCGTCTCTGGCTGCGTCACTGACAATGTCACATGACCAAACAAGCTGCGCATGGGCAAAAACACACACAACGGCAACGAGACTACGAAATAAATATCGGCTGTTAATATCGGACCAGTTTTACTTATCGGGCCGATGCCGAAATGTTAAAAAATGACTAACATCGGCCGATAACGATATCACTGCCGATATATCGTGCATCCCTAATAAAAATATCTGTGCTCCAAAGATCGAAATGTAAACGAATGCATTCTGAATGGGAGTGTTTCTCAGATTTTTCCATGCTACACAGAACGAAATGTAAACCCATGCAAATAAAGACTTCATGTTCATAATAATTTAAATATCATTAATCTCCTGAGTGTGTAGGGTGGTATTCTATTTTTTTCAACGGGGTTGCATCCAGTCACTTGACCGTCATGGTTGCTATAGTGGTTGCTATCGACCACCCCCTCTAATCCTTACATGGCTCTAAAAACCACGCGGCAAAGGAGCTGCCGTCAATTGTGTTGTTTTTGTCGTAAACTAGGGTCCGATGGTTAAAAAATAGACAGATATTCCAAGGTATCCTTAAAAGGCAGCTTGGATGTTTTTATTTTCTGCAGTTTAGACTTCTGCTATAACCAATTTTTTAAAGCAAAACACCAAACTCATTGATTTAACGAGGCAGGGTGATTTGAAACAATTTATTAAATAAATATTTATGAGAGGTCATTCCTTCTCCTGAGTTTGCTTCCTATTTATGTCTAGTGTACAACCCTACTGTCCACAAGCATCACCCCCCCTCCCATATATGGATTTGGAGAATTGTTGCCATGTCCCAGTGGGGGAGGTATCATATAGCCTATATGAAAGAGGGCATTCAATTATACTACAATGATCAATTAGGAGGCCGAAGCCCTAAAGGTAGTGATGCAATAGGTGACTGAGTCGACAACATTTAAGTAAGCTGTACATTGGGGTCTCTTTTATATCAAAGGGGGGTCTCAAAGGACGCATACGCTTCAACCTG
Source organism: Gadus chalcogrammus (assembly GCF_026213295.1). Classification (NCBI taxonomy): domain Eukaryota; kingdom Metazoa; phylum Chordata; class Actinopteri; order Gadiformes; family Gadidae; genus Gadus; species Gadus chalcogrammus. Next base: position 10,113,856 of record NC_079421.1, on the reverse strand, counting down.
TGGCTCCAGCCCTACAGGAAATGACTCAGCAAGTGTTCCATCTCGTTGCACCTGCACCCAGCGGCTCGCTTGCATGATTTTGGCCTGAAGTTCTTCCCAGACCAACACCCTAGCCATCCAACA
>NC_079421.1:10058733-10108733 GCF_026213295.1 Gadus chalcogrammus | reverse complement strand
TGTGTTTTATATATAAAGTTGTGGTTGATTGATGAGATTAATGGAATTTCTGGTGTTTCATGTATTTGCTATTAGTGGCAGACATGGGGGACTCGAGTCACATGACTTGACTCGAGTCAGACTCGAGTCGCAAATTTGAGGACTTGAGACTTGCTTGACTAACAATGATAAAAGACTCGACTTGACTTTGACTTGGTCTTCATGACTTGAGACTTGACTTAGACTTGAGACAGATGACTCGAAATGACTTTTTTAAAGTTAGATTAAATGTTGGATATGGGATTTGCGATACGCCAGCCGATTTTAAAAACACACATCTCAAATGGTCCTACCCCCTCTCGTTCAACGCTGACTCTGACTCCACCCATTCCAAGTACATGGACGCGCAATCATGCAAGAGCGCGAACACAGATGCGCGAGAGTGAGCCAGGCTAGCTAGGTTGGAGTTTAGGGTTGTCTTCTAGTGCTAGGTCCAAATGTGGATTAGCTAGTTAGCTAGCTCCAGTAGCTACCGCAGGATAACAACAAACAGAAGCTTGCTCTGGGTCACGAGCTTTGAGTACGTGCACGTGCACGAAGGGGTCACTCGCGGGGAGCGGGGGAGGGGGAGTGCAGTACGACCGTTTGATTGACGTACTTACTGTCCAATGCCACTCAGTTTTTCGAGCCCTGCCCGTTCCACAGATGATTGACTTGTTTAATTTTCATGTCAGTAGGCTACTTCTAACTCAGTGGGTTATAATAATGATTTCAAGTGATTTTCAAGTAAAATTACACCGTCAGAGCCAGAGCGTCAGACTGGGCGGGGCAGTTTTGGGCCTATTCACATGATGGTTTTGGAACGTTTTGAATAGTTTGAGTTATTGTTAATGTTAAGACATTGTTATTGTTAATGTTGAAATAAAACTCAACTTATGAACCACTCACTCTACCGATTTTTAAATGTGGAAACTGGGTTAGATGATCAGATTTTTGTATGACTTGACTTGTGACTTGCTTGACCTGAGCAATGACTTGACTTGTGACTTGCTTGATTCTCACCACAGTGACTTGGGACTTGCTTGAGACTTGAAGGTTATGACTTGAGACTTGCTTGTGACTTGCACATGAGTGACTTACCCCACCTCTGATGAGTGTAACCAGAGTATAGGGTAGTTTCCGGTCTTGCACAAAACCATTCATTCAAACACTTCTCAAGCAGTTGTAGGAAACATTAACAGAACAGTTAGAATAGGGTGACCAGATTTGAGTTTGTGAAAAGGAGGACACTTCGTCGCGGGGGGGGGGGCGAAAACATGGGTATTTTTTCTTTAGTTCGTCCGTGAACTTACATTTACGTTTAGGCATGGCTGCAGATGTAATGTGCTGTTGTGAAGTGGAAGCGGCAAGGTGCTCAATGTTGCCAGATTGGAAATGGCAAAGTAACGTACCAAAGGCTCAAAATGGTTGTATTTGGAGGATAATTATCGTGGCTCTGGCAACCCTGAGATCGGTCGCCCAATGACAGACTCTCTCTACAGTCAGCTCGCGCAAGAAGGTGGAACGTAAAGGTGCGGCCACACCAGACGCGTATCTCGCGTAATTTTTACGCGAGATACGCGCGTAAAATGTTGCTTGACCATTTTGTGTCAAAAATGGTCGCATACGCGCCGTACGCGCCATACGCGCCTACGTCACTCGCCTAGATGAGTCCATGTCCATGCAAGTGAACGGAGCGTTCCCTCTTCGTCATAACTATCAAACCAAACATCCTTCACATTCACCGAGCGAACATTACGAAAGTAAAATGCACATTTCTCGCTAAAAATGTTTCCATAAGCGCATTTAATGGCGTAACTATGTTACTATTTCCACACAGAATAAAGAAAGTTGTCGGCCGTGGCTGTGTGTGTGTGTGTGTGTGTGTGTGTGTGTGTGTGTGTGTGTGTGTGTCTTGCCCCAGGATGAGGCTCCCCACGGTAAAGGCTCCAACACTTGGGTGTGTGTGTTTGTTTGTGTTGCCCCAGGATAAGCTGCGCTGGAGTCCGAGGTAGGAAACCCAAACGCCGCCGTGTTTGGGTGATAGAGTTTAGATCGGGTTAGATTAAATAATCTCGGATATAAATAACAATAATCGGGTTAAATAACTTCACATGGTGTGTCTGGTGTGTTTCCAGCATTCGTAGTGTTGATCAGCAGATATATAGTCCGCCAAGACGTTGAGGTTGCTTAGTAACCAGAGACTCTGTCCATGCAAGTGAACGGAGCGTTCCCTCTTCGTCATAACTATCAAACCAAACATCCTTCACATTCACCGAGCGAACATTATGAAAGTAAAATGCACATTTCTCGCTAGAAATGTTTCCATAAAAGCATTTAATGGCGTAACTATGTTACTATTTCCACACAGAATAAAGAAAGATGTCGGCCGTATGCTTCTGTCCAAGCTCACTACTCTCTGCCAGTGACGTCGGGTCAAGCTCAACGCTGATTGGGCAACGCGGCTAATCATCATGCGTATGAGCGTAAAAAGTTCAATTTTTTGAACTCTTGAAATGTACGCGATATACGCGCGTACAGCGCGTAAATATACGCGCCACATACGCGCTATACGCACGTAAAATGTTGCTTATACGCGTGAAACGCGTAATACGCGCGTAAACCATTGGTTCCCTATGGAAAAAATGGCGATTTTATACGCGAAGTACGCGAGATACGCGTCTGGTGTGGCCGCACCTTAACGGTACGGCCACACCAAACGCGTTACTCGCGTTGGATAACGCGAGTAACGCGCCTAACCTGACGCTTGATCATTGTGGGGTGGTTACTCGGTTCAACGCTTCCAACGTGTCAACGCGCCAACACAGCTAGATGAGTCCATGTCCATGCAAGTGAATGGAGCGTTCCCTCTTCGTCATAACTATCAAACCAAACAGCCTTCACATTCACCGAGCGAACATTATGAAAGTAAAATGCACATTTCTCGCTAAAATTTTTTCCATAAACGCATTTAATGGCGTAACTATGTTACTATTTCCACCCAGAATAAAGATAGTTGTCGGCCGTGGCTGCGCTGGAGTCCGAGGTAGGAACCCCAAACGCTGCCGTGTTTGGGTGATAGAGCTTAGATCGGGTTAGATTAAATAATCTCTGATATAAATAACAATAATCGGGTTAAATAACTTCACATGGTGTGTCTGGTGTGTTTCCAGCATTCGTAGTGTTGATCAGCAGAGAAATAGTCCGCCAAGACGTTGAGGTTGCTTAGCATCCAGACACTCAGTCCATGCAATGGAACGGAGCGTTCCCTCTTCGTCATAACTATCAAACCAAACATCCTTCACATTCACCGAGCGAACATTATGAAAGTAAAATGCACATTTCTTGCTAAAAATGTTTCCATAAATGCATTTAATGGCGTAACTATGTCACTATTTCCACCCAGAATAAAGATAGTTGTCGGCCGTGGCTGCGCTGGAGTCCGAGGTAGGAAACCCAAACGCCGCCGGGTTTGGGTGAAGAGTTTAGAATAGAATAGAATAGAATAGAATAGAATAGAATAGAATAGAATTGACTTTATTTGTCATTGTGCATTGGATACACAACGAAATTTGTTTGTGCAACCACTAACAAAAGTGCAGTTGTGCTGGGTGGAGGGTAGGAGTGTAGTGTGATTATTAAGTTCTGTGATGGCCCTGGGGATGAAACTGTTCTGCAGTCTGGAGGTGCGGGCTGTGGTGGCCCGGTAGCGCCTGCCAAAGGGTAGCAGGGTGAAGATCGGGTTCGATTAAATAATCTCTGATATAAATAACAATAATCGGGTTAAATAACTTCACATGGTGTGTCTGGTGTGTTTCCAGCATTCGTAGTGTTGATCAGCAGAGAAATAGTCCGCCAAGACATTGAGGTCTTGGCGGACATCTTCGTCATAACTATCAAACCAAACAACCTTCACATTCACCGAGCGAACATTATGAAAGTAAAATGCACATTTCTCGCTAAAAATGTTTCCATAAACGCATTTAATAGCGTAACTATGTTACTATTTCCACCCAGAATAAAGAAAGATGTCGGCCGTATGCTTCTGTCCAAGCTCACTACTCTCTGCCAGTGACGTCGGGTCAAGCTCAACGCTGATTGGCTATCGCGGCCAAGCGTCACGCGTTGGAGCGTTGAAAGTTCAGATTTCTGAACTCCGGGCATTGGCGCGTTGGGCGCGTTACTGCGTTTACGTGCGTAATTACGTGCGTCTGACGCGCCTAACGCCCCTAACGTGACGCTTCATCGCATGTAACGCGTCTACGCGCCTATACCAATGGTTCCCTATGCAAAAATGCCGAATTTTGACGCCCCTAACGCGAGTAACGTGTTTGGTGTGGCCGTACCGTAAGGGAGATACCATTTCCAGAACTTGGAAGGCCGTAATAACCATAGACATATACAATGGTAATAACTAGTAGGTTATGTGAAAGACCCAGAAACACAAATATGCGACGAGGCAAAAACAAATATGCGACGAGATAATGTCCGAAAACCGGACATCAATTAATAAAACCCCCCCCGGACGCCCCGGACGGGACGTAAAAATTGGACATGTCCGGGGAAAAGAGGACGTTTGGTCAGCCTAAGTTAGAAGCCATTTAATTTGCTTGGCTCGATTCCATCGTTTGTTTTGTTGATGCGGAGGCGGTGACGCTGAGTGAAACATGGGGGAGAAACGTTAGCGCGCTAGGCAGAGCTTTTAAGATAGCCTTGTTTATGTTCTCTAGCTAGCGCCGCGCGACCACGCGACCAACCGACTTCTGCGTCGCATTCCTAACAAATAAACCGATCCTTAGGGCGGGTAGGGCGGCAGTAGCTCAGGAGGTAGAGCGGGTTGGCTGGTAACCTGAAGGTTGTTGGTTCGATCCCTGGCTCCTCCTAGCTGAGTGTCGAGGTATCCTTGAGCAAGGCACCTAACCCTGACTGTTAGCTCCCGACGAGCTGGCTGTCGCCTTTGCATGGTTGACTCCGCCGTCGGTGCTTGAATGTGTGCGTGAATGGTGAATGTGAGGCAATATTGTAAAGGGCTTTGAGTGGCCAATGGTTAGAAAAGCGCTATATAAATGCAGTCCATTTACATTTACATCCTTGGACTGGTCGAGAAGTCCACTAATAAAATATTCCTGTAGAATAAACTGATCTTTAAATACTGTCCAAAGGGGATGTCTTTAATGCTAAAAATAGATTGTGTTTAATCTTATCTTGAAGTAAATATGGAAAGAAAATACTGAACGATTTAAAGACTGTGTGTGCATACACTGTAACAAACAAACATCTGTGCTTCCGACCACATCTGTAAGCTGGTCTGTGTTGAGGGCTGATAGCAGCTGTCAGAGTTTACATTTCATGTGAAATCAGAATAAACAGTCTTTTCCCATGAACCCCAGCTCACAACCCCCGCCTCCCCCTTCCCTGCCTTCACATGCACACAAACACACACACACACACACACACACACACACACTCACACACACACACACACACACACACACACACACACACACACACACACACACACACACACACACACACACACACACACACACACACACACACATGTAGACACACACACAGATCGCATTACAACAGGATAGACCAAACCATACTACACCAGACCGAACCAGGACACATCCAGACCAAACCAGGACACATCGTGACCAGACCAGGACACATCCAGACGAAACCAGGGAAAACAAACTGTCTGAGATACGTTCCACGATTGGCATCTGGAGATATCTCCTAATCTGCCCCCTATCTCCCCCTGGCTGACTATCTCCTCCCCGGCCCGAGGTCCGCCGGGATCACATTAATAACACATTCCCATTAGTCTCAGCGTGTGAGAAGAAGTGTCACACAGAGCTTTAATCTGACGGCCAGGTGCAGAATGCTCCCCCGGACTCCACCAGACCTCCGGCCAAGGACCAAAAGAAGAACCCTTCCCCAGTTCCTTCAGCTGATCTCTTGTCTTTGTGTGGTCGCCAATGCAGCTGAACACTTGAATAACAAACAAATCACTTAAGATAATGTTTATATCTGGAGCGAACTACAGTTGATATTTCCATATGCATGTCATTAAGGAGCAGGTCGACTACAGATAGACCACAGGTAGACTGTGGAGGTTGAGGAGCAGGTAGGAGGCCTACAGGTAGAATCTAGTTGAAGCCCAGACCTTTTTAACTGGTAGTCTAAGGCCACTAGACTTTCCAGCCGTATAAACGTGTATAATAATAATAATAATAGATTCAATTTATATAGCGCTTTTCACGTACTCAAAGCGCGTATAAAAAATGCTCTTCCAGAATCTTCCTCTTTGAGTTTAGTTTAACTATGTCGTGTTCAGAAGATACACCCATCAGTAGCTGCGTTTCCATCTAAAAGGTGATGCGAATCTTTAGAAAGTTCGCAAAAAACAAATTTGAATTAGGTGCGTTTCCATCAAGTGGTTGGAGCGGAATAGGGTGATGACGTTACAAGTTGATGTCGGCAGGGTTGCTATGGCCGGTCGTTATGCGGAAATCGGAAAGACTGTCAGTCCTGTGTGTTCAAAGTTCGCTACGTCACAGCTGTTTCGAAAAGTGTGTTTCCATCTCCCATTTTGGGAATTGACACTCTTTCACATTTCTCAAAAACCACCTCAAGCGAGCGGATAAACCTTTTTGCAAATTAGAGGATTTTTACGCGAATTTTGGTGTTTCCATCATCGTTTACTGATTCGATACTTCAAAGTTTGCATAAAATCAGGGGGATGGAAACGCACCTAGTAACTATTATCTGCACAACAGGATGTAGTTGTGTACTTACGAGAGAAAAAACATACTGCACAAGCTATGACTACTAGCTATGACTATAACCTGGTAATATTAGGACCAAAACAACTACAGTACTACTTCACTACTTATTTTTTAGCCAGTTTCCAGAATATGCCGATTCCTTCACAGTCTCTGCTCAGACCTCAGGGGGAGCAGCCAATGACAGCAGTACTTTAAGATCACATGTCCAGTTGTGTGTTTGATGACCAATCCCTCTTCGTTATGACCAAATCACTGAACCTCAGCGGTTTTTCATCTCCGTGTCCCGTCTGGTTACATCTGACGGTTCGTGTTATGAACCCTCTCTGCTGACTATTACAAATGATTTCTGTTAAATTAAACATTACCCCACTAGCCCAACTTAACCTGCTTGAATATGTTCTCTCATCACAGAAGCCACTGCGGTTGCCTTTCCACCCAATTTAAATCCAGATTTATTTTTCATGTTCATCCCTCTCAGGGCGTTCAGAAATAAAAATAATGATAACATATTTAATAGTAGAAAATTCACTATCTCTCTCTCTGTGATTCAGGGTTAAGGTCGTAGGCACTCTGCAGTCTCTGCTGCATGTCAGAGTGACGCTGGATGGAGATACCTTCTCCTTACATTCAGGGGATTTTGATGAGGCTTTTATCTAAAGCGACTTACAACCAGACATTTACACAATCACACCCCGATGGCGGAGTCAACTGCACAGGGCGACAGCCAGCTCATCAGGAGCTGTTAGGGTGAGGTGTCTTGCTCAGGGACACCTCGACACTAAGGTAGGAGGAGCCGGGAGTTGAACTAGCAACCTTCCTGTTACCAGTCAATGCACTCTACCTCCTGAGCTACTGAGAGTCCACCTGCGGAGAAGAAGGCCATCCATACAGAGGTCCGGCCATGGAGAGAAGACCTTCCCAGAGGAATCGTTAACAATCAGATGTGGTTCAATAAGAGGTCTGTCTATTTGATTGATGTGCTTTTAAGGTTTCTGAAAGGTGAATCTCTCTTGTAAAGCACTGTGACTGACCTTGTGTTTGAAGGGTACTCCAGAAATAAACGCGCCATTCCTTTCATCGCTAACAGTAGGACTGAATCAGTGCCTGTGAATCTACGTCAATATCACACTTTTACAATACTACAGTTCCCTTCTTTAAATCTGTGTATAGTCCAACCCTACTCCTAAAAATAATCGTTAAGCTAATAAGCTACGTTCTCCCTGCTCTAAGAGGGTAAACGGGTTCAAAACCAAGCATGAATCTGTGCTTATTAACCCAAACATATTTTTTATAAGCCTGAGTTTGTTACCTGTTACCTGTCCTCCATATGCCTCATGGCACATAGGGCCTTAAGCCTTCGTTTGATATGAATGTAATTTACACTGGGCCGTCGGCCGCTATCCGCTCCAACGTATAGAAGCGTGCAAGAATCTCTTTGACCACCCTAGACCCCAGTGGGGGCTAACAACAGCAGCAGCAGCAGCAGCAGCAGCAGTAGTATAGAAGCAGTAGCAGCATTAGCAGTAGTAGCCTGGAGCTGCGCTGGGGGTAGCCTGCAGAGGTGTTAGCTCCCCCCCCCCTGTCGCGCGGGCCCCGCCTAGCCGCGGCTAATTGATTCAGAGTGCAGAGTGGAGTCAACGTTGGCTTTCATCAGGGACCCGGGAGGGAGGGGGGAGGCAGGTCTCAGGAGGGGAGGGGGCGGAGGGGGCAGGAGGGTGGGAGGGGCTGAGGGTGAAGAAGGAGGCTGAGGAGGAGGAGGAGGAGGAGGAGGAGGAGGAGGAGGAGGAGGAGGAGGAGGAGGAGGAAAGGCCTTCATCTATAGACAGCCATGAAATATGTATGGTGGTCGGGGCACGGCCAGGGAATAATTGATCTGAGGTCGTCGTTGGGCAGGACACGCCCCTGATGGACGGCACCTGTGTACCCTCCCCCTCACTTAGAGGGAGAGGGGGGAGGAGGAGGAAGAGAGGAGAGAGGGGAAGGAAAGAAGAGAAAGAGGGGAGGAGGGGGATTGAGCTTTTGAGAGAGATATGTTGGAGGGAGGAAGAGAGGAGCAAGAGAAAGAGGGGATGGGTAGGATAGAGAGAGAGAGAGAGAGAGAGAGAGAGAGAGAGATGGATGGGACATAGCGAGCAGTTCAGACAGTGCTACATATAGCATCTGTGATTATATTCAGCTGCTACCTGGGTATTAGCATAGAGATGGTTTTTTTAATGAGATTCCGCCAGCATACTTCATTATACAATAAGATTATTTAAGATTATAGACCGGATGGGATAATTACACAGTTATTATAACGAGAACCCTGTTAGGGGAAGGGGAACAGAAAGGTCCATGAGTAGGTACAGCAGAGAAACCAGCTGGACAGTTGGAGACCACCTGTCAGCCATTTTGGTCAGCTGGGTGGGAGAACCAGGAAAGCTGAGGGGCGGCATGTGGCTCAGGAGATAGAGTGGTCAGCTGGTAGCCGGAAGGTTGCTGGTCCGATTCCCGGCTCCTCCTAGCTGAGTGTCGAGGTGTCCCTGCGCAAGACACCTCATCCTGACTGCTCCTGACGAGCTGGCTGTCGCCCTGTGCGGTTGACTCCGCCATCGGGGTGTGAATGTGTGAATGTGTGCATGAATGGGTGAATGTCAGACAACGTTTTGAAGCGCGTTGAGTGTCCACTGGTTAGAAAGGCGCTGTAAAAAGGCAATCTATTTAAAATTTAACTGAATGAGAAAAGGATTCAAAATGTTACCTGGCTGGGGAAACGGTATGCAGATCTCAAAATTATGAATCGAGTCGTCATGGTTTCGAAAGATTCTAGAAGGTTCCCGCACCCCACTAACAAACATGGCCGCTGGGTGAACAAGCCTCCCATTGCTCTCTCTCGCTCTCTCTGTTGATGTCCGTCAGTGCGTGACAAAGCCCTTTACCCATCACTCATTAGAGACCTGTCCGTCAACCACACACACACACACACGCACGCATGCTCACACACAACCACATACACACACACACACACACACACACACACACACACACACACACACACACACACACACACACACACACACACACACACACACACATACAAACACACACAATCAGCCTCCGGTAAAAGAAGACATGTGCTCATTTATAATATATTTGAGATGATCTGGGTGTCACCCCTCAACCAGCCCAGTGAGCGCATCTCTTTGAACTCGTATTTGAGCCCAGAGACATCACTCTGGTGAAGGACAAAACGTGCTTTGTTCTCCTAGTTTCATTCAATATCATGTGATTTGAAAAAAGCCTTCCTCTGTACCGACCCTGGGTTCACAAAAAACATGTTTCATCTTTGAGAGCTTGTTTATGAATCCACTGTAATCCATTGTAACAGGCGATTTATTATTAAAGTGATGCGCCAAAACCAGTAGGCTTACTGCTAGTACTAATATAAGTAAACTAAACTAGCTAACAATACTATTAGTATTGCAGTATCTGCTGCTGATTCACTAAAAGGGCGGCATGTGGCTCAGGAGGTAGAGCGGGTTAGCTGTTAACCGGAAGGTTGCTGGTTCGATCCCTAACTCCTCCCAGTGTCGAGGGGTTCCTGAGCAAGGCACCTCAACCTCACTGCTCCTGACGAGCTGGCTGTCGCCTTGAGGGGTTGACTCTTTCGTCGGTGTGTGAATGAATGGTTGTACGTTGCTTTGGATAAAAGCGTTAGCAAAATCCCCTGAATGCAAATGTATTGTCAAGGTTTACTGGGGAAAATATAAACTCGGCATGTCTTGAATTCAAGTAAGATACATAACGGCTCATATTGTTCTGCGTTTTCATGGGAATCAACAATAAAGTGATCGAGCTGTTGTGTGTCTGTGTGTTGCTGTTGTGTGTCTGTGTGTGTTGCTGTTGTGTGTCTGTGTGTTGCTGTTGTGTGTCTGTGTGTGTTGCTGTTGTGTGTCTGTGTGTTGCTGTTGTGTGTCTGTATGTTGCTGGTGTGTGTCTGTGTGTCTTTGTGCCTGTGTGTTGTGTGTCTGTGCGTTGCTGTTGTGTGTCTGTGTGTTGCTGTTGTGTGTCTGTGTGTTGTGTGTCTGTGTGTTGCCGGGTGCGTCGGTGATGAGCCGGCGGCTTTATGGCGCCCGGCGTCTACGAAACGACACCGCGTGTCGTGCCTCCTCCCGGGCGCCCACGCCTCATTCCCCCGGGCGGAGCAAGCAACCCTGGTTTAACAGCCGGGTCCCGCCGGTAAACAGGCGGGAAACCGACCGGAAGGGCTGGTTTCATTTATATGTTAATGGTTTGGACCCAGATGGAGGCGTTCGACAGGTGGAGCGAGTCCCGTTTGATGGCACAGCGATGGATTCACACCTGCAGGCCGTGGGAGGTTGTCACGGCGATGAGGAGAGCTGTGCATCCTCGGAGCGGGAGAGGGGGAGGAGAGAGGGCAGGAGAGGGGCAGGAGAGGGGGGAGGAGAGAGGGGAGGAGAGGGGGCAGGAGAGAGGGGAGGAGAGGGGGCAGGAGAGGGGGGAGGAGAGGGGCAGGAGAGGGTGAGGGGGAAGGAGGCTTGTCACCCTGCAGGGCGTGTCACATCGATATAAAGCTGGGGGGGTCAAGGGGGTCAGTGGGCGTGGCAGCGGGTGGTGGCGGCAGGTGGTGCGGGGGCTGTCTGCTCCAGCTCCTGCACCAGGGCTCTGATTGGTGCACGGCAGCGTGTTTGGCAGCTGGATGCTGCGGTCGCCGTGGTTACCGCTACCGGCACCTTCTGTCAGAGAAGCCGACGAGGAGACAGCTTCACACGAGAGTCAGGGTGCACAGGAGAAGCTCTGTGAACACACACACACACGCACACACACACACACACACACACACACACACACACACACACACACACACACACACACACACACACACACACACACACACACACACACACAGAGACCTTAAACCTGCAAACACTTCTTGCCTTGAAAATTTCTCGGAATCACAAATTTGAGTAGAGACGGATAATCCATAAGGCATGCCGATTCAGAATAGAGTCTGTTCCTCACACATCTATCCCCGCATCCCTGTCTATTCATCCATCACATACCTGTCTGTCTGTCTGTCTGTCTGTCTGTCTGTCTGTCTGTCTGTCTGTCTGTCTGTCTGTCTGTCTATCTGTCTGTCAGGAGGGAGGAAGAACAACTGCAAATACAGTGCTTTGACCATCTCCATGCCTCCCTGCCTCTCTCTCCCTCTTTCATCCACCCCCTCTCTCAACCTCTTTCATCTCTCCTCTCCATCCCTCCCCCTCTCTCACTCCCACTTCTCCCATCTCTCTACCTTCCCTCCCCCCTCCCTCCCTCCCTCCAGCCCTCCCTCCCTCCCTCCCTCCCTCACTGCTCCTAATGAGACCAGACGCCTGCCTGCTCTACTGCCCTGATCTGCAATACGGCGTCTGTGTGTGTGTCTGTGTCTGTGTGTGTCTATATGTGTGTGTGTGCGTGTGTGTGGACGTGTGCATGTGTGTGTGTGCATGTGTATGTATATGTGTGTGTGTGTGTGTGTGTGTGCGTGCATGTGTGTATGTGCATGTGTGTGTGTGTCCCTTTGTGCATGTGGAGGTGGAGTGGGGGGGGGGGTAGTTCCCTTTGAAGGTAGTGACCTGAAAAGGAAGGGGTGTGGCTCGTTAACAAACACAGGGACAGATGCGGGGGGGGGGGGGGGGGGGGATGAGGAGGTGTAGACTGGGAGGTCGGACTTGACACACATTTAGGGTCATGAGGTCATGGGGTCAGGAGGTCTTGAGGTCACGGTCAGCTGGACGGAAGAGCGGACATTAGGAGGGACGGACACACTGGTGGCCTGGTTAGGGGAGAGGAGAGGGCTTGGCTAGTGGCACATCTAGAGAGTCATCCACCAGAGAGTTAGCTAGCATATAGATAGCTACCAGAGAAAAGCTACCAGAGAGTTAGCCACCAGAGACTTAGCTACCATTGAATAAGCTACCGAAGAGTTAGCTACCAGAGAGGTAGCTACCAGAGAGCTGCGCATTTAATCTAATCTAATCTAATATAACATAATAGATCAATATTGCGCTGGGGGCAAGAAGAGTTTGTTTAAAAATGAACCTTTCCACCAAAAGCAGCCTGGTTGAGAAAGGGAGCCGTTGGAACACTGAGGAGGATAACATCCCGTAACAGTAAACACATGACCCGTCACAACCCAGCCGCCCTATCACTTGTCAGACCTCCAGTCCGCTGTTTGATGCCGGCTGCCTCAGAACACTGGGGGAGTGTCTCCGTCTGTCCCCTGTACACCCGACAACAGCGCCCTGTCGACCGCACTGAGCGCGTGCAGAAGCAGCAGCAGCAGCCTTGCGCTGCGACCGACCACGCAACATGCTGTCCTGAGATGACCTACCCTGCTGCTGCTGTTGGGAGAGAGGGGCGGGAGGGAGGGAAAGGGAGAGAGAGGGGGAGGGAGAAAGAGAGTGAGAGAGAGAGAGATTGATAGGGAGAGGCAGAAAGACAGGGAGAGAGAGAGAGAGAGAGAGAGAGAGAGAGAGAGAGAGAGAGAGAGAGAGAGAGAGAGAGAGAGGGGAGAGAGAGGCAGAAAGACAGAGGGAGCAAGAGAGAAAAGGGGGAGGGGGGGAGAGAGCGAGAGAGGAAGGGAAGGGAGAGGACAAAGCAAGAAAACGAGGGAAGAGACAAGAGAAAGGAGAGCTATATAGAGAGACTACGGAAAGAGTAGGAGAGGGAGAACGATGGGGAAGAGAGAGAAGCTGATGACAGGGACAGAAAAAGAGCAACTGAGGCAATGAAAGAATTTATGGAGTGTGAGAGAGAGAACGGGAGAGACAGGCATAAAGACGAGGTATAAAAACAAAAGAGACAGAAAGAGAGGGAGGGAGAGAGATAACCTTTACCTTAGTGTCTAAGCATCCGCTAATAATTGCCACAGCACCACTCAGTCCCCATCTACAGGTGCTGCTTCTGTCTCGCTCATCGACGCCACGTCTGTCCCGCTTACCCACAATGCAAAGCGGCAATCAAACTCCGCACTCGGCAACCGTGTGTGTGCTTGTGCCCACGATTGTGTGGTGTGTGTGTGTGTGTGTGTGTGTGTGTGTGTGTGTGTGTGTGTGTGTGTGTGTGTGTGTTTAATCCATTCCATCTGTTTTGTACATTCCTGCACCCCGGTGTCCCACATATGAAACTGGGAGCTCAGTACCGACCAAACTCCACGTAAACACTCACTGCTACCTCCACACACACATACACACACCAAGCAAAACAAAGTCCTGTCAGTATATCAACTCTCTGCTCTGTCGTCCAAGCGCTCCACGGAAAATCCAGAATACCATTTACCTTAGACATACACTGGGAATGTTTTTACTCCCAAACAGACGCCATTTTTTGATTATATCACCAACAGGTGCAATTTGTGTTCGGTGCAATAGGTCTATGACGTTTGTATAATTTTGGTTTGTTCTGTTATCAATAGGAGCAGCCAAAATGTATTTCTACTTCTATTTCGCTGAGGTATAGAACCTGGTTCGACAAAGTTTGGATGTGTGAATGTGAGTGGACCAGTCACAAGCTGTGAACATTTCAACAAGAGACAAAGGGAGTTAAAATGGGTGGAGCGTGAACCACTTATGCTGTTGTTTTGTTCCAGTGGCACAGGGTATACTTAATATAATAGACTAGAAAAAATGAAGCCAAACTTTTGTCTGTCTCATGCTTGTTTAGAGAACAGCTTGTGAAAGGCACACAATGATTTAACAACGTGACAGTCAATTTGCTACCTTTTACCAGAGTGTAAACACATCCAGAACCCCTGAGTCAACGTGGTCTCATCTCGGTACGTTGCTATGTGTCTGCTGCTCGCCTAATTATTCAAATGACGCCGCGAACACGGCGACCTCCTCAGAATGACGACGTTCCGGCTGGCTGGCCCCGGCCAGTGACACGAACTAACAGGCTGACAGGAACTAACGAGCTGACAGGGACTAACAAGCAGACACAAACATCTATGCTGGTTTGATTTGTGATGTTACAACTTGACCCCTTCCTTAATTGACATTCAGGGTGTTTAGCAGACGCTTCTATCCAAAGCGACTTACAATAAGTCCAGATGTCAGCGAAAGAGAAAAAACAACATACTGCGGTTGGTACAGTAAAGATTCCATAGAACCAAGTGCCAAGCACTAACAATCACTAGGTTAACCCATTCCCCGTATACAACAAAGATAGCTAGGTTAAGATGCTACACAACTAATCACTATTTTAGTGGATGTTCCTTAATGGTAATAATCGTATTTGGACGTTGTGTTCCTGCCTCTGAGCTGTGTGCAGCTCTATAAGTCTGGAGAAAACATGAGAGGAACATTGGGTTCCTACCTAAAGAGATGTGTTTTAGCTCAAAACCCCGGAGTTGCTTCAAACCGTTCTGTCACGGTGTGAGTAGGCCTTCATTGACTTGGTAGTTAACGTTTGCTGACGTCCACCACCAGTATGACATCTACATCCCATCTATGATTAGTGCTGAGCGGTGCAGGCCACATCAGAAAACCCCACACCGCATAGCAGCACACGATAACTAGCCGCACAGGCTAACTAGCTAACCGTTGGTTTGAAGTCCCCAGAGGCGCGCCGCCGCCTGTTAGCAGATCATGTTAGCGCCGTATCCAAAACAAAGGAGGCTCGCGCGGAGGGAAAACAGATGTGGCCGCTGGCTTTCCTGGAAACAGAAATCAGTCCCTCCGCAGCCATAGATCCCCGTCCAGGTCACCCCTGAAACCATGACCTCAGCACCATGAGCTCAGCAAGACTCCACCTCCACACCCCTCCCCAGCCTGGTAACCACACCTCCCCCTTACATCCTAACCACACCTCCCAGCCCTGCCTCCCCACCCTCTAAACCACAGCCCCCCTCCGCCCACCCCCCACAGACCACCTCCTGCACATCTTCCGATTGAAATGCTAAATGCTAGAAATTCTCATGGGAGAGAGAGAGAGAGAGAGAGAGAGAGAGAGAGAGAGAGAGAGAGAGAGAGAGACATAGAGAGAGAGAGAGAGAGAGAGAGAGAGAGAGAGACACACAGACAGACAGACAGACAGACAGACAGACAGACAGACAGACAGAGAGAGAGAGAGAGAGAGAGAGAGAGAGAGAGAGAGAGAGAGAGAGAGAGAGAGAGAGAAAGAGGGAGCGAGAGAGAGTGAGAGAGACGGATAGAGATAAGACATAACAGGAATTGTCCTGACTGATTCGGCAAAAAGAGAAAAATAATTACGTGAATCGTTTTGGCAACATTTAGCCTACTCATCTAAGAAATCGGGGAATCATCAAGAGTTTCATTAATGATTCTTCTCTAAACTTTCTGAGTGCTTCAGTGTCAGCAGGGTTTAGGAAAACAGATGGATGATAACCCAGAATATCAACCAAAATAAAACATTCAAAGATAATACTGCTGGTAAAACATCACCTAAAAACATTTCTGACATCGCTGACATCTGAGAACCGACGTGTAGATCTGGGATCGGATCCCCGGCCCTCCCGTCTTTCTTCTTGGAAGAGCGGGGTCCGCCCAGAGGATGGTGACGGCTCCGGGGTCCAGTCCTGACCCCGCCCGCCTCCTGTGGCCCCTCCCCTGTCCTGGCCTGGCCCTGTGCAATCAAACAGCCCTCCGCAGGGGAAAGACTGACAGCACAGTGTGTGGTTAGGCTGACCTAAATATGGAGACCAGAAGAAAACTCAGTTCTTGGAAAGGAGATCAGCGGAGAGCCGTAGAGCGACGCCTCCGGGGGAAGGGCAGTCAGGAGTGAAAGAGGGGCGGGGCTGTTTTTCCTTTAGGATAATTGGCAGTAAGTGAAAGCTGTCAACTCTGATTTGTCAACGTCTGGTAGCGGTCCGTTGGGTTAGGTCGTGTGGCGTCGTTCTTCTGTCAGGAGCGTAACCTATCCTCTATAGACATGTCCTCCTGTCTGTCTCCTCTATAGAGATGTCCTCCTGTCTGTCTCCTCTATAGATGTCCTCCTGTCTGTCTCCTCTATAGAGATGTCCTCCCGTCTGTCTGTCTCCTCTATAGAGATGTCCTCCCGTCTGTCTGTCTCTTCTAGAGATGTCCTCCTGTCTGTCTCCTCTATAGAGATGTCCTTCTGTCTGTCTCCTCTAGAGATGTCCTCCTGTCTGTCTCCTCTATAGAGATGTCCTCCTGTCTGTCTGTCTCTTCTATAGAGATGTCCTCCTGTCTGTCTGTCTCCTCTATAGAGATGTCCTCCCGTCTGTCTGTCTCCTCTATAGAGATGTCCTCCCGTCTGTCTGTCTCTATAGAGATGTCCTCCTGTCTGTCTCCTCTAAAGAGATGTCCTCCTGTCTGTCTCCTCTATAGATGTCCTCATGTCTGTCTCCTCTATAGAGATGTCCTCCTGTCTGTCTCTTCTATAGAGATGTCCTCCTGTCTGTCTGTCTCCTCTATAGAGATGTCCGTCCTCCTGTCTGTCTGTCTCCTCTATAGAGATGTCCGTCCTCCTGTCTGTCTGTCTCCTCTATAGAGATGTCATGTCAGTAACATCCTCTCTTTAGAGACATCTATGTATTAGGTCAAAATAAGGACCACAAACATACTTAAAAAGTAAGTCTGAATAACGCCGGACTGAAGAAGGAAAGTATGGATTGTTTTTCCAGCAGTAAAGCAAATATGTTTATTAAGCACTTTAATATACATCAGAAAATTCCACTTCATATTATACAGGAAGCTTCTGTTGAATGAAAGTTGAATGTACATGGTAAGCTATTTACAATCCCCGCAGGAAGCCGTCCAATCAGATAAGAGACACAGGGAGCAGACAGGCGTGACACGCGACCGCCAGACCAGAGAGAGCCGAGCCCCTCACTCCTCCACGCCGCGTCCCCGAACAGCATCAGACTGCGACGGGAGAGTTTGGACAAGGGCGTACGGCGTATCCCAGCATGCACTTGGAACGGTTCCACCGCCCACCAGCCCACTCCGCCGCGTCGCCACGAGGAGCCAATGAAAATACGGCACAGCCGGTAAACACTAACAGGTCGCTCACGAGAAACAGATGTTCTCGTTTTCCTTCCTGCACACTTCCTGTCCTGGTGCTGTCGTCCTATTGGTCCACACCTCGGGGTTAGGGGTCTGCTGATTTGATGTACAGCTGCTCCGGGTACGGGGGGGGCGGGAGGCGGTGGGGGGGACTTCATCTGGATGAGTCTACGGTGCGGTGGTTCAGGACCACTACAGCAGCCATTGAGGTGTGTGAGACGTTTTCGTGGCTCAAACCCTCGTGACCTCACTTCCTGTGCTGTTGAAGGTCGTGAGGCCGCATGCCCGAGATCCGGAGAACAAGTGGCCATTGTGGTTGCCGTTGTGGCGGCCAATGTGGCGCCCCTTGTGGCGGGCGTAGTAGGACCAGTGCGGCCGGCGGGGATTCAAGTCTCCATTGGATTGATGGCTTCACGCGGCGTTGTTGCGTTTGGCGCTGAACGGGATGCGGGCGAGCACTGGGTTATTTAAATATCTTAAATGCACACAGAAACATACGACACACGAAAACAACTGAAAAAGGGAATCCCATAGGGACGAAATTAACTCGCAGGTTTTTAAACATGTGAACAAGGTCTCTCGCTCTCTCTGGAGGATCTGTGATACGACACAACACACGGACCCAGGGGGCTCCGGTGAACACAGCCCCACGCTGGAGCGACAACACACAACGAAAAAGAGCAAAAAAAAGTGGCTTTCTCTTCCAAAAATAAATAGTCCCGTATACACTTATGGATTAAACGTCCATAGCTGCTGACGTCGTGTGGCGCATGACACACGTTATGCACAACAATCAAGGTTCACACTGATCGCCTGCGGGCTGCAGGCTGAGAAGAGATGGGCTGATGGTCGGGCTTCATCTCAGTGTCCCCTGGCCGGGTCAGACACGTTGAGAACATGGAGTATAAAATTATAATAAAAACAAAGCACTGGTATGTTTTGCTCAGAAATAAAAGGCAAACATTAAAACAAAATGCATGTCTGTCATTTTTACCATCTTGAAAAAAAGTGCATACACTGCTTATTAAATATCAGTACATTATTAAATTAAAATGATATTGTGCATGGTTACACGGAGAAGGCTGTGACAGATGTAGGCACATCAGAGTATCAAGTCACCAAAGCCACACAATCTTCCCTTAGTCGTCGTTTTTCTCATAGTTTTTGTTTTTCTTGAGGTCTTCCACTGGTGGCGAAAACAAATCTAACTCTGTCTCTACGCATTTTGATGACAACAGTTGCTTTGGCACGTTCCCTCCCATGTCTGTTTGGTAGATGGCGTACAGGACATCTGAAATCGGAGAGGAGAAAGCTGGGTTAATGTTCTGCTGGCTCACAGAGGATAATAAGTCCTCTTGGCCAGATGCATTCCACTGAAGCCATCATTCCAGCCTCATACAGTCCAACTAATAACAGGGATGTGGGTTTCTACTCAGCAGCTACAAAAGGTACATTATATGTTTGACATGGAGAAGAAACAGACATGCTGAAGTGTGAACTACAGTACAGGGCTTTCACACTTCAAGTCTGACCCTTGAAGCTGAAAAGGGAAATCTGTTTCAAACAGGGCAAACACGATTGCAAACAATTCCTTACCCGCTATAATGGAGTCTCCTTCTTGTAGTTGAACCCAGCCTCTGGACCTTCCAGCTGGTGTTTGAGGGCTTGTTTAAGGCTGAGATCTGTCTCCCCTATAGGGTAGTTGTCCAGCATATCCTGGTGCCCCCCATTCTGGACGGTCCGCGGCACTGAGACCCGACCCAGGAACACTTGGGTGCCCTGGAGGTGGTAGTTGGGGTTGGTCAGGATGCAGTTCCTCTTCTTCTCTGCAGTGCTCTGCTGCTGGATGAAGAGCTGGTCCTGGCCCTTCCCGCCCTCCGGGCCTGGGCTGCCGATCATGATCTTACAATGCGGGTCCTTCACTGAGATGTTGCCCACCGCCTTGTTCAGGGCGATCCTCTTGTCGAACTGGGTCATCTCGTACTCCAGCACCTGGCCCGGGGCTGAGCGGCTGTTCTTGGGTTTCTTCCTGTCCCCCGACACCCCTCTGCTGTTAGACGTCCCGTTGCCGCCCTTGCTTCCTTTGGTGGACTTGGGTCCCGGTTTCAGCTGGGTCCAGTCGAAGTCGCTGGACGGCGACGCCGGCAGCTGGTTGGTGGACTTTGTGGTGGAGGAGGGCGAGGCGATGGACTGGCGGCTGCGACTGCGGGGCAGCGAGTGCTGCTGGATCTGCTCCGTGAAGGTCAGGCCGTGGAAGCTGTCGATGGGGACGGTCTGTGCGGTGGCCGTGGAGGAGGTGGTCCTCAGAGAGGAGTTCTTGGAGCTCTTGAGGGAGTTGTTGGAGAGCGACGACTTGTGCCGGTCGGCGGTGGAGTCCGGAGACTCTGACGGAGAGCTGAAGGCGTGCACGGGTCCGTTGGGCATGCCACGCGCGCACGACTGCGTGTCCCCGACACCGGTGCTGCCAGAGCTGTTGGACTTGATGGTGAGTGACTGCATCCTGCCGCCCACCGACAGCGGCGCCCGGTCCTCCATGGTGTGCACCGGCGAGGGGTTGGACCCGCTCAGCGCGTTGGCGCCGTACTTGTCCAACAGCTTGATGATCATCGAGTGGCCTCCCTTCGCCGCCACCCTCATGGCAGTGCGTCCGAACTGGTCGGCGTGGTTGGGGTCGGCGGCGTGCTCCAGGAGGATCTGGACCACGTCGATGTGGCCCTCTTGGGCCGCGATGCCCAGCGCCGTGGCCCCCTGGTTGCAGGTGTGATCCACGTGAGTGCCGCTGTCGATCAGGAAGCGCACCACCTCGGTGTGGCCCTGCCACGCGGCAGACTGCAGCGCCGAGCGCCTCTCGTTGTCGCAGGAGTTGACGTCGGCATGGCGGTGGACGAGCAGCCGCACCATCTCTAGGTGGCCCTGCCAGCAGGACACGTGGAGCGCCGTGCGACCCTCCGTGTCGCTCGCCTCCACGTCCGCCCCGTTCTCCAGGAAGTACTCCGTCATGGCCAGCTGGTTCTCCAGGGCGAGGATGTAGAGCGTGGGACGCCCGTCGGCGTCCTTGTAGTCGATGTCGCCGCCGTGGCTCAGCAGCAGCTCCACGACGTCCCGGTGGCCCTCGAGCCCGGCCACCCGGATGGAGTTCCTCCCGTCGTAGCCCCGCTGGTCGACGCACGACTTGTTTTCCAGGAGGATCTGCACGCAGTCGTAGTGGCCCTCCTGGGCCGCCAGGATGAGGGGTATCCTGCCGTCGTTGTCCACCTCCGTGCCGCGGGCGCCCTGCTCGATCAGTGCGTCGCACACCTGCCGGTGGCCCTCGAACGAGGCCATGTGCAGGGGGGTCCAGCCGGCGTCGTCCCTGTGGTTCTCGTCCAGCCCTCTGTCCAGCAGAGTCCGCACCACCTCCACATTGCCCTGGGCCGAGGCGATGCTCAGGACCGTCCTCCCTTCGCTGTCGATGCTGTCGACGGCCGCGCCCCAGAACAGCAGCGTGTTGACCACCGAGGCGTGGCCCATGGAGGCCGCGGCGAGGAGCGGCGTGCGCCCGTTGTTGTCCGTGTGGTCCACGTCTGCGCCTCCCTCCAGGAGCAGGTCCACCACGTCCACGTGTCCCTCGTAGCCCGCTACCAACAGCGGCGTCATGCAGTCCTTGTCGCAGTGGTCCACCTCCGCCCCGCGGTCGATGAGGAGGCTCACCACCGCCGCGTGCCCCTTGCTGGCGGGGACGCACAGGGCCGCCACCGACAGCGCCGTCCTCCCGTCCACGTCCTCGTGGTTCACCTCGGCGCCGTGGTCCAGCAGGTGCTCCACGATCTCCCGGTGGCCCATGTACGCGGCGGCGATGAGCGCCGTCCGTCCTTCGTTGTCCGCCTTGTTGACCTCCGCCCCGTGCAGGAGGAGGTTCAGCACGATGTCCTCGTGGCCGCCCCACGCCGCCGCCCTGAGCGCTGTCCGGTTGTCGGCGTCGGCGCAGTCCACCTTGGCGCCGGCGTAGAGCAGCGCCGACACCACCTCCGAGTGCCCGCCCCACGCTGCCGAGCGCAGGGCCGTCCAGCCGTCGTGGTCCGTGTGGTTGATGTTGGCTTCACAGTCGATGAGGCAGTTGACCACCTTGGTGTGGCCCTGCCTGGCCGCCAGGGTAAGTGCCGTCTGTCCGTGGTTGTCCTGGAGCTCCTTGTTGGCCCTCCTGGACACGAGGAGGTTGACCACCTCCAGGTTCCCGCTGTAGGCCGCGTTGGCCAGCAGAGTCCTGCCGTTGGAGTCGCACTGGTTGACCGACGCCCCGTTGTCGAGCAACGTCCGAATGGAGTCCTCCCTCTCCAGGGCCTGCTGCACGATGCACGAGCTGTGGTCGTCCTCGCTGCTGACGTGGGCTCCGGCTTTCACCAGGAGTTGCAGCACCTCCTGCTCCCTGGGTATGGAGGTCATCAGGGAGTCTTTGGCCGGAGTGCCGTTCCACACCATCCAGAGCGCCAGGTGATAGGGCTCGATCTGCAGGTTGGAGTTGACGAGGTGCAGGGCGAACTCCTGCACCTCCAGCGGTTTGAGCTGCTTGGCCCGGCAGGTGTAGCTCATCGCCAGCATGCGGTGTCCCTCGGCCGCGTTGCACAGGTACTTCTGGGTGCAGTGCTTCACATCCAGCAACCACTCCGCAAAGCTGTAGTGGAAGAGGATCTTGGAGCTCCCCAGGCCGTTGACCAACAGCTTGGAGAGGATGTCCATCTTCTTTTGGAACTCCTCCATGGTGAGGGCCATGTTTTTAGTCCACACGGCATGGAACAGTTCTTTGACGGTCAGCGGCCGGCACGTGGCCAGGATCACGTTGAGTATGGGCTGCACCTTGGCGAACTGTTTCCTGACGAAGAGCCGCTGGCACAGCCACAGGTACAGGCCGTTGAGCGTGCCGGGGATGTCGCGGATCTCGCGGAGCATGATGAAGCTCTCCACCACGCCGTCCAGCACGCGCTCCAGGTACAGGAAGCATCCGCTGCTCTTGATGTGCAGCTGGTTCAGCATCTCGGCCGTCTCCTTGGTGAGGTGCTGCCGCAGCGCCTCCTCCTGGTCCAGCCGGTGCAGGATGTACTGCTGCACGTCCTTCACGATGTAGGCCTTGCGCAGGTCGTCCAGGCTGATCTTACGGAAACCTGCAGGGAGATGGAGAGGAGAAGAGTGTGTTAGGAGGAATCCGCCGGAGGGGGAGGCATAGATAGAGAGGCAAATCAAACCATAAAAAGGTAATCTGTGTTTGTAGCCTTAAAAGATATTCTACCTCGACCGAATCTGGAGTCCTGTATCAGACCATCATCGGAATTAGGATCTCACACATGGTGTGTTGCATAATTTTACTGTGATGTGTTTACTTTGAATTATAATTATTTTGAACTTAATATAAAAAACTCAATCATAAGCAGCAGTCCTTTCACAAAAAAACTACCATGGACAGCTGCTCAGTAACATATGGACACATTTAATCTTGGAGCGCCATTCACTAATTTGATGCCCTAACATCACAGCCCCTTCCTTCCCTCCGGTCTCATTCCGTTCACCTCTTTCCATATTCCACCAGATTTTCTTCCCTTTGGTCTGCGACGAGACAAACCTTGCCTGTCCGTGCACATCCCAAAACAGATGGGGGGAACTTTAAAAAGATAAAACACTAAGGTGTCCGCACACCACTTCAAAAACAAATCTGGCATCACAAGAACCATTCATACACAACGTCTGAAGGGGAGTCGTAACGTTCCCAGAATTCCCCTGGAGTCAGTGGCCCAGGTCGGGCAAGAGATCACAGCCCCCATTAATCCACTGATCTCCCACCTTGATATAATTACCCAGAGCCTTTCATTTCCTACGCTACTCTCTCTGGCAGGGAGTGGGGTGTCCGTGGCAGTAGTGTTACTACAGGTCCAGTACCAGTAATAACACTACAGGTAGTGGACCAGTTACTACCTGTAGTGTTACTATACCAGCTAAGTGGGCGAAGAGGGCCACGGACCAGGTGGTGGATGGAGAAGAACCAGGTCTGAAACCCCCAGGAGATCAGACCTCTCATGTAACACCAACGCAGCCCCCACCCCTGTTCTGTGCTTCCTGCTCTGACCCCAATGTCCCACGGTCCATTAATAAGGCACCGTCTCATTTTTAATCTGTGTTCGCTGCCTTCCTAACGTCTGCGGAACCACAAATTAAAAAGGAGAAAATAAACAGGAGTCAATGGGATCTGTAAAGTCAAATAAACCCATAATCTAATGTAATCGCCAAATCTAATAATAGCAAGTGATAGCCTTTAATCCTACAGCAGGTTTTACTGGGTAATGAACAAACCGTTGACTGGATTACATCAGCCTAAACATGAGCTGATGCGTGCACATGCTTGCCTGCTTGCGCAAGCACACACACACACACACACACACACACACACACACACACACACACACACACACACACACACACACACACACACACACACACACACACACACACACACACACACACACACACACACACACAGTGACTCTCCCTCACACACACTTACTTTGTGGCTACGACTGTGAATTAATTCAAATGATGATGAATGGTAAGAAAGAAGAATAATGAAAATGTAACGTGTTCCTTCGGAGAGCAGGGCATTACCATCATACATGTTCCCAGGCGGACAGAGAGATCACCATGGGTCTTAATCGACACATTCAGGGGAATTCCTCTCCCAGTAGAGAGAGGATGGACCACCTCTGTAAAGCAGTGGTGGGTAATGGGCTGAGAGTGAGCTGCCCCCCACGGCTGGTGGTGGCGTGGATCGTCCGCGGGCCCGGGGAGGTGGGGGGGGGGGCGTCTTAGCGCGGCTGTTAGCGCTCGGTTCCCAGGGTCCTGGCAGGCTCCCCTTCCAGCTATTGACATATTTCCTAGCGGCTAACAGGCGTGCTACTGTGGGAACGCAGCCTCTGGACCTCTGAGGCAGGGCGGGGGGGGGGGGAACATAAACGGCTAATGGTATCAGTGTGAGAAGAACATGACGATTATAAAGAGTTGTTTTAATGTCAGAGAGGCCGAATGTTTTCCATGCCTTTTCCATGCTGGGA
Source organism: Gadus chalcogrammus (assembly GCF_026213295.1). Lineage (NCBI taxonomy): Eukaryota > Metazoa > Chordata > Actinopteri > Gadiformes > Gadidae > Gadus > Gadus chalcogrammus. The sequence goes on along the minus strand of NC_079421.1, from coordinate 10,083,818 downwards.
GGAGCTAGGCTAATTAGCGCACGCAATTAGCGCAGAAGACGTATAGAATTGACACGACCCACCTCGTTGGGTCGTGTCAATTCTACATGTTTTCTGCACTAATTGTTCAGTACACCGTCATACCTTACCGCCGAGACAATAACCAGATGAAGCACCACATTCATTTTGATTCCTCAAGTACAACAACTACATTTAGATGCTTTTATTGTGTACGGTTATTCAACACAACCACCGATTTAAACCTGACTGCCTGCCTAAGATGGGTTTCAGTTGAACACATCTGGAGCAAGCGAGCACCATTTGGATGCTGACGGATCCGAGGGTGACGGAAAAAGCAACCTAGCTTAACCGCTATCAATTTATTTTCCCAACACAACCTCGGTGTTGCGTGTCAATTCTACATGTTTTCTCATAGTGACGAACCAAAAGCAGCAGGCACAACACACCGCCCAATTAGTCGGAGTGTGGGATCGGTGGATTATATAACAGTGTCTCTCCTCGCCCCGGCAGTGTATAAATCACACGTCGTCACCTAGCCGCGGGGCTAGCCCGTACGCTGCTATTGTGTAGGTGGAGGTCCCGGGAAACCCTACACCGCTAACGCTAACCGCAACTCAGGAGCCCAGCACCCCCCACGGAGGCTACTGTGTGGGTGGCCGACAACAGTGGCTTCCAGATATCAATAATAAATCATGAGTTGTAAAACGAGGAATTCCACGAGGAAAGGGCAAAAAGTGTAAAAAGGCAACTTATTTAAAAAAGACATAAGAAGATGTCTCTGTGTGTGTCTGTGTGTGTCCAAAAGAGCAAAAAAGTGTAAAGAATCAACTTAAAATACAGACATATTGAGATGGTGGGGTTAGGAAAATAACTTGATAGCGGTCAAGCTACCTGTTGCTTTCTCCAATACCCTCGGATCAGTCAGCATCTAAACGGTGCTCCCTTACTCCAGATGGGTTCAACTGAAACCAATCTTAAGCAGGCAGTCAGGTTTAAATTGGTAGTTGTGTTGAATGACCATACACAATAAAAGCAGCTAAATGTAGTTGTTGGTATTTGAGGAATCAAAATGGATGTTCTGCTTCATCATGGTTGTCTGTCTCAGTGGTTAGGTACTACAGCGTACGACTATTGAGACTTAAGAGTGAAATCCATACATGACGGCTACTGTTTACAACATGTCTAATAAGCAGTGGTGGGGGGACTGATCCCGGACCAGAGGAAAACATGACATTATGGGATTAGCGTGAGGCTTCGTCAGCCACACACACAAACAAGCTGCTCTCTAGCTAATTAGCATTCTCAAGAAGTCAATATATAGCTGACACGCTTTTACTCTGAAACTTCTGCCAATGTCCAACTAAGACGCTTTTACTGTGATTAAGCATCTGCTAACATCTAACTGACATGTTTTTACATTGAAACATCTGCCAATGCCTAACTGACACGCTTTTACTGTGAAACATCTGCCAATGCCCAACTGACACACTTTTATTGTGAAACATCTGCCAATGCCTAACTGACCGGCTTTTACCATGAAACAACGCTAACGTCTAACTGACATGCATTCACAATGAAACATCTGCCAATTTATAACAGAAATGCTTTTATTGTTAAACATCAGCCAATGTCTAACGGATGCACTTTTGATGGGCAACAACTGCCAATGTCTAACCGACATGGTTTTACTGTGAACTATCTGCAATGTCTAACTGAGAGACTTTTACTGTGAAATATCTGCATGTCTTACTGAGAGACTTTTACTGTGAAAGATCTGCCAATATCCAATAACCTAACTGCCTTTACCCTGAAACATCTCAAAGGGAAGATTCCCTGAAAATAATACAATCGATTTTCCCTCCAAAACCAACAAAGCACCATTTGAACTTCATCAGACGAACAGCAGGAAGTGATGTAAGCCCCCACCAGAAGTATGATGTCATCTGAGGGGCCGTACGGTGCTACAGTATGCCCTGGTGAGCGGTTATTGAGTCTGGCCGCCGGTAAGGGAGCAACAGGCAGATGGATCCCGTTTGTCGGACCAGAATAGCTACTCAGTAATCACAGATACCAGCAACTCCAACCGCACACAACCATTCCATGCGGTGGTGGTGGGGGTGTGTGTGTGTGTGTGTGTGTGTGTGTGTGTGTGTGTGTGTGTGTGTGTGTGTGTGTGTGTGTGTGTGTGTGTGTGTGTTCTGACAGAACAGTTTACTCCTTGTAGCTTGTGGTGTGGTGCACCCAGCGACCCTAGCTCCACTCACCATTGTTTTAGCTACTGTTCACTTGACCACTGACTAGCCCTCCAGTCTACCGCCTCTAACCAGACTCACCATAGCCTCACTGTAGCCTCACTGTATCAAGCCTCACTGTAGCCTCGATCCAGTCTCACTGAAGCCTCAATCAAGCCTCACTAGCTGCGTTTCCATCTAAAAAAGTGATGCGAATCTTTAGAAATTTCGCAAAAAAGTAATTAGTAAAATTAGGTGCGTTTCCATCAAGTGGTTGGAGCGGAATAGGGCGATGACGTTACACGTTGATGTCGGCAGGGTTGCTATGGCCGGTCGTTATGCGGAAATCGGATAGACTGTCAGTCCTCTGTGTTCAAAGTTCGCTACGTCACAGCTGATTCGCAAAATGTGTTTCCATCTCCCATTTTGCGAATTTACTCAGTTTCTCATTTCTCAAAAACCACATCAAGCGAGCGGATAAACTTTTTTGCGAATTAGAGGATTTTGATGCGGATTTTGGTGTTTCCATCACCGTTTACTGATTCGATACTTCAAAGTTCGCATTAAATTAGGGGGATGGAAACGCACCTACTGTAGCCTCTATCCAGTCTTACTGTAGCCTCAATCAAGACTATCAAATCTCACTGTAGCCTCTATCAAGCCTCACTGTAGCCTCTATCAAGCCTCACTGTAGCCTCTATCCAGTCTCACTGTAGCCTCTATCAAGCCTAACTGTAGCCTTACTGTAGCCTCTATCAAGCCTCACTGTAGCCTCTATCCAGTCTCACTGTAGCCTCTATCAAGCCTCACTGTAGCCTCTTTCAAGTCTCACTGTAGCCTCTATCAAGCCTCACTGTAGCCTCTATCAAGCCTCACTGTAGCCTCTATCAAGCCTCACTGTAGCCTCTATCCAGTCTCACTGTAGCCTCTATCTAGTCTCACTGTAGCCTATATCAAGCCTCACTGTAGCCTCTATCCAGTCTCACTGTAGCCTCTATCCAGTCTTACTGTAGCCTCTATCATTCTCACTGTAGCCTCTATCATTCTCACTGTAGCCTCTATCCAGTCTCACTGTAGCCTCTATCAAGCCTCACTGTAGCCTCTATCCAGTATCACTGTAGCCTCTATCCAGTCTCACTGTAGCCTCTATCATAGTCACTGTAGCCTCTATCCAGTCTCACTGTAGCCTCTATCATTCTCACTGTAGCCTCTATCATTCTCACTGTAGCCTCTATCCAGTCTCACTGTAGCCTCTACCAAGCCTCACTGTAGCCTCCATCCAGTATCACTGTAGCCTCTATCCAGTCTCACTGTAGCCACTATCATTCTCACTGTAGCCTGTAGCACCATCTCAACACCAAGCCTCTAAACAGATGAGGCCGTAGTACATGAACATGAGTTACTTAAGAACGAAAAGAAAATGAACAGCAATTCTCAACAAAGGTGTTCAGGGAGGATGAAGATGATGATGATGAGGAGGATGATGACGAGCTCCTCACAGTGAGGTCCTGAGGAGGTATGAGCGAGAGCGTGATCAACGAAGGCGACTGGTCTGGAGACAGCTTCCAGCAGGTGGAGGGGAGACATGTTTATGAGGCTGTATTAGCCTCTCATCGATTTATATCAATTTGTTTTGCTGTAGGGCTGGGCGACTCATCAAATTTTGTTCGCAATATTTGTCCTTAAATGTTTCATAGAAAGTGCAGAACAAAACAGCTGGATACATATCTGTACAATATTTAAGGTCTGAACATTTTCTTTTTGACCATTTTGACTATTTTTTTAAGGCAAAAGTCCTAAGTTACAGAGTACTTTTTGGGAGAGACAAGCTGAATAAATACATCATGTTTCCAACTCAAAAATAATCGTTTGAACAATCGGGATTTCTATATTGACCAAAATAATCATGATTATGTTTTTTTCCATAATCGAGCAGCCCTACTTTGCTGTCTACGCCATGCAACAAGCTCCACTGTTTCAGATGAAGCAGGAGTTAGAGGAGAAACCCTTTTCAGTGTATTGAACTCTTGAATGGCCTGCATGGTGGAAGATGAGCCGCATTTTCCACTGGAGTCAGCAGCCGCCGCGGAGAGACCGCAGGCCGCCTACTCACTGGCTCCCGTTGGGGCTGACGCTCTGAACCCCAGGAACAGGACCGGGGCTAGAGCCAGGACCGGGGCTGGACCCAGGACCGGGGCTATACCCAAGACCAGGACCAGGACTAAACCCAGGACTGGGACTAGACCCAGGACCGGGGCTAGACCCAGGACCAGGACCGGGACTAGAACCAGGACTAGACCCAGGACCGGGGCTAGACCCAGGACCAGAACTAGACCCAGGACCAGGACCGGGACTAGACCCATGACCAGGACTGGACCCAGGACCAGACCCTGGACCAGGGCTAGACCCAGGACCAGACCAAGGACCATGGACCAGGAGCCGACCCAGCACAAGGACCAGACCCAGTACCTGGAACAGATAGCCAGCCTACAGCTCCTACAATCCCCCACAGAATGTATGGATGAAGACCGGGAAGGTACTACTACATTTACCGATTTAAATTTTGCTGACACTTTTATCCAAAGCGACTTACAGCTATTCATGCATGCACACATTCACACACTGACGAAGGAGTCAACAACGCAAGGTGACAGCCAGCTCGTTGGGAGCAGTCAGGGTGAGGTGCCACGCTCAGGGACACCTTGATAGCTAGGAGGTGCCGGGGATCGGACTAGCAACCTTCAGGGTACCAGTCAACCCGCTCTACCTCCCGAGCTACTGCCGCTCCACTACTAGGTACTTGAACCAGTAGTACCAGCAGCGGCCAACCAATAGCAGTCAACAGCTAACCATCAGTTGCTAAATCAAAAAACAACTGTTTTATGGATAACTGGCGCAGACAATAAAAGTCTGAAAAGTTTCTGAAAAGCAAGTCCTGTTTTTACGAAGCCACTGCTGGAAAACTGGTGGTCGGTGTATGTGTGTAGATGAATATTTCAGTTTTGTGAGGTTTAGAGAGTGTGTGTGTATGTGTGCGTGTAAACAAAGCGATGGCTAAACAAGCAACAACTGACACATTGATCAGGGAGAGGGCTAGCCCCTTTCGGCCAGCTGCTGCTTGTTAGCATGCTGGAACCCTGCCCCACACACACAATGTACACACAACATATACACACACTATAGACACACACACTATAGACACACAGACACAAAATATATCTACCCACACATGCACCATAGATAAAGAAAATGTAGACAAACACAAACACACACACCTACACACTGTATAAGCAGACACACTAGACAGACTGTTTGCATTCTAGATTATCTTTTCTGATGAAAAATTAGCCTGTGTGTGTGTGTGTGTGTGTGTGTGTGTGTGTGTGTGTGTGTGTGTGTGTGTGTGTGTGCTAAACGTGCAAACGAAATGTGTGCGTGTATGCGTGCATACACACACACATGTTTTGTTCGCACGCTTCAGAGCGGTCATGTCGTGAAATCGTAACACTCTTCTCGAGACACCATCTTAAGTCCGCAAAGAAAACAGCTCTCTCTCTCTTTGAGTCTCCTGTTACCCTCCCTCTCTCTCTCTCTCTCCCTCTCTCTCTCTCCCTCCCACTCTCTCCCTCCCTCTCCATCCCTCCCTCCCTCCCTCTCTCGCCCCCTAACCCACGCTCTCTAAAGTCTGTTGGACAGCTGCAGCACTCCGCTCTCCACAATAAGAGCGCTAAGATCCCAGCACAAGTATGTGGATGAGAGAATGCCCCGGCGGCGAGCTGTAAAAACAACAGCCGTAAGTAGGCCACGCCGCCACATCTCCAGAGCCTCCCCTTGCTCCAGCCCATACAATGAGCCCTCTGTCAGCCCCGGACGGCCAGCAGGATCCTTACACTAGCTAACACGAGCGCCATGCTCTATAACCACAGCTTCGGCTAGGCTCGCGGCGAACCGGTTCTGTTAGCTCGACGTCCCCCATGTCGACCCAGAAGGGTCTCTGACGATAGAGAATACTAGCACTGCATTCAATGTTCACTCTCTGACCCCTATCTGCTTCTTAATGACCCATCTCTGGATTGTTAAACGGCTACCTGTTCCTTAATGACCTGTCTCTGTACTGTCTAACCCCTACCTCCTCCTTAATGACCTGTCTCTGTACTGTCTAACCCCTACCTGCTCCCTAATGACCTGTCTCTGTACTGTCTAACCCCTACCTGCTCCCTAATGACCTGTCTCTGTACTGTCTAACCCCTACCTCCTCCCTAATGACCTGTCTCTGTACTGTCTAACCCCTACCTGCTCCCAAATGACCTGTCTCTGTACTGTCTAACCCAGGGGTGCCCAACCTTTTTTGACCCAAGATCTACTTTTCAAGTAGCCAACCTCCCGAGATCTACCAGCCTAGTTGGGGGGGGGCGCATGCGCTACCGCACGTATATGTCCCGCGCAAATTTTATTTTATTTAAAAAAAAAATCTTCACCCCTCGCGGTCGACTTGGGATCTGTCGGCGGTCTACTGGTAGACCGTGATCGACTGGTTGGGCACCCCTGGTCTAACCCCTACCTGCTCCCTAATGACCCGTCTCTGTACTGTCTAACCCCTCACTTCTCTCTAATCACCTGAATGAGTCATCTATTAACACCGAGTGATTCCTCTCCATTCCCCCTGAGGTTCCTCTGAGGTTCTGAGCGGTTCCTTGTGTGGAACGTGTGGTTCCCCACACCAAGAGTCTCGGGTGACACAACGGGAGATCATCTGGCGCTCGACAGTTGAACGTGCGCCGCTCCGGTGCAGAGAAAGCTCCGGAAGCGGCCCTGCCCCGACAAGTATGGTCGTCTCCGAATCCCAGAGTCACACGGCGCTCCCGGCCAAACCGGTTGTGGATGTGTGGGAATAGGAGGTCGGGGGGGGGGGGGGGAACCACCGCCGGGTGGAGACCCACCTGACAACCCCCGAGCGGAACGCAGGAGGAAACATCTGGGGCCGCGCCAGAGCCAACGTGAATCACACACACTTACACGCTGAAGATGCACTGACTCTTGCAGTGTTTGTTTATGATCAGCTCTCGGCCGGTGAGATGAGGCATTGTGCTCCGCTTCTGACTAGAGAGGCGCCCCGAGATTAGGGAGGGGAGATTAGGTTGTAAGACAGCACACCTGGCCCTGTGTGTGTGTGTGTGTGTGTGTGTGTGTGCGTGTCTGTGCGTGAGTGCGTGCGTGTCTGTCAGTGTGTGTGCGTGGTGCACGCACCAGGTTTGAACGTGCTTTTGTGTCCACGTGTATCCATTCACGGTGTGCACCCTTCCACTTTGCGTGTGTGGGTTCAGTCAGCACGCGCGTGTGCGCTTGTGTGTACACCGGTCGGCCGTGGGTCTTCTCAGCGCGTCCCCACTCAGTATGTGTGTGCGTGCACCTGTGTGCACATGCGTCAACAACATCTCATCGCGGCTGTGAGGGTGATGGGTAGAGACGACCCAACACAGAGCTCTCAGAGCGCACAGCTGCACTGAGGAGGGCTGGAGGGGGGCAGGGGGGGTGATGGGGCCGTCCTGCTGGGACAGAGCACTGATGAGGGGGGGGGGGGGGGGGGAGTGCTGACGAAAGCAAAGAGAGCTCCGGTGTCGTACACGCTATTCCCTTTCAGTCTGACACGCCGCTGCCCCGCTGAATAGAGCTCTTAATGTGTTAAGAGCAGTCATCAAGTGGAATATTACGGGACATATCGGAGCCCTCCGTGTGACTAAAGTATCACCCCGGATTGCGTGTCCTCGTTAGCATTGAGTGAACGCTTATCTCCCTGGGAATTCCAGGCCCATGTGGCAACGCGTTCCCCCAGAGCTCCTCTCGTTATCTCGGCCTCCTGACCTCCAGACGACCTCGCTGGGTTGCCCCCGCGGCTGTGAATGTGTCCACTCGGCCGGGGAGAGCACCTTTCATCAGGCACCTTTATCTTCTCTGCCAAGGCCTGCCACCGCTTCGACTTGGCTACCAAACCCACACCACCCCCTCCTCCTCCTGCTCTTAGAATTGGCTTCCAAATCCACACCACCACCTCCTCCTCCTCCTCCACCTCCTCCTCCTCCTCCACCACCTCCTCCTCCTCTTAGACTTGGCGTCCAAATCCACACCACCACCTCCTCCACCTTTTCCTCCTCCACCATCACCTCCTCCTCCACCTCCTCCTCCACCTTCTCCTCCACCACCACCTCCTCCAGCAGAGAGTTCATCTCCTGAACGGCCTCACACACCCGGTGGAGGTCTGGCCCGCCCACGTGGTTCTCTCTGCCACGCGGGGTTGGCCAACGCCCCCCAAAACCCCCGGCCCCTCGGCCAATAACACACTGCCAGGGATTTTACTGTATTTACTTTTAAAAAAGGGAGCAGGAATCCAATCAAGTGTGATTAAAAATCCCTTTAATTACCCAGGGGGCTGGCAGGCCTCGCTCACCGCCGCGGGCTAAAAATAACACCAATTTGGAGTCTATAAAAGCGTCAGACTGGGGCCCGCCGCTGCATACCAGCGGGCACGGCCTCAGAGGACGGGGCGACGCGGGGAGTCGTGTTACCGGAGTGCAGCACCTTCAGACGGACCCAGACCTGTAATTTAGCCGGCTGTCAGACTGCCTGCGCGGAATTACAGTATTCAGGAGGGATTAGGGTCGAGACTCGTCCACAGGGCTCCGCCGAGCGCCCGGCGACGGGGACACACAGAACATGAACGCCGACACGGATCTGCTTGTCTCGCTAAGCCGACGGCCGGGAGGAGGAGGAGGAGGAGGAGGAGGAAACGGTAGCGCGGCGCTCTGCTTTCTAACGTCAAACTGGAACAAAGGCCGGGAGAGATTGCTCCGAAACCGGGTTTGGCAGTGAATCCTGGAACCATCGCTTGCTTATTGAATTGATTTGCGTATTTTGAGTGCTTCTGTAAACCAGAGAACCCACAGAGGAGGAATTCCGGGCTAGGTGTAATTTGCCATGGAGCTGGTTAGCGAGCGAGGAGGTTCGCCCTCATTGTCTCCTTGCGTGGAGCATTCCACAGCTGGCTCTGCAGCGGAGGCCAGCGGTGGACTGGCCAATGTTTTATGACCGTGTTTGGCCCGTCAGTCGGGCCAAACCTCTCTCCAGATGGAGAGAGAGAGACAGGAGAGAGAGATAGAGACAAGAGATAAGAGACAGAGAGAGAGACGAGGGACAGAGAGAGAGACGAGGGACAGAGAGAGAGACGAGGGACAGAGAGAGAGACAGAGACAGAGAGAGACGAGTGACAGAGAGAGAGACGAGGGACAGAGACAGAGACAGAGAGAGAGAGACGGAGAGAGAGAGAGAGAGAGAGAGAGAGACAGAGACAGAGAGAGACGAGTGACAGAGAGAGAGACGAGGGACAGAGACAGAGACAGAGAGAGAGAGACGGAGAGAGAGAGAGAGAGAGAGAGAGACAGAGACAGAGAGAGACGAGTGACAGAAAGAGAGACGAGGGACAGAGAGAGAGACGAGGGACAGAGACAGAGAGAGACGAGTGACAGAGACAGAGTGAGAGAGAGGAGTGACAGAGAGAGAGACAATGGACAGAGACAGAGACAGAGACGGAGAGAGAGAGCTGAGCCCAAAATAAGAACAGACCTGCAAACTCCTCAGAGGAAAAAAGGTGACAGTGTCACGGGGGGATTTTTTTTTTATTGTAATATACAAATGACACTAGTCTGAGCTTGACTTTACAAAACTCAGCATACTTTATCAAAAATCAAAATCTTATTATTGGAGAGACAAAAAACAATTATTATTCTGTGATATATATATTATTCAGTTGATGAATTGTCACTTTTAGGTTTTCTACCCAGTTACCAAAAAAAGAAACAATAGTATGCGCTGTGGCAAGCACATGGTTTGCATGTGTTACTTCGAAGGCAAAAAAAATCTAAAATACAAGAAAACACAAAAACCTACATTCAACCAGTGGGGTATGGCCCCTGACTCTGAGGAGGTAGGTACCTCCAGGTACCCCCTCCATGCCAGTTCGCCCTGAATTTATGTTTATTAACAGCTCCTCCACCGGGGTGAAGACAATTTGAGGGCCAGATCCAGTCTGCCGACTGTCGGCCTTTTCACGATTGGCTTAAAAAAATTGCTTATTTAAATTTATACCAATACGATGGTGGGAAAAGCTTACCAGTTTGTATGTTTTTTATACTTCATTTTTATACTTGATCCGCTGACCGCTTGGAAGCCATCGGAGTACATATTTTTTTTAGAAGAAAGGGGTTATGTGGTAGGATCTTTAAGAATGCTTAACTGGGATATTTATATATTCATGGCTCTAATATTAACGATCATGCTTTTGACGTGTAACTAACGCATTTACGCGGTCAGCGATCCGCTGCCAGGCTTTGGTTCTCCGGGTTGCAGAGGCTTTAGCGTTCTCTTTTCTTGTGATAATGTCCTTCTCCTCGTCATAGCTCCCCAGGAGAACCTGAAGTTCCATTTAATTGAAATAAGCGGCCCGTTTCGCCATTTCGATCAGGGTTTCCATGATCCATACATCACGTCTTTTTAGGTTTGGCGGTGACGCGCACAACCCTGTGTTCTAATGCATAACCGCTGCTGTGGAACCGAAAACTCTGGGTTAGTCGGCACTGGGTAAATCAACCTAGAGTTCAGCGTTAACTCAGTGTTTGTTAAACCTCAGTTCGTGGAACACCCCTCTAGACGAGTGTTTCGCAAGCTCTCTTGAGTTGTTTGGCCGCATGCGGATGCGCATGCGCGGTAGCCAGGCGAGCTCAGTTGGCGCTGTGTGCTTCAAGATTCCGATTGACCCAGAGAAATGTCAATTATAAGAAAGATTCTGAAGCAAGTGCTGAGATTCCGATTGGCCCAGAGAAATGTCAATTATAAGAATGATCCAATAATTGTTCGCAATTCTGGACCCCCCCTCCCCCAAAAAAAACAAAACTCTCCGGTTCTACACGATTCACGTGAATGACCAAATTGACCAAGAAAACGGCGATTGTCGCCGAAAAGCGACAAGTTTGCAGCTTTGTAAGAAGCAGGCAAAACAGATCCGAGCTGAAGTTCCTAGAAGAGTTTCAATGACCTACTCCCCCCCCCCCCCCCCCCCTCCCTGCATCTCCGGTTCGGTCGCAATGTCCACCCATCCCCATCAAGGCCTCCTAACCGACCTTCTGGTCAGGGAGGCGAGACCAGTGTTGGGGAGGGGGGCCCCCACTTCAAACAGACCTTGTGTATTCACTAGAGACGGCCCAGAGTGCATCAGGACCCGTCGCTGGGCCGTTTGGCGCAGGGAGACCTCTTCACGGTCCGAACACAGGGCCAGGACGCGGAGCAGGGCTTCAACCAGGGTAACCCCCTCCACCCTAACCCTCCCCTCAACCCCCTCCCTGGACATCCCGGCTTTTAATTAAAAAACCAAAAGCGCAGGAATTCCTGGAGTGACTTATGTGCTGAAAATGTGGATGGGAGCATCGGTGGGGAGAGGGGGAAGGATAACAAACCACAGATGAATGCGGCGTGTGTCATCTGCGAGGGGAAGTGAGTAACCCGGGAGGAAACCTCAGGATGATACCGGCCCCCTGGGGAGCTCCCTTTTCCTGCCCTAGCCTCAGTATGAGCCTAACACTCGTACAGAAGGTAGCACCACCAACCTACTGCGTTTCAACATTCACATTCAGGGCGTTTACGCTTTTAGCCAAGTATAGTATAGTATAGTATATTAGTATAAGTATTATTGTCAGAAAAACAATCGCTGTCAGTACAGTAAGGATCTTCATAGAAACAGGTACCAAGCACTAACAATCGCTAGGTTAACCCATTCCCCGTATGCAACCAAGATAACTAGGATAAGATGCTACACATGATGCTACACACGTACTATTTTTAAGTTCCGACGAACAACATACAATAAGTGCGTATAATAAGTGCCAGGACGAACACCATACAATAAGTGCGTACATTAAGTGCCAGGACGAAAAACATACAATAAGTGTGTAAACTATGTGCCAGGACGTACAACATACAATAAGTGTGTATATTAAGTGCCGGGACGAACAACATACAATAAGTTTGTATATTAAGTGCCAGGACGTACAACATACAATAAGTGCGTACATTAAGTGGCAGGACGAACAACATAAAATAAGTGTGTATATTAAGTGCCAGGACGTACAACATACAATAAGTGTGTATATTATGTGCCAGGACGAACAACATACAATAAGTGTGTATATTAAGTGCGAGGACGTACAACAAACAATGTCTTCGGCTGAACACCCGCCCTTAGTTCCCCCCTTAGCCGTTTGAAGTCGGGAACAAGCTTTTCCGGCCGAATGCACGATGATCGTATTTCTGAGGTGTGTGAACCCGCCTGGCTGGGACCTCAGTGTGGGAATGGCTTCTGTGTGAGTCAGCATTTGAGGAACGTTCTTTAACAACGTCGGTCTTGAGAGTCGTGCCTTTATGTTTCCTCAACAGAACTCATCACAGACTGTACTTGTATACGTGTAACCTTCTATCCTGGCAGCTATCCTGCCCTCATTTCATGGCTGCCAACTGCCTTGCTCAGCGGCCGGGAACCAGGGATCACTCACGTTTTCCTTCTCAAGGTTTCTCCCTCTCTCGGTGGCTTTTGTGGGTAGTGCTCCTCCTAATAATACATGTATAATTATGAATAATAACGCGGTCCCCGGGCCTTTCTCTCCTCGTGTCTCCGTTCTGTTTACGCCATACATATCGTCTGCCTCCGAGCGTCAAACCCGCAGCACATTGGCGGTGGGTAATCTCGGCGGCGAGGGGGATTTATAATCATTCTAATGTTGCAGTTCTGTGGACGCTCTGGGGAGCGGGAAAAGCTGAGGCGGCTTTCCAGAACCTTCCATCAGCAGATGGCCTTGGAGCGCGGCCCGGCCACAACGGCCATATTTCCTGGGTATACTGTGTCAAACGTGTCGCGAGAAGAAAAAAAAAGATAATCAGAGGCAAAGCAGCAGCGCAGCTCTGCCAGCTTCCCTCCGAGTCCAACGCCAGCCCCGCGGAGAGGCCCGGCGAAGTGGCCCGGGGATAAACTCCCAATGTAAACGTTGGGAAAATAGCCGTCATTGTAAATGTACTTTGGCCGCTTTACGGCCGAGGTAAAGCGACAACACAAATACACAAACACAGATGGGGTGCTCCAGACCGGCTTCACGGGTACGAGACTGTTAAAGACTCTGTTTAAAACACTTCAGCCCGCGGCAGCTAGTCAAACCCACTTTATTTGAACACGTTACAGTATAATGTGGGCTTCACTGGCCCATAAAGGCCTAAAGAACGACCCAAACCCGGAGCTAAGAACCCAGGACACGGCCCCCAAAAGAGCGTTGCTCCGTCCGGGAGGCTGTCAGAGCTGCTGAATGGAAACACACATAATGGCAGCACTGTAGTCCAACTGCTTCCTGTGTAGAAAGTAAAAGTCCCCTCTAATACCCAGAGTCAATCATCTCCTGTATTCAGCACGGCTAATCTAATATAGCCAATTGATAAACGCAATCTAATGAACGCGATGCGAGTCTGTGCAGGTGGTGGAACTAACCGGGGACAAGGCTGATATTATGGAAATATGGAGTGGGAGGCTGTGCCTTTCACCTCCCCCTCCTCTTGGCTTCTCTGCTGGTCACAGATTTTGTCCCCCACCCCCCCCTCTCCATTTCCCCCCCACCGGGAGATCTTACAGTAGCAGAGAACATACGGAGGGTGGTCGGGGGTTATGGCTGTGTGTGTGTGTGTGTGTGTGTGTGTGTGTGTGTGTGTGTGTGTGTGTGTGTGTGTGGAGGTGACCTTATGACTTTAGAGTTCTCCGATTAACCCTTGACCCAAGGTAGAGTACCACTGCAGTAACACACTTCTACACTACAGTAACACACTACTCTAAACAGACTACCACACTGCAGTAACACACTATAGTTACACACTACCACACTACAGTAACACACTGCTCCATCACCTCTCCACTAGAGGAAGGAAAGGAGGGCCTACACCTCCACGCTGCTCCTCATGCGACTCCCAGAGAGGGCCTTCCTGGCTCCGCCCCTCCCAGTCCCCGCCCCCACCCTCATGCCCCGCCCCCGCTCCCAGGCCCGCCCCCAGGCCCCGCCCCCGTTCCCAGGAACACCACATTCTTTGTGCGCAGGCGGATGGGAGCGAGGCATTCCCCTGGAAGGCTCTGGAAGGCTCAGGACTTCCTGTCCAGTCTCCGAGGTGTTGAGAGCTTCCCAGACCACATTCCACAGCCCCTCTGCCCCGCTCCGACCGGGTGGGGTTCAGCCTCTCACAGCCCCCACAGCAGCTTACTAAGGGGCTCACTGAGACCCAGAGAGGGTCTCCGGGCTGGGGGGCTCACTGAGACCCAGAGAGGGTCTCCGGGCTGGGGGGCTCACTGAGACCCAGAGAGGGCCCTCCGGGCTGGGGGGCTCACTGAGACCCAGAGAGGGCCATCCGGGCTTGGGGGCTCACTGAGACCCAGAGAGGGCCCTCCGGGCTGGGGGGCTCACTGAGACCCAGAGAGGGTCTCCGACTCTCCGCCATCATGGCCGACTCGTAAACAACACACAGGGTATTTATAGACGTCGCTCGGCTGTCATTTCATACTGCACAGGATGTGGCAGCTCTGGCCTCGCTGAAGGCATAAAGGCAACGCACACTGCTCTACAGTAACACAACCACACTGCAGTAACACACTACACTACCACATTGCTCTAACACACTACAGTAACACAACCACACTACAGTAACACACTGCAGTAACACACTGCTCTAACACACTACAGTAACATAACCACACTGCAGTAACACACTACAGTAGATCACACTACAGTAACAGAACCACACTGCAGTAACACACTACTCTCCAACACACTACAGTAACACCACACTACCATAATGCAAAACAACACTACCACACTACTCTGTTACACACTACGTTAACACACTACAGTAATACAACCACAGTACCATAACGCACTACCACACTGCACTCTAACACACAACAACACACTGCATTAACACACATAAATTTAGTCATCAACAAACCGTAGTAACACACTGAACACGCTGTAGTAACATGTTCGAGTGAGACACCAACACACACACAGAGAGAGAGCGAGAGCGAGAGCGAAAGCGAGAGAGAGAGTTTAAGTCAACCAAAATAGATATAGGGGGTATAGAGATGGAGAGTTGGAGATAGAGAGATGGAGATAGAGATATCTGTGCAGAAGAGACAATCGTTCTGGCTACCCTCCATTAACCCTAATGGAGGAAGTCTGCCTGTAGACAAAACAAGACTGGCGCCCGCAGCTTGAGAGGACATGAGGAGTCTAGCACGGAGGAGCTAGCAGAGGAAGATAGCAGATAGAAGCTAGCCGGAGGAAGCTAGCACATAGAGGCTACCTTGGCAACCTTCCGGTTAGCAGTCAACCCGCTCTACCCCCTAAGCTACTGTCGCCCTACAGTCGGTACACAGGGCCCGGGGAACCGGCCGGAAGGGAAATCAAACCCGTCGGGATACGACCGTGACAGTGCTTCTTATCTCCAGCCCCGCGCCACATGTCTCCACCGCGAGATTCGCTCATGGATTCGATTTGATTTCTTCCAGGCGGAACGAAAAACAAAACACAGCCGGCGCCGCTATCAGAACGGGAAGTCAACACCGCGTCCCTCCAAGACAATCACCAGAGCAAACAGCTGCCGTTCGTCTCCAAGGGGGGACCCCCTCCCTGACCACAGGAAGCCCCCCCCCCCCCCCCCCCAACCGCAGGACGGGAGGAGAACGGTTCGAACACAGCAATGGGAAGGGAGGTAATCTCCTGATAAGGTCTCCCTTTCTCTCATTTAGGAGATGTGTCATAATTGCTCCGAACACGCTGCCTTCTGCTGTTTGCACTTATACTGAATCATCAGGAGACTAAACCATCAGGAGTCTAAACCATTAAAATACTACTTTGACACACACACACACACACACACACACACACACACACACACACACACACACACACACACACACACACACACACACACACACACACACACACACACACACACACACACACACACACACACACACACACGGAATTTCCATGGCTTTATTCTGTCCAAAGGCGGCCAGCTTCCACATTCCACATTCAAACAGTTAGGACTGAAACGGTAGAAGCACTGGATCATCTGTCATTCAGTCGCTACCGCAGTTCTACAGATGCACAGTGTGCTTCAATTCAACTTAAAAAACAAAACAAACTATTACAAAAAAATACTTAAAACAATACGTTTTCCACAATAAAACAGATGTTGGGTGTGAGGGTTTAAGTTTACAGAAGGCTGAATAAGGATGAGGAGCTAAAGCAGTACTGATAGTCTCCTCGACCCATACGACTGCATCGTCTCCATGAATCCTTAGTGCATCTCTCTACATAAACATCTTCAGCGTTATATAAACTCCAGCCTGATGTAACTGGCCCGCGCCCACATGTTAACATTCACTGGACTCCTGAGAGTATGCACGCAGCAGAGCAGTATTGTTAAGTACTACAAGAGTTATAAACACAGACTGCAGCGTCACCGCAGCAGATCAGTCGGACGGTATCAGAGGTCAGCGCGCTATCAGGTTTAGATGCGGAAGCCGGGAGTATCAGATGGAAAAACGAACCGACCAAGAGGCCTGCCACACAGGTCAGCAACCAATCAAGTGCATCCTGTCTGAGGAAACAATGTCCCCCTTCGAGCGGAAAAACAACTCTATTTATAAAAGAAGCTGAGCCATCCATCTCTCTGAGCGCGATGGAGAGCCAGATGACATCGCTGTCACGTGAGAGAGTTAGAGCTGGATATCCTCAGATCACGCCTGTTACACCCGGGCAGCGGGCACATGGCTCATTATTCCAGTGAAACTACGGCATTAAGGCATGGCAGTCAGCGAGCCGGTTGGAGACGGACCACCACCCATTTGGCTGAAGGGTGCTCGGAAGGGTGCTCGTTCGATCCCCGGCTCCTCCTAGCTGTGTCGAGGCCGAGGTGTCCCTGAGCAAGCCGCCTCACCCTGACTGCTCCTGACGAGCTGGCTAGCCTCCTGCGTGGCTGACACCGCCGTCGGTGTGTGAATGTGTGCATGAATTAGAGCCCGACCGATATATCGGCAGGCCGATATTATCGGCCGATATTAGGCATTTTTCAAACTATTCGGTATCGGCATTATAATGGCCGATAAATGAATATAAAAAAAATAATAATAATTGTCCACCAGAGTGCGCTTTAACGCCCCAAACCCGCTGATTCAGGCAGAGTGAATGACGGAGATCGACGGAGATCATCGGTGTTGTTCATAGCGGTGTTCGAAATCATTCCCTATCACGGATATAGTGCACTATATAGGTTGCTCGCCATTTTGCAGTGGTGTTCGAATTCTCAGTGGTTAATTTCAATAGTGAGGGAGTGAATAGGGAATGATTTCGAACACAGCTCATGTGTGCAAGTGTGTTCATGGTAAGTTGGCAACTGTCACAAGACATACATTGCTTGAATAACAATTAAAAGAACATCCCCATCAATTCTCTAAAGTCGATAAGCATGACTTAATTCATGACTACCATGTCCAGTTTTGCTGTTGTTACGTGTTAGTTGAGAGTGAAAAGGATTTAAAGGATAACTACAAATAACCAATGTTAGGGAAATCTGTTTGTTTTGTTGCGCGTTTCTGGATTTTTTTTTTCATATATATCGGCCGATATATCGGCATATCGGATTTTTTAATCACAAAATATTCGTATCGGTATCGGCCTTAAAAATCCTATATCGGTCGGGCTCTAGCATGAATGCGTGAATGTCGGGCAATGTTGTGAAGCGCTTTGAGTGGCCACTGGTAGAAAAGCGCTCTGTAAAAGTCTATTTACCATTTACCATTTCTCCCATCTGCAAACCAAGTTACCCAGTAAAATAACTTTACGAGACATTGGCGGTACTTCGACAATATGCACAATCCAGGGGCTCATGGCTCCAGCGGCTGGCAGCTGTACGCCTCCTACATCGTGGCATGCCCTCTCTAACAACAAACTACATCTCCTCTTCTCTCTAACAGTCACCGTGCTCTTCCTGAGCGAGTGTCCCTCCCAAACCAAATAACGCTAACGACAGGCGCCAGAAAGCAGCAGAATCCCCCCGCGTTCTGCCGTTTTCTGAGCGGCAGTGGAGACGGAGACGTCCCTCCTACGTGCTCCTCCATTAGGGCCATGCCAGCTCATCAGGCAGGCGAGGACAGCCTCGCAGCGGGGCGGTGGCGGGGGAGATGGCGGGGGCGGCGTGATGCATGTGTTTAACGCCTGGAAACGTTCTGGCGGATCATAGCGACAGCACCTCCACAGCCAGCAGAGAAGCGGTGTGACTCAGAGCTTCACCAGGTCTCCGGAACTCACGCTGCTAACTGGAAGGTTAACGGTGGTGCTGAACCTCTTTCTGTGGAGACGTCAATGATGGCTCATAGGAGGAGATGAAGACTCCTCCCCCATCACCGCTACACCACGAGGTAAGATCCATGCCATGTCCTCGCCCCATCTGTTAGCTGATATCTCTGCGGTCTTGTTGAGAAACAACCCTAGATCTCTTCATTATGAGATTGAGGGGACTTTTACTTTGGGAAAACACAACTGCCTTTAGCTTTAGGGATGCACTTAATCAAAAGTGACTCCCAGTGAATTGTTTAACGTGTCATTAAGGAGCATCTTTGCTCAAGGGAACTTAAGAGGTAGACTGCAGACATTGGGGTTTCGGACCCGCAGCCTTTCACATGGGAGTCCAACACCCCGACCAACGTCCTACCCTACCATCCTTACCACCGTGTCCGTCATAAATATCAAACCCTGGTAGTGTCGCAAAACATGACGAACACTGGGACTTTCACTTTGGGAACATTCGACTTCCCCTTCCTGTTCTGATTGTGGTCAACATTAAAAGGCTTAGGAAGCTCTCTGACCTGTGAACAGTTTGGTGATGGCCTTGTTCTGCCTGCGGGCCGAGCAGACGAGCAGCAGCCAGGGGGGGAAGAACTCGTGGTGGCTGGCCAGGAGCTCGGCGATGGTCCTTGGGGAGCCCGGGGGGGACTTGTGCTCCTTGTCCCCCAGCTGGCAGCCCTCGTCCACGGAGTCCACCAGCAGGAAAACGGCCTGCTGCGGAGGCCTCACGCTCAGCAGGGGCAGCAGAACACACCTGGAGGGAGGGACAGGGAGGGGGGGGGGGGGGGAGAGAGAAGGGAGGAAAAGAGAGAGGGAGAGAAGGAGGAGAGAGATGGGAGGGAAAGAGAGGGAGGGAAGAAGAAGAGAGAAGGGAAGTAGTGAGGGAGGGGAGGAAGAGGAGAGGGGAGAGAAGGGAGGGAATGAGGGAGGGGAGGTATGGTAGAGAGAAGGAGAGAAAAAAAAACAGGACCACAAATCATTATTCTGAGCTTTGACCGCTTTCATCACCCGGAGAATTGAAAGTCGTATCTCCTCCTAAATGGACGAAGGAGAAGAAGCCCAACAGAGACCTGGAGCCGGCCGTGACGTCATCAGTCATCCATTCTCACATTGGTCCGGACTGGAGCTCGACGAGCAGCTGAAATCAATGCCGGAATTATTCCACCTGCGTCTCTCCAGAGGACCCCAACGGGGTCGAAGCCATTCCACCGCAGATTTCAAAGTGTTGCGATTTCATTTCATGCTTTAATATCATCGATGTTTATCCTTCCCCTCGCTCTGCGAACCACCCCGTGGTATTCTGGGTCACACTCGCACACCACAAATGTGTTAGGATACATTATCGTGGCGCCGAATCAATATCATGCTTACTGCGCGCGGTCCAGGGGTGTAATCTTCACGGTAACCTTTAAACGGAGCGGCGAGCCAGAGGACGACCTCATCCCCTCAGAACGGGTGAGGGAGAGAGACAGAGACAGAGAGGGAGAGAGAGACAGAGACAGAGAGTGAGAGGGAGACAGAGAGAGAGAGAGACAGAGACAGAGACAGAGACAGAGAAAGAGAGTGCGAGAGAGTGAGAGAGAGTGAGAGAGACAGAGAGGGCAAGAGGGAGTGCGAGAGAGAGAGCGAGAGACAGCGAGGGCGAGCGAGAGAGAGAGCGAGAGAGCGAGTGCTCGAAAGGTTGAGGTTTTAATCCGGGTCCTGGTGTAATCTCGTTAAGGGTTTCTGGGGTTGATAAAGAGAGCTATAGTCTATATTTTCGAATCACGATTATGGATTGATTCCCTCCTACACTGCTGAGGGGATTAGCAACACAGAAGGCCAAGGACAAGAACACGAAGAACGCGCTTTCTCCAAGTCAACAGAGGAACCACAAACAGCAGAAAGGTCATGAAGGGGGGGCTGAATCCCAGAACCTCCAAAGCTGATCTTAAACCAAATGGAGGAGAAAAGACGCCTGTCTCCCAGGCCTCCGGCCAATCACACAGGCTCATGGGTCTTGGCCAATCAGAGTGTGTGATGGTTAACGGTCTCTGGGAAGCACAGTAAATCACACTTCCTTAAGGTCACAGCATCCCACACAGACTGCAGTGACACACACAGTCGCACACAAACACACTGCCATGGTAAAGACACAAGCAATCAGTGCATGGACATTCCTCCTGGCTAACCCGTCAGAGCGTGCTCTGTGTGTGTGTGTGTGTGTGTGTGTGTGTGTGTGTGTGTGCGCAAGTGGACTAAACAATGGCTCCATTCTCCTCTGCTCCTTTCAGAGCGACGGGGGAATCAGAAGTCATGGAATGATGCACAACCACAAAACAATGCACAAAACAACGCCAGGGACCTAGGAGAAATGGCCACACGTGATTGGTCGCCTCCTGGCCAGCCCGCGGTGCCCTTCTGCACACCTGAGCCATCGGGCGGAGGCATGCGGGCCACACACACCGGTCTCGGACCGGGGTCATCTGCCAAGGCTGAGGCCAGGTGACCTTTAAGACCAGGGAGGGGGGGGGGGCGGGGTTTGGGTCAAAGAAGATGACATCAGTCATCACTGTTGGCCACGCCACGCCGCTCATCCCGTCGTCAACGGCGACCGTCCCGGTGGCCTTTAGAGGGGGGGTGGGGGGTGGGCGTCTGGGCAGCCCCGGGCACCAAGCCAGGAGCTGACTAATTCACACAGTGGACCGTTTTATTGGACAACTGTGTGTGTCCTGACATGTCACACACACACACACACACACAAGAGCAGTGCCCGACATGTCTCACACACACACACACACACACACACACACACACACACACACACACACACACACACACACACACACACACACACACACACACACACACACACACACACACACACACACACACACACACACACACACACACACACAATGTCTCTCTCTCTCCCTCACACACTACTCATCCCAAACCTTCCTTCTCCTCTTCCTCCTTAGGTTTCTTCTCCTCCTCCTCCTCCTCCCCCTCCATCGATGTGTGAGGGCTGTTTCCGCACGCCGGCTTGCAGACAAACGCTGAGCTCCACACGACCACGGAGAAACGCTGACTCATGCTGAGCCACAACCAGAGGAGGAGGAGGAGGCGGCGGTGTGGTGCCATTACTCTCGGCCGTTCCTCACAAACGAGCCTTGTTGTTTCTCCTCCTCTCTGTGCCACTGTGTGGACGCCATAAGTAGCGTTTCAACATAATGCTGATAATAACCACAACGTTATTCTGATAATCCGTCTGGAGAGACGGGCAGTTGTCGATTGAAGTGGCTTGGGGGAACGAGCCTCATTCCCCTGGAAAATGTCTGGGTTCTGGAGGGGGGGGGGGGGACGACGACGACGACGACGACGACGACTCCAGATTCAGCCCCCACCCCCAGCTAGCGTTTAGAACCACTGGATCCAAGATGGCTACCAGGGGAATGAGGCCCCTTTCTGGTGTGTTATTTCTCCCATGATGCATTACATTTAGGGGATTTTGCAGACGCTTTTATCTAAAGCGAGTTACAACCATTCATTCACACACCGACGGCGGAATCAACCACGCAGGGCGACAGCCAGCCCATCAGGAGCAGTAAGGGTTGGGTTGGGGGTTGAGGAGAAGGAAGAGGAGAGGAGACGTGACAAAGGAAACAGTGTACGTTGACGGACACGCCGTCGTAGTCGCAGTCTTCCGGGGACCAGCAGAAGAACGTTGACATGACATCAGTGTGTTGACGTGGAGCATAAACAGAAGATAAAACCTACACCTCGCCTGTGTCCTGGCTGGAAATAACACACACACACACACACACACACACACACACACACACACACACACACACACACACACACACACACACACACACACACACACACACACACACACACACACACACACACACACACACACACACACACACACAAGGTTGCTAGTTTGATTTCTACTCCATTGCACTATTGTAAATTATGATTTATTCATTTTTATGATGGTAAAATGCTTCATTGTCATTTCCATCTGCTCGTTCGCACCATTGTGGAATCCTGCAAAATTTAAACAAGGCAACACTGGAACCAATTCATTAATAAAAAACGGAAACAACAGGAACACCGTCTTTCCATCGACTCACAAGCCGGCAGAGCAAAGCTAAGCAAAACCTGGATGAAGCGAGAGACTTCACTACATCTGGGCCTGACTGGCAGAGCTGAGAGCAGCTTGGGCCCGACGGCCCGTTTAGCTGACAACAAGCTGAAACAGGAGACCAACCAACAAGATCTGCTGCATTACAAATGCCCTCAAAGCTTCCAAGAAGCTAAATGATGCCTTGTGCTGCAGAAATAATCTCGTAAAGACTGTGTGGTCATTAGAGAGAAAGGGAGAGAGGGAGGAGGGAGGAGGGAGGGGGAGGGATAGACAACGTGAAAGATTTGAACATGGAGGGAGAGAGACAGAGACAGAGAGACAAACGGAGACACAGACACACAGAGACAGAGTGTTGAAGAAAAAGTGAGAACCAAACCAAAGCATAAAAACCTTTTTCCTTCAAAATGAGGTCAGCCAGAATATTAGTCAGACTTTCTTACTACTTTTCATAAATACAACGTGATGTTGAGCCCACACGCTATGCTAGGTCCAAAAAGGGTCCTAAACCCTCATGTACACCAAGCGACCCGCCTGGAAGCTGTGGACAGTCAGTGGAGTCTAGACCATGACGCATAACGCTTTGTTATGGACCCTGAAGACAGAGACATGAGACTTGTTGAAGTTGACAGTGATAACATTCAAACTCACTTCACACACAGAGACTGCTCGCTACACAACCGCTAGCACGCTAACTAAGGTGGTTGAAATGAACAAGTTGGTTTAAAAAAAATATTTAAACATCGGAAGCTTCCCCCTAAATAACGTATGGCCCAAAATAAAATAAACGCAAGGAAGGCTTATTCTTGTGTTTGTAAGGATAAAAGCACCGCTGAGAGTATAAATACCATCTGATCCCCCCCAGCCCCCGGCACAGACGAGGTGTGCATTCCTGCTTATCTGCCCCCCGTCAAAGGAATCTGAAATTTCATCCTTTCCCACCCCCCCCCCCTCAACTTTACCCCCCCCCCCCCCCCCCATCTCCTCCTCTCCTCTTCCCCCCCCCCCACCCCTCCTCCTCCTCACCCCCCCTGCAGCCGGCCTGCCAGCCGTGTGCTCCGCTCCTCACACGCACCACGGCGTTTGTGGCTTGTTTACGTGGAGCGGTCTCTCTGGTGAACCCTCAGACCCCGCTGAGCCCAGCTCAGACCCCGCTGAGCCCAGCTCAGGCCCCGGTCACACCAGAGAACCCGGTCACACCAGAGAACCCGGTCACACAGGGGAACCCTCAGACCGGAGAACTCTCAGAACCCGCTGAGCCCGGCTGATCCACGTGCCTCAGAACCCGGGTCACATAGGAGAACTGGTCGCCTGGTATCTTAGAGGATGAACCAGGAGTGACAGGCACACACACACACACACACACACACACACACACACACACACACACACACACACACACACACACACACACACACACACACACACACACACACACACACACACACACACACACACACACACACACACACACTTGGGCTCAGCTTAAAACAAGAAAGTGAAATGTTAAGGAATAATATTTCAAATGAAATGATTCCTTATGCTTTGGTTTTAAGGCATTATTGTTCTGCTTGAAAATAGTAAGAAGCAAACACAATTTTTCAAAATACAAAAGATGATCATTAATGAAAGAATGAATCCTTCCACCTCGGACTAAAAACGTAATCCTCATTCCTCCATTCATGAGTCATTTACATTTAGGGAATTTAGCAGACACTTATCCAAAGCCACTAACAATAAATACATTCGTCATAAGTAAGGGAAAAAATATAGCGCTGTCGGTACTGTAAAGATGTACACAATCACTGGGTTATCCCATTCCCCGTACACAACAAAGACAGCTAGGGTAAGATGCTACACAATGCTAAGTACTATATGATCCCTCCTCATTCTGGACAGAGTGGATCAGAAGGGTCCCGCCAGGTTTCAGCCTGGACCAATCAACACCTATTAAATAGTTGAGCGGCCGGCGGTCCGAACCCTGACTGTTTGGCCCTGCCCTCCCATTGGTCGAGGCCTCGCTCCGTGTCAGAGCTCAACACAAACCACTTGGGACGATCGCAGCTCACAGCGATCCACTCTATATTTATCCTCGCAAACGCACAATTTCCTAGATTGCAGAGTGACAATAATTGGCACGTGGCCATAAGCATGGACACCGAGCCCAGGTAGCAATCAGCGACATCCGACCCACACACAGCTCACACACACAAACCTCTCACACACACACACACACACACACAC
>NC_079421.1:10038733-10056233 GCF_026213295.1 Gadus chalcogrammus | reverse complement strand
CGGTTGTGGGGCGGTTAGCGTGGGGAAGCTAACGGTTGGCGCTACAGTCATCTGGAGTGCCGTTAGCCTGCCGTTAGCCTTATCCAGGTTTAATGTAGCGACACGCCGCCGCGATCACCACAAACAAACAGAGCAGGCAGACAGCGGCAGGAATGCGGTCGGAGGAGGGAGGGAGAAACCACGGTCTGATGTTTAGAGGGGTCAGGGGAGGAGGGGCGGACAGGGGCTCTGGCTTCATAAACAACATCCCTCGACCATGGATCGGTCCATAAAGCACAGCCGAAGGCCATCGGTTCTGATGGACACACACACACACACACACACACACACACACACACACACACACACACACACACACACACACACACACACACACACACACACACACACACACACACACACACACACACACACACACACACACACACACCTGTTGATAATCTGCAGCGTTGGGTCAGTCAAACATTGGTTTCAGGGTCAAACCCGAGCCCAGTCTCACGCTTGTTATAGGATCGAAGCTGAATGCGACACTTATGTTAGGATCGAAACCTAGGCAAACACTTTGGTCAGGGTCAAATTCCCACCCAGTCCGACGCTGGTGTTGGGGTCGAAGCCCAATATAACACACGTGTTTGGGTAGAAGCCCAATACAACACGCGTGTTGGGGTCGAAGTCCGGTCAGACGCTGGTGATAGGATCCAAGCCCAATACAACACTTATGTTAGGATCAAAATCTAGGCCAACACTGGTCTTGGGATTGAAGCCCAATATAACATGCATACTTGGGTCGAAGTCCAGTCAGACGCTAGTGTTAAACTTGGTCGAAGCCCCGCCGACCGCGCTGACCAGCAGATGCTGATGGAAGAGTCAAGTTCCTCCAGAGGGGCGACAGTTGGGGGGGGGGGGGGGGGGGGGATCGAAGAGCCGTCTGACCGATTCAAGATAGATCTACCTCAGAGCGGCCGCCATGTTGAGGCCAGAGCCGGCAGATGGCCAGACAGCAGCGCGTGTGTGTTCAGCATCCGCATTCCTGCGCCCTACACACACTATCTGACCCGCACTGTGTAGACAAGTCTTGCTAGTTACCCACACACACAGACACACATGCACTACACATGCCAGCGCCCTGCATCAGACTACAAAGCGTGTTGCTGGATGTGCATGTCCGGACAGGCCTCTCCACCACCCCCCAACCATGGCCAGTAGGCAGACAGACAGGTAGAGGGGAAGAGAGAGAGAGAGAGAGAGAGAGAGAGATAAGTAGAGAGAGAGATAGACAGTAGGTCGAAAGAGAGACAGGTAGGGATGAAGACTTAGAGAAGCCAAATAGAGTCAGCAGGCTAGTTATTTAACAAGTCATTCAGTCGGTCAGTCAAAGACCGTTTCCATCTGACCCCTATGGAACACACACGCACACTACACACACAGGAAAAACCAACAAAACATGACTTCAAATGGAGAGACTGTGTGCGCGCGCGCGCGTGCGTGCGTGCGCGCGCGCGCGCGCGCGCGTGCGTGCGTGCGTGTGTTTTTATTTATTATTATTATTTATTATTATTATTATTATTATTATTATTATTATTATTATTATTATTATAGACAGCTAGACAGTTACCAGACACGTACCAGACAGACAGACGGGTACACAGACAGAGAGAGGGGTACACAGACAGACAGGTCCGCAGACAGACAGGCCCGCAGACAGACGGGTACACAGACAAACAGACGGGTACACAGACAGACGGGTCCGCAAACAGATGGGTATACAGACAGACGGGTCCGCAAACAGACGGGTATACAGACGGACAGGTCCGCAGACAGACAGACGGGTCTGCAGACAGACGGGTACACAGACAGACAGACAGACGGACGGGTACACAGAGAGACAGGTCCGCAGACAGACGGGTCCGCAGACGGACGGGTCCACAGACAGACAGACGGGTACACAGACAGACAGACAGACGGGTCCACAGACAGACGGGTACCTCTTGAAGGCGTCCGAGGGGTTCCTCTCACACTCTCCGGGCTGCAGGGCGCTCTGGACCGTCGGCTCTCGGACCGCCTCCTCGTAGCCGGGCAACAGGCCCCCGGAGCCCAGCTGGGCCACCAGCCCACGCACGAAGCCCCCCAGGCTCAGCGTGTGGGCGTCGTCCGCGCGGCAGAAGTGGAAGGCCAGGGCGTGGCGGTGCAGCCCACGCTGGGTGCTCTGGGGCGAGGTGGGCCACAGCAGCTCTGTGGCCACCGCTGTCTTCCCGCTGCCCGGACCCCCCACCAGCAGCACCCCCCAGGGGGCCCCGGGCTTGGGGGTGGAGGTGGAGGAGGAGGGGGGGGGCCCGGTGGGGGGCGGGGCGGCGCTAGGGGCCGGCCCCGGCGCGGGCCCCGGCGGGGGGGGCCCGGCGGTCTTCTCCTGCAGACAGTGCTGGATCTTGTGGAAGACCCAGTCGCGACAGTAGAAGCGCTTGCCCTGCAGAAGGCTGGTCTGGGCCATGGTGACGTCGGGTCTACCTGCTCATTGGAGCCTTCTGGCCCGCCCGCCCTCACATCCCCTCCGCCGGCACCGACCCGCCCCCGACGCGAACCTCCATGCCGTCGGCCTCAGGGCGACTCTTACCGGGGCGGAGCGGAGCTTTGGTTCACGTTCACGTTCGGAGACGCCAGATCACAATCCTCTCGCAGCTGTCCGTCTTTTGTTATCGCGAGGATGAGAAACTCCTGAGTAGCCGGCCTCGCGGTGTTTCGTCTGAGTATCTAGGTCAAAATAATAATAATAAAAAAAACTGAGTGCCAAAACTGAGGCAGAACACATAAACGTCCCACCGACTTCAGCCGCAGGCTTCTGATTGGCTGAGCCCAGTGCTGGTCGGCGTTAGAGGAGGCACGGCGGGGGGCTCACAAACCCGCTGCAGCGACTTGCCAAGTTACACCGCTGCTTGGTCCGGTGATCCACGCATCTCTCTCTGCTGCGGCCCCACGACCACCGCGACACACTCGACCTGGAAAGAAGAGGAACCGTCCATGAGACGAGAGCGACCCCCGGTCACGTGTGGTGTGTGATTTAACACCAGTCACTGTGTTAAACGAGGCGAGGATAAACAAGAATCCAACGGCTCTCTCACACACACAGTTTGTCCAGCAGATGTTTGTCCTAAACGGTACAACACCGTCCCCTTCCTCCTCCTCTACCCGACAACTTGGCTGCTTTCTGGGACATAATAACACGCAATAAACCAACTCCACCCAGGGTCTAACTCACTGGTCCCCGATCAGCTGGGGTCACTATGTCCTGCTGTGTGTGTGTGTGTGTGTGTGTGTGTGTGTGTGTGTGTGTGTGTGTGTGTGTGTGTGTGTGTGTGTGTGTGTGTGTGTGTGTGTGTGTGTGTGTGAGTGTGTGAGAGAGAGTGTGAGTGAGTGAGTGAGTGAGAGAGAGAGAAGCCAGTACCGCGTTTTTCCACATGCACCGCAAACTCAATAAACACCCACATCTGCTCCTCCTACACCGCCGCTGCTCGCCGTCCACCTCCTACACGACCCCTCGCCACCCGGCGCAGAGCACAGGTCGACGGGCTGTGTTTACCAAACACACCGCGGTGGGGCGGATCTTTTGCATGGGGCTTCAGCCCCAATGCACAGGAGGGTTTCTGCACACCGTGGATCCGAGCCCAGCTTTGTAAGGGCGTGAGACACACACCAACCCGACTTCCACCGCATCCGTGGTACACGTAACTACTAAACTTGAATCGGCGAGACCATCGCTGAGCGGTTTCTCTATATCCGATAGTTTCAGTCGTCGCTCCCAGCCCCGGCTCCCTTTCCTTACCTTCTGTCGGTCTCTCCGTGCGGCAGGTCAGGGTCTAATCCCGGGTCCGGAGCTCTGGAGCAGCGGGTTTCAGATGAACCCTTTGACCGCTGAGTTGTTTCCAGATCCACAATCCCAGATCTACAATCCAACGTCCGTCCCCTTCTGTTTAAAATGTCCTTTCTTCGGGTGCGGGGCTCCGCCTGCTCTGCAGTCCTGCTCAGTACTGAAGCGGTCTGTGCTCCTCCAGCTCCCTCCGCCTCCAGTTCCAGCCCTGCCACCGGCGCAAAGCCTTGTGGGACACGTAGTTTTGTTCCCAAACTGGCGGACGATGATATTTAGGCCTACAAAAAATCTCAGATTTGTAACCTTAAGGATAACGTTGATTGTGCCTGATTTGGCTGAAATACTGTGCAAAAATATACGATACAAATCTGAGCATCAAAACAGACAGACATACATCACACACAAACCAAAAATACGTTGTGCTATTCAAAACACACTTATGGCCTTCTAAATAATAAAGGAATCAGATGATTTCCTGTGTGGGACGGATCAAGGTATCTGCCTCGATGGCTCCTGAGGGCTAGGGCTTTGTTCAAAACACTTCCTGCCAAACAGGAAGCCAAGGAGGACACATCTACTGGTGGTAGACCTAACCTTCACCCCCCCACCGACACACCCACTGACACACTGTGTGTGTGTGTGTGTGTGTGTGTGTGTGTGTGTGTGTGTGTGTGTGTGTGTGTGTGTGTGTGTGTGTGTGTGTGTGTGTGTGTGTGTGTGTGTGTGTGTGTGTGTGCAACGGCATATATCTGTGTGTGTGATTACAAGCGTGTGTGTATGTGTGTGTTTGTTTCTGTGCAAGTACAAGTGTGTGTGTCTGTGTGTATCTGTGTGTATGCGAGTAAAGGCACACGCGTGTGTGTGTGTGTGTGTGTGTGTGTGTGTGTGTGTGTGTGTGTGTGTGTGTGTGTGTGTGTGTGTGTTAGAGACACAGAGCATGTACACATGGTCTTACGGTCTGATGACTGTTCTACGATTCATTATTAATCCTGACACGTACATCAATGGAGTTCTCTAATATATTTACATCAAAGGTATTAAAAACGTGTAACAAGTGTGGAGCTGACCCCTTTTGCTTCAGCAATAAATCAGTTGGACGGCTTCAGAACTCTAGTAGTATAGTAGGTCTCCTGTTCTACATCTCATAATATGGATTTACATGGTAGACAATGAGGTAATACTAGACAACAATATACATCACTGAGTTTTTATGGACAGGTAGCTCTCTTAGAGACTACAAACATAATATCTAGTTTAATTAATTGTTATTAAATTAATTCAATTCAGTGTTCGTTCCTGCCAAAGGAAGGTATCGCTGATGAATGATGTGTTATAGAAAAGGGTCGTGAGCCTAAGACCTCCCACTGTTGTGTGTTCCATACCCCCTGCTGAGGGCCAGCAGACTGGAACAAACAGCTATGAAATATTCATACCTCTGTGCTATGTGTACGTCTGCAGCAGCAACTGTCTGGGTGTGTGTGTGTGTGTGTTTGCTTGCTTGCGTGCATGTTTGCAGCGTGTGCGTTTGTGCGTGCGTGTGTTTGCGTGGGTGCGTGTGTGTGGCACGTGTGTGTGCATGTCTGCCTGTTTGTGTGCGTGTGTGTGTGTGTGGGGGTTTGCGTGCGTGTGTGTGTGTAAGTAGATGCAGAAACTCCATCTTGGATGCCCAGAGGCCCCTATTAGGTCCTCTTTCAACCTTTAAGGGGCCCCTACTTTAGCGCCAGGTGTGATGTTGAATCACCATCAGCTGCCATTTCAAAGCGGGTGCTGTAGGTGACATCAGATCTCCCCAACGGTACGGTCCAATGGGTAGGATCTATCCCAGCATGCATCTGGGGGGAAACTCTGGCTTGTGAGGTCACTGAAGATAACTTGGGGTCACCTGGTGGTGAATCAGGGGAATTTTAAACACCTCCAAACGGCCTTCCTTTCCCCAGCAGTGGTGAGTAGGTGCCGGGTTCCTGGGCAGAACCAGAGCCACAGAACTGAACCAGGACTTCTACTCAATATGAACTCTGTTACAGGGATTGGTGATATAGCATCAGGAGGGAAACACGCTGTGAATGAATGAACTCTTCGTAACGAATCATTCATTGAGGAGACACTTTAGGAGTAGCTTTAGGCTGGGAGTTGTAGACTGTGAACTTTATATAATAGCTACTGCTCAGTTTATATGGAAGACAAAGAACTGAAAATAAACAAGCCTTCTTTATTTTAGCCGCGGTTATAGACACCATTGTTTTTAATGTTTAATTCAATTCAAGCAAAAGTGTCATTTTATTAATTCATTGCCCCACACGTGTTGAATAATTAATGCTAAAAAAACAACCAGCAAACGAAAACGTCCCAAAAGTGGAGGGTTGAAAAGTGTTCCTGCGCGGAGACAGCGGCGGTCTGACTTACGCTCTGTGAAAGATTCATGAGCTGGGTCTCAGCTCCTGTCTCGGCGAGGACAGCGTTTATCTCTGTGACGCTCGCTTGACAGAGTCTAAAGAGCGTTTTGTTTTGTTTTTTGTTATGCAATAAGGTTTACAATATGAGCCATGTTCTCTTCTCTTAAATAAAACAGTAACAAGTAATCAACGCAGATGAAGTAAGGTTTGATTTGATGATACTGATATCATTCACTGGTCATCATCTGTAGCCCCAATAAGGGACTACAGATGATTTTTTCATTTTTTTAATAAAATCTGGTACATTTACATGACCTATGCAATGGACATGTCGATTAATGTACACTGTCCCTTTTAAATAAATGAATAAATCTCTCTCTAACTGACACAAAAGGACCACAGCGGCGGCCATTTTAGCTGTACCAATTTGAATGGTCTCTTCTCACATGGGACATCTCAGCATAATGGTCTATTACTCCGGACAGACAGGGACTGTTGACCCATGACAATAACCCAGTGTCGTGCTGGCCTGGCCGCCCACCGAGCTACATAGTGAACCGAACCCACGCCCATGTCAGTGGCACTGTACGTCTCCATCGTTCCATATATTCCCATGGAAACGCGACAGCGCCATGACGACGCCAGTCTGGGCGCGGTCGCTGGGCGCTCAGAACCCTCTGTGCTCCCTTGTTTACCAGGGAGGGCATCAATAACAAACAACTAATAATGAAGGATAAATAGTCGTTCTCTATTAACATAGTGCTATTTTGAGCAAGGATTTCAATTTCATCATTAGCATAAATTTTAATAATGTTTACCCAAACACAAATTAATCAGAACAGTGATTATATAAAGCAAAATAAAACACATGGCTGAATATAAACTCAACCGTCAATATTTGAACAGCCTTATAACCAATTCCCAATAAATATTGAATCGATAATTAGGTTGAGCCACCCCTGTCCGTTAGAACCTGATACTAAAGTCCTAAACACTATGGTCTTATCTGCTGCCCTCTGACCCGGACTAAAGTCATGTTTAATGGAGCTAAGTGCAGGCCTGATGCCATAAAGACCCTCACCGCTCCACTCAGACCTCCTTCTTTAGGTCCAGGCCTGGGCCCCCTCGGTGGCTCCTGACGGGGGGAGAAAGGTCCTGGCGTGAGGCTTATCAGCGGTGGTCAGGTGCAGCTCATGCTGCAGCTGAGCGGAGGAGATAAGGACCAGCTGGAGCTGCTCTCTGGGGAACGAAAGGAGCGCCCAGTGAGCTCCCTGTGCAGAGTTCCGCGGTGGGCCGAGTTCCTGGGCTCCAGCGGAACCGCATCGGGCCGAACCGAGAACCGCTTCCACGTGGAACTCCTTCTCACGCACCTCGGGATGGACCCATGCTTTTGAGGGGCTGAGACACTAGACCACTATCTCCCCCCCACTGGACCACTATCTCCCCCCCAGTGGACCACTATCTCCCCCCCAGTGGACCACTATCTCCCCCCCCACTGGACCACTATCTCCCCCCCAGTGGACCACTATCTCCCCCCCACTGGACCACTATCTCCCCCCCACTGGACCACTATCTCCCCCCCCACTGGACCACTATCTCCCCCCCAGTGGACCACTATCTCCCCCCCACTGGACCACTATCTCCCCCCCACTGGACCACTATCTCCCCCCCACTGGACCACTATCTCCCCCCACTGGACCACTATCTCCCCCCCAGAGGACCACTATCTCCCCCCCACTGGACCACTATCTCCCCCCCAGTGGACCACTATCTCCCCCCCAGAGGACCACTATCTCCCCCCCACTGGACCACTATCTCCCCCCCAGTGGCTGTACCAGTGAGGCTGTATCAGACTGTACCAGTGAGGCTGTACCAATGAGGCTGTATCCGACTGTACCAGTGACACTGTACCAGTGAGGCTATACCAGTGAATATGTATTAGTGAGGCTTTACCAGTGAGGCTGTATCAGACTGTACCAGTGAGGCTGTATCAGACTGTTCCAGTGAGGCTGTATCAGTGAGGCTGTATCAGACTGTACCAGTGAGGCTGTATCAGACTGTACCAGTGAGGCTGTATCAGACTGTTCCAGTGAGGCTGTATCAGTGAGGCTGTATCAGACTGTACCAGTGAGGCTGTATCAGACTGTACCAGTGAGGCTGTAGCAGTGAGGCTGTACCAGTGAGGCTGTATCAGTGAGGCTGTATCAGACTGTACCTGTCAAGTTGTCCGTGGTTTTTGCTGTTTTGTACTTTCTCCCCAACTTGAAAGAGGAACTGACATCTATTGGAGGTTTTGGGAAAACTGGATTCTACTCAAAATGTAATGACTTGAGTCCCAGGCAGTAGCTACGTTTTCACTTTTCTTTCCTTTTTATTTTCAGTTAAACAGTAGCTCGCTATTTTCTCTTGCCATTAACCTTTAGGTAAAAAACCTTTAAAGATAAACAGAAACATAGAAAACACACATGAATATCAGCAATCCACACAACAATAAACCGACACCAACATGTGCAAAATAACTGACTTTCTCAGATATAAATTCTTGTACAAAATATACTGGAATTTTAAACTTAAAAAGTACACAAACAACGCAGAAATTACATTTTCCAATTGTGGAACATTCAATAATAAAGTATTAAATGCATAAACCATCACTTATACAAAAACGGCTACTGCAGCCTCACCATCACCTTATTTCTAACAAGTGACAACTTAGTTTACAGTTCACGGTATAGGCAGACAACATTAGCATCCCCACTTGCAACGAATGCTGCGGTTAGAAGCTATTAATAGCACAAACAATGTTACCGGAGCAGCGGCAGACTTTGATGGAAAAGACCGGAAGTAGGCTACATTCTCTTACCGGCTGCCTCTCCAGATTTCAAAGATGTTCAGTATGTACAATACAAGAGCTTTCATTACACGCGTTTGCTGTGGTTTTCTAACAGTCCTCTTGTTCTCTCTCGTGCCTCCTTGAAGCTCAATTAAAACACCTGCTGCTCCGTCTGCGTCGCGTGTATGACGTAGCTTATTTTTGCGTCAACCATTAGTTGAGCTGGTGAGTCCTTCCGCTCCCAATTTAAAATTAAATCACTATTTTTTTGTCCGTTAATTTCTTCTTTTTTTTCAGTGTATTTTCTTAAACCCCAATGTAAAATTAAAACCACAGTTTGACTTGACACCTCCCACTCGATCTTTCCGGTAGACATACTGGGAAGGTCGCCACCTCAAAGTCAAACTCAATTTAAAAGAGACCTCCCACTTTGGTCTATTCGGGATCCGGTTTGGTCCAAGGAACCTTCTAGCCGCCTTCCAGATCCAAGCAATGGTCTTAACAAGTCTGGTAAGGCTGCTGAACCGTTTGATGTCCACAAGGCTTTGGATTGCTGACCCTGCGGGTGGTCTCTGTTGATCTACTTGGACATGGTCCCCTTTCCGTCCTGGTCCCATTGCCTGGGCCCTCGTCAGAGCAGCGACAAAGGCTTTCTTTTGCAGTTTGTTGATGCTCTCTCTGGCAGCAGTAGCAATTTCTTTTGCAGATTTGATCGGCCACTCACACACAGGAAGGCTCAGGAACTCTGGACCATTCTGCCACTCTGAGTCTTCATCAAGTTGTTTGGGGCCGCTTCCTCTCGTGATTAGGTCTGCAATGTTCTGCGGACCAGGGATCCACCACCAGTCCTGGACTTGTGAGTTGCTTTGGATTTCTCCTATCCGATTTGCAAAGAAAGTTTGATAGCCATAGCTCTCTCTTTGGATTGCGCCAAGAACGGTCTGGCTGTCGACAAGATGGAACCACTTCTCAACTTTGATTTGGCTGTGCTTTTCAAAGTACCTCTTCAGGCGGGGCGCAAACACTGCTCCACATACCTCTGATTTCACAGCATCGCCCTTCTGATCCAAAGGGGTTAGTTTGGCTTTAGACTCCACCAGCTTGATGATGGGGCCTTGATCAGAGCTCCACCTCAGATACATCACTGCTCCGTAGGCATGCTCGCTCCCATCTGAGAATGTAACTGCCCACGGCTTACCGGTATGGCATGAAGGAGTTAGAGCCCTGGTGAATTTGACCTTGCCGAGCTGGACATATTGTTCAAAAAGCTCAATTGCATCTTCCCTGAGGCCCTCTGAGAGCACTGTGTCCCATGTGTCTTTAGCTGGGCAACTTTTGTTTTTTGCCTCTTGGAATGCTTGGCGCACCAGGATAGCTCCCTTCTGCTTTGCAGGCGTCACCAGGCCACTTGGGTCATACAATCCAGCCACCTGACTGAGCAACTCTCTTCTTGTCAAGGGATTGGGAGTCTGAGGCCTAACCTGTTCTTGCAGGAGGTTCTGACCAAGCCACATCTTTTGCTTCCTCTTTGAGAAATGTATGGAAGTCATGACATGAAGCCTGTCTTCCCCAACAATGTAGCCAAGGCCGAGTACCTTATTGTCGTCATCACCCATTTGATTTGGGAGGACCAAGGTTCCCTCTTTGGCTCTTGCGCTGTTGTCTGGCTCGTCCTGCCTCCCACTTTGCTCAGAGAACACCCACGGCTTGAGCTGAAATCCTCCAGCCTTCAGGATGCTCTCGACGTTTGCAGTGATGGCTCTCAGGCGGTCGAGGTCATTTTGCGATGACAGGACATCATCGACATAGCTGTCCTGCTGGAGTACCCGGCGCTCCTCCTCAACGTGCATGAACTGAGGGAGTGAAACTGGGTCTTCTATCCAGGGGTAGTTGGCATGCCAATGCGGATCCTTGCTGTGCCAATCACCTGCGACGTACGTGAGTCCGTCTCTCACTACCTCGAGTTCCCGTTCCTCAGCAAGGGTCATCTCTTTCCCACCTGGCTGGCAGTTTCCACATCGACAGCCCCCACACCTTGGATCGCAGGCAGCGCCAATACTGTCCCATCTCCACCATTCCAGGAAGTCTTGCCCAGTTGCGAAGGTGGTTGACTCCTGGATGTCGTGGCAGATACGACTGTTTGTTTGCTGCTGCTTTAAGATCCTGGCGGGGAGTTCCTCATATTTACTGGCGGCGGTCCTCATTGACCTGTCGAAGTGAGTGTTGGATGCGTGGGCTGACACGGCAATGCTCTCAAACAGGTCTGGGTGAGTCCCTCCAACGGTCTTCCCCAACGGTCCGTCCCACAGCACAAGGTCTCCAACAACTCGAATTTGCTGAGGTGCCAGCTTACCCTCTCTGTGACTAATCAGCAAGCTTATCTCCTTGGGTCTTGTGAGGTCATCGGCTGGGATGTCAGGAAAGAACTTTTGCAGTTGTCTCGCGGTTACGCCCTTGTAGACATCTGCAATGTTGTCCAGTCCATAGCAAATCAACTGGTGGGATTGAAGGGTTCCTCTGGGAGTCTCTACTCTGATCTTTAACAGGTACCTCTTCGTTTCCACGTGAGCCTTCATCCCCCCAACCCCATGGACAACAAGGGTGATTTCCTCGCTTCTGAGGTTCAGCTTGCTTGCAGCTTTGTGGGTGATGTAGTTCGTGTCCGATGCCAGGTCGATCAAGGTCCCGATCTTCTGTCCAGCATTGGCTGTTACTTCAAGGAGCATCATTATGACCGGGAACTCTTGTAGACCACCTTCAATGAGAAGGCTTGATGGCTTGGTGACTGTGCTGAGGGTCTTTGAGGCGGCGTTCGAGAAGGCATCCCGACACTGTTTTGCAAGTTCTGGGGAGAGTTTTCTTATGAAGTCCTCCTGGTCAGCAGTGTACTTTTCCTTTGCTTCCCCAGAATGGCGTCTACCCCTGTTCTGGACAGCACTGCTTCTTTCATCAGCATTTGGACACAGGTAGTAGTGATGATCACGACCATCTTTGCAGTCTGGATGCCTACAGAGAAAGGTGGGTTTGCAGAATGCCAAGTCATCATGGATTTCGAGGCACCTCTCACATGCCCCTAGCTCCTTTACGGCAGCATTCCTCTCTGCTGGCTTTAGGGCTCGAAATTGCTTGCAGAAATACAGCTTTGCTCTGTGCTTCTCGTCACCACAGATGACACATCCTGCCTGGGCACCATCAGACTTTGTGACTCTTGTTGTGGCGTGTCTTGAATCACATCTTGCTTCTTTTCTTGGTTCTTCATCCATCAGTTGCTCGAGTTGCTCGTAAATGAACTCTTGCTCTTTCAGGAATGCCAACAGACTGTCAAATCTGTTGTCTGGGAACACAGCATTCCGACTATCAGCCACATAGACAAGCCATTCCTTCTTCAGATTTTCAGGAAGCTTACATTCGATGGACTTTATGACCAACGGATTCTTGATTGCCCCTGTGTCTCCCAGGTCACTCAAATCCTGCAATGCCTTCTCAACTGCTTGAATCAATTCCACTATCTTTCGTGGTTGGTGACTCCTAACAGCTGGCATTTTCTGCAACTCTTCCACAATTTCAATGGCGACGGCGGTTTGGTTTCCATAGCGATTTCCAAGGACACAGAAAACGTCTTCTGCGGTGTTGTAGGTGGTGAGCCTGAGGTCTCTGGTGGTTCTTTCATCCAGGCTGTCCAGCAACTGGAATTTCTTCACCTCTCTTGAGCCTGTGGGTTCACTTTGCCTTTGCAGCGCTTCCCAATCTTTCCTCCATCTATGGAAATCTCGTTTAACGCCAGAGAACTTGGGGAGAGCTATTGGCTTTAACCTGATTGTGGGCATGGTAGGATTTAGGGGGGCAGTCCACGTCTGTCTTTTATCCTCTTCTTTCAGCTTTACCTGTATGAATTCAGCCTTCATAGACACATGACTTCATGACTCTTTTCTGATCTGATGGAATCCATCGCTTCCAGCGATCATGCAATCCTTTTGCCGTCTTTGTGAGGTCTTGCAAGTGATTGAGCATGAAATCATAGGCCTCTTGTTTCATACTTCGGTCTACTGCAGCAGTGCGCTTGCACTCTGACTCTGCGACTTCCAGTGACGTGAAAACCTCATTGGCGCCAGAGTTGGACCACAGCACGTTTTGGACAAGATGTTTGATTTCCTTCAATTTAGATGCATTTTCAATGGCAGTTTTTGTCAGGTCGGCCTTTTGCTGTTCTGTTAACACTGCTTCTTCTTCAGCGCCCAGCTCCGCCTCTTTGTCAGCAATGAGCTTGGCTTCCAAGTCATCATTTACCTCTAAGACTTTTTCAGCAGCTTTAGAGAGTACATTAAACCCATTTTCAAGCTCCTGCTCAGAGAGATCCTCGTAGGTCCTCTGCAAGCTGTTGGCCAGACGAGAAAATGCTCTCTTCGCCGCTGTTCTCTCCATTTTCAGCTCCTCAGCCATCTTTTCCCTGTTGCAGGTGACGCGTAGGTGACAAGATAAGAGTTTGTTTGTTATTTGGATTTTAATCCGTCTTTGATTTTCCTTGGTTCCAGTTCCTGGACTCTCCGGTTTTTTACTGTCAAGTTGTCTGTGGTTTTTGCTGTTTTGTACTTTCTCCCCAACTTGAAAGAGG
The DNA here is from genome assembly GCF_026213295.1 of Gadus chalcogrammus. Taxonomy (NCBI): domain Eukaryota; kingdom Metazoa; phylum Chordata; class Actinopteri; order Gadiformes; family Gadidae; genus Gadus; species Gadus chalcogrammus. Next base: position 10,042,533 of record NC_079421.1, on the reverse strand, counting down.
AACTGACATCTATTGGAGGTTTTGGGAAAACTGGATTCTACTCAAAATGTAATGACTTGAGTCCCAGGCAGTAGCTACGTTTTCACTTTTCTTTCCTTTTTATTTTCAGTTAAACAGTAGCTCGCTATTTTCTCTTGCCATTAACCTTTAGGTAAAAAACCTTTAAAGATAAACAGAAACATAGAAAACACACATGAATATCAGCAATCCACACAACAATAAACCGACACCAACATGTGCAAAATAACTGACTTTCTCAGATATAAATTCTTGTACAAAATATACTGGAATTTTAAACTTAAAAAGTACACAAACAACGCAGAAATTACATTTTCCAATTGTGGAACATTCAATAATAAAGTATTAAATGCATAAACCATCACTTATACAAAAACGGCTACTGCAGCCTCACCATCACCTTATTTCTTATTACAACATTAGCATCCCCACTTGCAACGAATGCTGCGGTTAGAAGCTATTAATAGCACAAACAACGTTACCGGAGCAGCGGCAGACTTTGATGGAAAAGACCGGAAGTAGGCTACATTCTCTTACCGGCTGCCTCTCCAGATTTCAAAGATGTTCAGTATGTACAATACAAGAGTTTTCATTACACGCGTTTGCTGTGGTTTTCTAACAGTCCTCTTGTTCTCTCTCGTGCCTCCTTGAAGCTCAATTAAAACACCTGCTGCTCCGTCTGCGTCGCGTGTATGACGTAGCTTATTTTTGCGTCAACCATTAGTTGAGCTGGTGAGTCCTTCCGCTCCCAATTTAAAATTAAATCACTATTTTTTTGTCCGTTAATTTCTTCTTTTTTTTCAGTGTATTTTCTTAAACCCCAAAGTAAATTTAAAACCACAGTTTGACTTGACAGTACCAGTGAGGCTGTATCCGACTGTACCAGTGACACTGTACAAGTGAGGCTGTACCAGTGAGGCTGTATCAGACTGTACCAGTGAGGCTGTATCAGACTGTACCAGTGAGGATGTAGCAGTCGGGCTCTACCAGTGAGGCTGTACCAGTGAGGCTTCACCAGTGAGGCTGTATCAGACTGTACCAGTGGGGCTGTACCAGTGAGGCTGTACCAGTGAAGGCCAGCCAGATGTGAGGCTGAAGCAGGTATGCTGTCCAGTGGTGCGGCAGGCCTCATAAAGGAGAGCGCCAGCGGAGGTTGTCCAGGTTACGAGAGAAACAGGGCCCATTGTGTTGCGTCAGGATTGGCTCAGGGGTGCGGGGTCAAACCTTCCAGGCCTCTGATTGGTCATGAGAGGCGAGGCCCAGTGACCTTGCGGCAAATGGCCCAATTAGCCGAGGTACCAGCCGGACACAGTCTTCGGTTAACCCCTCGCTGTCACGCCCACTCAGACCCCCCTCACTCAAGTGTGCACTGGGCAGGAGGAGGTCAAAGGTCAACAGCCGCTGAGCACCAGATCCCTTTACGCTCCACGGTCCCTGATCCCAGATCAGCCGCTCACATCGTGTAGAGCAGTGGTTCTCAAATGGGGGTCCGCGTACCCCTAGGGGTACTTTGGAGCACTGCAGGGGGTGCTCTAAATAACAATTAAATAAATAAAGATAACCGATTTTTTTCCACCCTGAGCAAGTTTAAATTCTGAACGTAAACAATAGAAAATCGAAAAAAGTGGTTGAAACGCAAATCTGAAAACAGGGAGAAAGGAGAATCCGTGAGAAAGAAAGCACTTCCAGAAACACCAAGACGTCATTAGTTTCAGAAGGAATATATGTGAATGGGATTCACCTCAAAATGCTCTGACCCTCCCCTGGAGTTGAGCTTCTTCTGTTGTGAGAAATTATATGTGCATATGTGTCTGTACTACCAGACTGTGTGTGTGCTACCAGAGAGTATCATTGTTCTGTGTGTGTGAGTGTATACGTACAGATGTGTGTAAGTACTACCGGACTTATGTAGCATTGTGCTGTGTGTGTGTGAGTGTATATGTGTATATGTGTGTGTCTGTTATCGGACTTGTGTAGGATTGTGCTGTGTGTGTGTGTGTATGTGTGTGTGTTATCGGACATTTGTAGCATTGAGCTGTTTTAAAAGCCTTCTGGAAGAAATAAGGTGACTAGTGTTGAGGAGATAAGGAACACGGGGCCGCTTCAAGCTCCCTAACCTTACTCTAACGTCAACACCTTGTCAAATGTACTCGACCATTTCTCTGACCTCCCCCCCTCTCTCTCTCTCTCTCTCTCTCTCTCTCTCTCTCTCTCTCTCTCTCCCATTCCCTTACTGGCTCTCTCTCTCTCACTGTTTCTCTCTCTCCCTTTCCCTCCCTCATTTTCCTTCTCCGTCTCTCTCTCTCTGTCTCTCTCTCTCTCTTTCTCTCTCTCTCTCTCTCTCTCTCTCTCTTAGCCCCCACTCCAGCCCTCTCACCCTTTGTTCCCTTAAGCCCTTCTTTACCTCCGTCTTCCCCCGTCTTCTCTCACCTACGCACCTCCCCCTCCCCTCTCTTTGTTTCCACTCTCTTGTCATCTCTCTCTCTCTCTTCTTTCTCCTGTCTTAACCTTCCCCGCACGCCCCATCGATCCTCTCTGGATTATTTTGTACTTTGGTTCTCTCTCTCTCTCTCTCTCACTCTCTCTCTCTCTCTCTCTCTCCATTTCTCTCTCTCCCTCCCTCTCTCTCTCTCCCTCACACTCTCTCCCCCTCTCTCTCTCTCTCTCTCTCTCTCACGCCTTGAATCCCTCGCAGGTCTGATTCTGGTGCGTGCGTGTGTGAACGGCCTTTCACGCATGTTGTGGAAACACAAAAACATTGCGTCTGTCCAACTTCAACACAGAACTCACAACGTCTGCGTGAATCAGTGATGGCTTACATTACAAAACATACAGTTGACCTTCCAGCTGTTATATTTAACCGCCGGAGGACCTTTCACCTCACATTTAGTTTGTTCAGAAATGCCTCTTCACACAGGCTCTGTTAAAGAGTTAACACAGCAAAAATATATTCATGCTCTGTTTGTATGATATTTAAAGTTTGTTACTGTAAGAAAGCCGCTGATTTGAAATCAAGTCCAACTCGTGCTGCTGAATAGAGAAGAGAGAGAGAGGGAGGGAGAGAGAGATAGGGAGAGAGAGAGAGGGAGAGAGGAAGAGAAACACCGAGAGGGAGAGAGAGAGAGAAAGGGGGGTGAAGGGAAGAGAGAGGGAGATAGAGAGGAGACAGAGTCCAAACCAACAGTAGAGAGAACAAGAGAGAGAGAGAGAAAGAAAGCAGGCGAGAGAGAGAAAGGGTGAGAGGGAGAGTAATGGTGAGAAAGCGAGAGAGAGAGAGAGAGAGAGAGAGAGAGAGAAGGAGACATAGAGAGAGAGAGAGCGAGAGAGAGAGAGAAGGAAGGAGAGAGGGGGAGACACAGAGAGAGAGGAGTGAGGGAGAGGGGGAGAGAGAGTGAGTTGCAGGTCATGTGTGCATGAAAGTGGTCTTTTCAGTATTGTGTACAGACCACTCCTATCTGGGCTAATGCACAGGGGCATTGTGCTGCCCCATGCTAACACATGTACACCCCCCCCTACAGTCGCACTCAACAGAGACGGCTTCTTGGAGCCATGCCCCCGGCGCCGTCACATGCACACTTACACACACACATACATATGCTTGAACACACACACACACGCACACAGACACACACACACACACACACACACACAAACACACACACACAAACAGACACACACACACACATACATACACACAGACACACATACATGCACACACGCACATGCACACACACAGACACACACACACACGCATACACATGTATAAATACACACACACAGGC
>NC_079421.1:10021233-10036233 GCF_026213295.1 Gadus chalcogrammus | reverse complement strand
CCCAGACCGCATAACCACGGGCCGTCCGCCCACACTCACACACCCTGGAGCCACCAGCCCAGGCCGACACCCCTTCTGCCTACCCCACTTCACACCTACTCCCAGGCTGTGAGCAGGGGAAACAGAGCTGGTGGTACCTATCACCAAACTATCAGGGGTGAAACAAGGAAGAGAATCGGGAGGTATTTTAATTTGGTACAAATCCGAACTCACCAACTCTGTTAAATTAATCAAAACAGGACAATTCTAGATCTGGTTAGAGATAGACAAGGGACTTACCGCATCAGAAGAAAACATCCTCCTGTGTGCAACATATATCCCACCACTAGAATACCCATTCTACAACGAGGAAAGCTTCTCTATACTAGAGGAGGAGATCAACCACTTCAAGGCCCATGGTCATATTCTGATCTGTGGTGACCTCAACGCCAGTACTGGACAGGGGCCTGACACCATCAGCGAGATAAACACCTACCAGAAGACGGGACCATCGCCTCCCCAAAGTGCCCTGCCAGATATAATTATGACAAAACTACAAACAAACATGGACTACTACTATTACAGCTGGGCCGCACCCAGGGACTGTACATCGTCAAGGGCATCGGCGTCGGCAGACCCTTTTCACCGGGGCACGTGCCCCGTTGTGGATCTGCGGTGCCTGGGTATGCCTGGGGCACTGATTTTTTAATTTATTTATTTATTTATACCTTTAATTTTTTTTTATTTAAGTCTGACTCATCTGGCAATCTACAGAATGCATGCTTGCATTTTTTTTTCTTAAAATAGGCCTATAGACTACCACTTTCGTTAGAATTTAAGTCCGACATACGGACAGAGTAATTAGAATCCACTTGCGGCCACTCAGAGCATTTTGCAGCCGGAGAGTTGCCTTTAACACAGAGCCAGGAGTTCGTCATATCTTAGGCTATCTTTAAGAAACACGGTACTAGTCCTCCTAGTAAAGACACACTAAAACATTGATTGTACAAAATTTGACACCCTGAAGAAATTTACTATTTGAATTAGCCTACGTCAATAGAATGCATGGTGCCCCCCTCATTGGCCGGCTGCTGCAATGAAATGTACGTGACGAATGCACACACTGAGGAGAGAATCATTCTCCTTGATATCGACTTTTTGAACCTGTCCAGCACAGCGTCAGCGACCATTCACTCCGGCCGGCGTGAAGTGAAGTAAACAGTAAGCGTTGCATTTTTATCCTCTGGAAGCATAGAATGTCTAACAAATGTGTATGCCTTTCATCAAATAAGGTGAAGGGGCGTCTCTGAAGTGGTGTTATTAGCTAATGTGGTCACGTCTGTCGTTATGCTATAGTAGCCAGACAGTTCGCTAATATATTAAACTGTAGCGATAACTGTTTAAGCTGGACCTGTTGATCGGAAAAAAAAAATTCTTGCGCGCTTTGCGCGCTCGCGTTGTATTTTAGTGCCCTATTGTGCCCCGGTATGGTATTGGGTGAGCTGACGCCCCTGGTCAAGGGTAGATCCCGCAGAGACCCCGATGGAAGATACAGCTCATATCTCGGCAGTAGTACTGTAGATTATTTTATCACAGACCTTAGCCCTGGGTCTCTCAAAGCTTTCATAGTCTGCCCCTTAACACCACTATCAGACCACAACAAAATCACAGCCTACCTACATAGACCAACACCTAACCAAGAGGCATTAAAACCAAACAAACTACACGCTATAAACAAATGCGAAAGATGGAAGCAGAGCAGTGTCGAAACATATCAGAACCCCATAAAGCAAAATCACATTCAGACACTTCTAGATAACTTCCTAGACCAAAACTTTCAGTGCAACAACGAAGGGATCAACATGGCGCTCCAGACTAACTTTTTCCTTGGGTGAACTGGTGCGCCTACATTTTTAATTTGGGTGCACCAGCACGTATTTATGGTGCACCCAAGTTTTGAGTTGTTGAGGGGGGGGGGGGGGGGGGGGGGGGGGGCGTTGGACCGTGCCTGCCTTGCGCTGAGTTGTTGACGGGGGGGGGCAACCGGGCAACTGCACCGGTTGCACCGTCGATATTTACGGCCATTGATTAATAATATTTTGACCATTAAATAAATGCCTTAAATAAATGCCGAATCTGTATCTCTCATAAAGAATATCGTCAGACAATGCCAAGGGATCGGTTCTGTCCCGAAAAACCCTCTGTCTCCGGAGAGACGCCTGTACGATAAGTGCGCCGAGGTCCATGGGAACACCCATAAATGGTGACGCCATTATCGGAGGAGGGGCTAGGAAGCTGCGCACGCCGATATAAGTAGCAGATCTCCGGGTAGACTCGCTGAAAAGCTGCTCCCGACCAGGTTTGGTTGCGAGCGTAAAGGCCTAAATACACCGGCGCCGCGCATTTTACGCGCGTCAAAAGCACGACCCTAGCACCAACAGGAGGCGGCGCGACGGCCGCGCTGCAGCATAAAAGCAGGAAGTCACCTGTCAATCAACCTCAACAAAGAGACGAAACGCAATGGGTGAGTAGCCTATTGTAGCCTATTGTTGTTTATTTATTTTCCATCTTTTTGGCTGAATAATTTGAAAAATGTATAATCTGCGCAGTGAAAGTATGTTTTCAAGCATCAGATCAACTTAGTTTGTAGGGCACTTTATCGTTTTATTTAGAGCTGTCAAGCGATTAAAATATTTAATCGTGATTAATCGCATTAATGTCATAGTTAACTCACGATTAATCGCAATTAATCACAAATTATTTTTCTATGCTAAATATCCCTTGATTTTTTTGTCCCATAATTCTTCTCATTTTAATTATCTTATCAACATGGTGAAGTGCATCGGCTTACCTTGTGCAAATGATTTTTTATTGATAACAACATTGGCATATACTGATCAAAACAGGACGATACAAAAAAAGAGCCTATAGTGCAATTAAACGACTGCTTTGAACAAATGTCATTTGAACATAGCAGTCAGGCTACTGCTTCTTTGTTTTGAGCCAAAAATTATTATTATTATTATTTTTTAAATATAATAATTGCGTTAATAGCGTGATAAAAAATTTAACGCCGTTAAAATTGGTTTGTGTTAACGCCGTTAATAACGCGTTTAACTGACAGCTCTAGTTTTATTTACTGTCATTTCTTATTTATTTTATGTTTCGAAATTATTCATCTACTGCATCAACAATCTCAATAAGTGCAGGACCTTCTATTAAGCCTTTTTAGTATATAGTGCAGTCACCTTTTAAGGCCAATTGTTATTGTGTGTATTTATTGTATTGAGCTACTGGATGGCTTTATTGGTCCCCATTGTGACCAATAAAGTAGCTATCTATCTATCCATCTATATAGTCTTAACATAGCCACACATTTACATGTATGCAGCCAGTAGTTATCCATTATAATTGAACACAAGTTAATTCACATTTTATTGAGTTTTTATTATTTCAGCAGAACAATTGTTGCCAGACAGAGCGTGGTTGCCCTTCTCCTGCTGCGCCGTAGGCGGGCAAGGAGAAGACGAAGGGTTTGGGTGCACCCCATCAATGAACGGAGACAAGAACAGGGGGTATACCACAATCTGGTCCAGGAGCTCCGTGCAGAGAGGCACCGCCAATATTTAAATTCGCCACTAGGGAGTGTGCAATGGCAGAACCGTATGGTGTAACCTAGCCATGATGACCTATAATTTAGTTATTATCACTCTCTGGTATAAATACTATATATATATATATACACATGTATTTTATCCCTCGGGATAAATACAGTATGTTATTGCTGTGCTGGACTCAGTAGCCAGTCTATTTTATTTGAGTGCTCGAGACACATTGGGCCCTATCTTGCATCCGGCGCAAGTGACTTAGTCACTGGCGCATGTGTCGTTGCTAGTTTACAACTGGCGCAGAGCGTTCTTTTCCCACCACCGCCACTCGCCGGTAAATTACTGATTGATCATGCGCCCCAAGGGGCGGTTCGGTGGAAGGAGGAGGCGTGTTCTGGCGCAAACGGTATTTTGCCGTTTCTGAATACCATTGCGCTACTGACCAGGAAATACCTGGTTTAAAGTCAGTGGCGCGTTGTTCAGGTGCTATTTTAAGGGCGCATGCATACATGCGCATGCGATGCATACGGATTGCTTGTGCACCTCGCACATACACTTTGCTTCTCCCATCTACCTAGCCGCACATTCTTGGTAAATTATTTGGGAAAGAACAGCTGATGCAGCGGTAATAAGTTGTACTTTTAAATCAATGCATCTGCAAACACCGTACAGCAAACACATATTTTCTTGACACAGACATCGTGTAGGCCTACATGCCCATAACTTTTAGGATTGATGAGTATTTGATCGTGAAAAACATTGTTTTACCGCGAGTGAGTGTTAAAAAGAATGAATGAATGCGCGCGCGCGTGTGTGCTCTGTTTAAACACACTCAAACTAAACACGTAACGCATAATACAATCAATGGCAATGTCTATTACCGCGGGGACACATGCATATTAGGATAGCATACAATACTGATAAGAAACAATGTTTATAATGTATTGCGTATATCATTAAATAGAACCACAGTTACCGCATATCATATGTTATATCATATACGTTTTCTTTGCCAAAATGTATTTGAGGACTCAGTATTTCTGAAGTTGTGGAAGAAAACCCCTTATTCCATGTGTGAATTAGGCCATATTATTTGGCATTAAACTGAGCCATTTGCAGTTTGAAATTCATGTGCATCTGTCTCATCGGAGACTGCAGACGTCAAAATATCAACTTGTCCGATTCAAATGCGCTCATGGCTCTCAAAGGGGATGGGAGCTGGCACTCTCATTGGTTTGTTGGACGTTACGCCCAAACCACACCTACGGGTAACTAGGCTGCTTCAGACCAACCCTTTTGACACTTGCGCCGCGACGCAAGTGTCATTTATCCGCCTGTAAAATAGCGATAGCGCCGTAGAACCGCCCACAAAGCTACTTGCGCTTTGCGCTTCCCACTTGCGTTTCAGACCGTTAAAATAGGGCCCTTAATGTTATTTTTCCTTAAACCCAGAGAGACAGTTAATACATGACATGGCTGCGCCGCGGTCACTGCTGCTGATCGCTTCCACTCTAATCAATGAGACCATTTCCACCGGGCGCGCCGCGGAACGTTTCAGCAGCGTCCCAGGAGCGGCGTGCCGCGCTGCGGCACTATCTTTCCATCCAATTCTATTTTTGCCGCGAGCCGCTGCTAAACCGCGTCAATTTCGACAGAGCAGGTCGAGCCGGGCAGGAAGTGAAAAGTAAAAGCCATAAAGCATCCGGTCAATTTTCAAAATAAAACACAATACTCAGCTCATGTAACTTCACATCAACATTATTACGTCATGACCGGTGGCACCAGGTCAGCAGTCAATCAATCAAAGGGTCTCAGAGGGTCGGCAACATGGACGACGAGAGACTCATTGTCGAAGTTCAGCAACATGAAGTCATTTATGTACCAAATCATCCTTTTTATAAGGAAAATGTCAGAAAGGACAAGCGTGGCATTTAATTGCAATAGTTTTGGGAGTGGAAGGTGAGTACATTAGGTTTAGGATTATCGCGTGATCTCGTGATCTCGCGTGAATGCGGCTGGCTCGCAAGGCAGCGCTACGCTGCCGTTACGCGCCCGGTAGGAATGGACGCAGGGCAGAGGACGCAGCCGTTCCGCGGCGCGTACGCGTCCGGTGGAATCCCGGGCCGGTTTCACTAAAGTAGTTTAGACTGGTCTTTGGGGTAAGATGGGTCTTAAGTTAATTTATAGACCAGTCTTATGCAAGTAAGTCAGTTTCACAAAAGTTAAGACCAACTAATTTTAGACTTAAAAAGTTAGCCACCTCACCCCCAGACTAACACAGGTCTAAAGTGCTATGTAACCATGGTAACCAAAAGTCTGTTAAAGTCAACGTTACAGTGCTAAGAGAAAAAAAGAGAGATGGCACATAATTTGTGGTTTGCTGATGAAATTATGGCGAGAGCTGTTAGGCGAGAAAGAATATTCAGGGATCGCACTAACCCGCTGGAAATGTATAACCAAGATGAATTTATCAATCGGTTTCGTTTGCCCAAAGAAGCCATCCTTAGGCTGACCGATGACTTGTCAGACTCACTGGGGCCTACAACAGCAAGGAGTCACAGCATTCCAGCTCTGCTACAGGTTTGCACTGCAGTAAGATTTTATGCAACAGGCAGTTTTTTAAATACTGTTGGTGATACTCTGGGTTTAAGCAAAGCCTCTGTGTCCCGAGTGGTGCACAGGGTGTCAAGTACCCTCTCAGATAAGCTTCCAAAATTCCCAACACAACCTGCAGAGTTGAACAGCATTAAGAGGGGATTCTTCAATGTTGCAAGGTTCCCCAACGTAATAGGGGCCATTGACGGGACACATGTCCGAATCCAGGCACCATCGGACCATGAACATTTGTTTGTGAACAGGAAGGGATATCACAGCCTCAACATTCAAGCTGTTTGCGATTCAAACCTAAAGTTTCTTAATTGTGTGGCCCGCTGGCCTGGATCGTGTCATGATTCGAGAGTCCTACAAAATTCTCAGCTTTACCAGGCATTCGAGGATGGCATTATTGATGGAATCTTGTTGGGTGATTCTGGATACCCGCTGAAGCCATGGCTCCTTACTCCCTTCTTGAATCCTACCACACCAGCACAGAGGAATTACAATGCAGCTCACTGTTCTACTCGAAACACAGTTGAGAGGGCATTTGGGGTTCTCAAAAGGCGGTTCCACTGTCTCCATGGGGAACTGAGGATGATACCTCAGAGAGTGTGCAACATTGTCTGTTCGGCTGTTGTTCTACACAACATTGCAAGGTAGGCCTACCTAACCAAACATAACATTTTCAGACACTGGACTTCCATAAACATATTTAACTAACCACACAAAAGCCAATCATTTTGGTTTGATTTGTCATTTATAAGGGATCTCAAGCTACCTGATCCTGAAGAAGAGGAGGGAGTTGATGAACACAATAGAGAAGAAGATAACAGAGAAGATGAAGAGAACCAGCAAGGAGCTGGTCGATTTGTTCGTCAAATGTATGTTGAGAGGATCTTCAATGCACGATACTGATATAACTAAAAACTTAATGAAAAACACCGTTTATGTCATTATTCAGTTGCTCGATTTCCTTTATTTCTTTCTGTTACAAATGTTATTAAATACAAGCACATAAAGAGTGCATAGTTGTTGTTTTTTTGTTCATTTTAGTTTTAAGGCAGTGAAGTGCAAAAAATAAATAAACCACAGTAACAACAGCATTTCATAAGTATTTGTTCAATAAATATCCGTATAAATATATTTTACATTGTATTCTGTGTATCTGTGTAATTCATAAATAGAAATAGAAAATCACTCCTCCAACCGCCTCAGCCTCTGCAATTGTCCATGGAGGTGTTCTTTTTGAAGCTGTAGGACTTCAACCTCCAGAAGTAGTTTTTTCTCTTCAAGCAGCAGATTCGAATACTGCTTTTCAAGGACCATGGACATGGTAGCCTTAATAGTTGATGATCTCGGATGCTGTTCCTCCTCCTCCTCCACCACCACCATGATCTCGCCAGGGGTCATGGATGCTAAAAAAAGGTATCAAACCAATGTTTTAATGAACAAGTAGAAATTGCAGGAAGGTTTTCCCATCTCACACAAACTACTTCTCGTCTTGCACTATGATCACTAGCGTCCCTCTGCACATTTATATCACTGTCAGTGACATATATGGCCAGAAAACGTTTGCCTGTAAATCATTTCTTAAACAGTTAATCAGTAATAGCTTACAAATATCACTTCTTGTGGAGACCGTTTGTAATGAACCGAAGTTTGTTTACTTTGATGAATATGCTAATCGGTCTCTATGGAGACTCCCCTATAAGCTAGCGTTCAGCTAACGTAGTTTCTATCACACAGTTAAACATGTAGCCTAATGTTAAGTGATGTTTTTAGATCGTTGTTATGCGATAAGATTACTAAAATGTATTCTTTACGTCTGCTCAGTTTTACAGTGTACTGAGTAAAGGTTTGAAAAGAACTTCAAGCTTCAAACTTTCTCTTGGGGAAACTGTTAACTATCTGCCGAGCCAATGTATCTAACGGTGTGACGGTGCAACAGAGTGACAACGCCACAAACACACACACACACACACACACACACACACACACACACACACACACACACACACACACACACACACACACACACACACACACACACACACACAGAAGTGGGGGCAGAACTGTCAGATAATACCAGGCTTACCTGTGTTTACATCTTCGTGGTCTACGGTCTCTTCGTGTGGCGTTTGCTGTTCCGATCGACCCGTCAGGGCAGGCAACAGGTTACGGGGGGATGAGGTGATCTCGCCGTCAGTAGAGTTGCAAACGCTAGGTCTGAGGACGCCGCTAACCCCACTTTCCCTGCCGCCTTGGATCCCCCAGAACATGGGCGACTCCTCTCCATAAATCTCAATTACCATTTCGGTAGTGACTTTAAGTTTCGGGAAACTTCCTCCTCCCGTTGGCGGATTTTTACGTTTAAAAATCTCCTTCTTTGCCTCTTGGACCATATTTTTGAAACGCTTCTGCACAGCACCGACATCTCTGGTAACAGCTGGATTTACGCTGTTTACAGATGTGGCTATTTTTTTTCCAAATCTCATTTTTTTTCCGGTTACTACATTCCTCCGAGAATTTCCCTAGCAGGGTGTCTTTGTACGAGTTGAACTCGTCCAAAAGGCATAAATTTTCGGAATGGGTGAAAGGCGCAGAACGGTTTGACTCGACTCGGTCCGCCATCTTTTTTGTTTTGAAAAGAGTCTTAAATTACCCACAATTACCCACAATTCTTTGCACTTAGTACAACTTAGCATAGTCGGTGTCTTAACTGTATAGTGCAACAGTATTATTTAGACGTCTATGTCAAGTCCGACTATATCCTACAGATAGACTATAGTCACAGTCTATCTTTGTGAAACCGGCCCCCGGTGTCAGTCACTATGGTGATACAGCGACGCTTAAAGAGATCGACTTTCATGGTACAGCTAACCCAGGCTTTCAGCTCAACATACCTCGCTAACCCTCTAATCGAGCTTTGTGGTACAGGCCCCTGGATTGGGCTTCGCGGGTTTGTTTACCGGCGTTGCTATTGTTAAAGGTCTCCACACACCGGCGCCGCAGCGTCGCGTCAAAAAGTCTGCCCCCATTATTCTGGGTGTACTAGCACACACCGGCGCCGACTAGCCGCGCGGCAGCGTTCCGCACCGCGCCGCCCAACTACTCTTCGAGACAATTCCCAATTCTATTCCCGAGCGTCGACGCCCCTGAAAAAGCGCTTTGTAAAAGCTGGTTTGTACATCCCGGGTCCCGTAGGCACCTCCATATCTACCCTTCACCACTGGATGTCGCCCTCTTTCGTTTGTGATAAACAATTACGAGAATGGACGATGAGAGACTGGTCGTCGAGGTGGAAAAATATGTCGAATTGTATGACCAAAGTTCCCGTCATTACAAGGACAACTCCAAAAAGGTCATTGCCTGGCGAGCCATAGCTCTGGAGATTGGATCTTCAGGTGAGAAATCAACAATGGTGGACTAAGTACCCAAACCATTAACCATAATGGGAAATAGACTAAATCAAGTCACATATAATCACACCATATAGGTAGAAACCAGATTAATATTTTTTTATTTAAGGCAAGGCAACTTCATTCATATAGCACTTTTAATACATGAAGCAGACTCAAAGTGCTTCACATAGAAACATTCTCATACAATATAATAGATAAGTAAAAGGAAACACAGGCAAAGCTCAAATGCATTGTCATGTAATAACTGTCTCTGGTATCAGATCATGTATTAACTGTCTCTCTGGATTTAGGGAAAAATAACATTAAGTGTCTCGAGCACTCAAATAAAATACACTGGCTACTGAATCCAGCACAGCAATAACATCACTGTATTTATCCCGAGGGATAAAAAAAAAGTATATATATGCAAAAGAGTATACCAGAGAGGGATAATAACTAGATTAAAGGTCATCATATAGGCTGCACCATATGGTTCTGCCATTGCACACTTAGTAGCGAATTGAAATATTGGCGTGCCTCTCAGGATCTGCACGGAGCTCCTGGACCAGATTGTGGCATACCCCCTGTTCTTGTGTCCGTTCATTGATGGGGTGCACCCAAACCCTTCGTCTTCTACTCGCTCCTTGCAGGAGAAGAAGGGCAGCCCCCCTCTGTCTGGCAACAGTTATTTGTTCTGTTGAAATAAAAAAAACTCAATAAAATGTAAAAGAGCTTGCTCAATTAAAATGGATAACTACTGGCTGCATACATGTAAATGTGTGGCTATGTTAAGGATAGATAGATGGATAGATAGATAGATACTGTATTGGTCCCAATGGGGATCAATAAAGCCATCCAGGAGCTCAATACAATAAATACACACAATAACAATTGGCCTTAAAAGGTGACTGCACTATATACTAAAAAGGCTTAATAGAAGGTCCTGCAGTTATTGAGATTGTTGATGCAGTAGATGAATAATTGCAAAATATAAAATAAATAAGAAATGACAGTAAATAAAACGATAAAGTGCCCTACAAACTAAGTTGATCTGATGCTTGAAAACATACTTTCACTGCGCAGATTAGCCTACATTTTTCCAATTATTCAGCCAAAAAGATGGAAAATAAATAAACTAGGCTACAATAGGCTACTCACCCATTGCGTTTCGTGTCTTTGCTGCGGTTGATTGACAGGTGACTTCCTGATTTATACTGCAGCGCGGCGCCGGTGTGTGGAGGCCTGTGTGGAGACCTTTGAAGGCCTCCACACACCGGCGCCGCAGCGTCGCGTCAAAAAGTCTGCCCCCATTATTCCGGGTGTACTAGCCCACACCGGCGCCGACTAGCCGCGCGGCAGTGTTCCGCGCCGCGCCGCCCAACTACTCTTCGAGACAATGTTCTATTCCCGAGCGTCGCCGCCCCTGAAAAAGCGCTTTGTAAAAGCTGTTTTTTACATCCCGGGTCCCGTAGGCACCTCCATATCTACCCCTCACCACTGGATGTCGCCCTCTTTCGTTTGTGAGAAACAATTACGAGAATGGACGATGAGAGACTGGTCGTCGAGGTGGAAAAATATGCCGAATTGTATGACCAAAGTACCCGTCATTACAAAGACAACTCCAAAAGGTCATTGCCTGGCGAGCCATAGCTCTGGAGATTGGATCTTCAGGTGAGAAATCAACAATGGTGGACTAAGTACCCAAACCATTAACCATAATGGGAAATAGACGAAATCAAGTCACATATAATCACACCATGTAGGTAGAAACCAGATTACTTGTAATATATATTTTTTTATTTAAAGCGAGGCAACTTCATTCATATAGCACTTTTAATACATGAAGCAGACTCAAAGTGCTTCACATAGAAACATTCTCATACAATAAAATAGATAAGTAAAAGAAAACACAGGCAAAGCTCAAATGTCATGTATTAACTGTCTCTCTGGTAGGCTATCAGATCATGTATTAACTGTCTCTGGATTTAAAGGTTGGGTACGCGATTTGCGAAACGCCAGCAGATTTTGAAAATACACAACTCAAATGGTCCTACCCCCTCTCCTTCAACGCTGACTCTGACTCCACCCATTCCAAGTACCTGGACGCGCAATCATGCACGAGCGCGAACAGAGATGCGCGAGAGCGAGCCAGGCTAGCGTAGGTTTTCGTTTAACAACATGGCACTACATTCAGCTGTAAATTGCACCCAGTACCGCGGGAAGTAGGGGTTTTGGGGGTGCTGCAACACCCCCTGTCCGAGGCCCTGTCTTATCACAGAAAACGATAATTTCTAAAAACTCCGGCCAAAGTGGAGATTTCTGAAAACGCCGGTTATGTGTTGTCGTATCAACGGGGAGAAACGGGATTTTAGGTTCTGAAGCGTCACATTATGCACCAGGAAATGCTTAACGTCATGTGAGCGTCCGCTGTACCGTATTGGTCCGAATATAAACACAAACCCCATTGTAATACGACCTGTATTTGGAAAAAAGATTTGAAGACCAGATCTTGATTTCATGAATAAATAAATTGTATTAATTGAAATAATATACGAAAATAAAAAGGCATAGAATAAAACACTGCATTGCCACTAAACAGTAGTGCAAATAGGCCGTACTGATGTTTACACCAAAGACTTCCTGACACTCCTCTGTCCCGCTGTGTTCGCTCTGGCTGTGGTCGCTCCGAACTGTTTCGGCCCGTGGCAAAGCGAGTCATCCTCGCTGCTGTCCAATGCATGTTGAGACGCAGCATTTATTTAATGCTCATAGTGCTGAAAAAAGGTTATATGAAAAAGTGTGAGGGTAGCGGTGGTGCGCTAAACTTGTTCTGTGAGCAGCTGGATGTGAACCATGGTGTGAAGGAAGTGAACACAACGATCGATTTTCAACTGTGCGCGCATGCACTGGTGTAATTGAGCTGCGCTGCTATATATCTTTTTTTATCAATGTGACGAGTTGCGAGTCTAGTGCAGGCCGGGTTTTTTTTTTCCAGCACCCCCTGCTGAGAATACGTTCTCGCGGCTATGGTTGCACCAGATGTTATAAACATTAAACGGTCACATAAATCTAAAAAAATAAATTACTATTTTTAGAAAATGTATGTTTGTTTCATATAATTGTATTGGAAGTCCTGGTTTTCACTAGGGTTGCCGCGGTGTGGACATTTTCACACCGAGTAATACACTCGTCTCAACACCGGTATTACCGAGTATAAACGGTATAAACTTTGAAACTAGGTCAACCGCCACACAAGCATCGGTTTTTAGACCCTTCTCGTCCTTCAGTTGCCGCCAACGTTCAAAAGCAGCGCCTAGGATTATTCTTGATTTCAGTTTTTCTCTTTCAGCGTTTTTATTATCAATTATTCTCTGAAAAATAGTTTTCCTTCTCTTTGCTGGTGGTGGTGGTGGTGGTGGTGGTGGTGGTGGGGATGGTGGCGTCTTGTCTGCCATGGAAATTGTCTTCTACTGCTAGGTCCAAATGTGGATTAACTAGTTCCAGTAGATACCGCAGGATAACAACAAACAGGAGCTTGCTCTGGGTCACGAGCTCTGGGTCACGAGTACTGCACGAAGGGGTCGCGCGCGGGGCGCGGGGGAGGGGGAGTGCAGTACGACCGTTTGATTGACGTACTTACTGTCCAATGCAACGAGGTGGCAATCCAAATGATTGGCTGGAGTTTTTCGAGCCCTGCCCGTTCCACAGATGATTGACAAGTTTAATTTTCATGTCAGTACTTCTGACTCAGTGGCTGTAAGCGGGTTATGATAAGGATTTCAAGTAATTTTGCAAAAATGGCCAAAAAAGCGAATTCCGTACCCAACCTTTAAGGAAAAATAACATTAAGTGTCTCGAGCACTCAAATAAAATACACTGGCTACTGAATCCAGCACAGCAATAACATCACTGTATTTATCCCGAGGGATAAAAAAAAAGTATATATATATATATGCAAAAGAGTTTACCAGAGAGGGATAATAACTAGATTATAGGTCATCATATAGGCTGCACCATATGGTTCTGCCATTGCACACTTAGTGGCGAATTGAAATATTGGCGTGCCTCTCAGGATCTGCACGGAGCTCCTGGACCAGATTGTGGCATACCCCCTGTTCTTGTCTCTGTTCATTGATGGGGTGCACCCAAACCCTTCGTCTTCTCCTTGCCCGCCTACAGCGCAGGAGAAGAAGGGCAGCCCCCCTCTGTCTGGCAACAGTTATTTGTTCTGTTGAAATAAAAAAAACTCAATAAAATGTAAAAGAGCTTGCTCAATTAAAATGGATAACTACTGGCTGCATACATGTAAATGTGTGGCTATGTTAAGGATAGATAGATGGATAGATAGATAGATACTGTATTGGTCCCAATGGGGACCAATGGGGACCATCCAGGAGCTCAATACAATAAATACACACAATAACAATTGGCCTTAAAAGGTGACTGCACTATATACTAAAAAGGCTTAATAGAAGGTCCTGCAGTTATTGAGATTGTTGATGCAGTAGATGAATAATTGCAAAATATAAAATAAATAAGAAATGACAGTAAATAAAACGATAAAGTGCCCTACAAACTAAGTTGATCTGATGCTTGAAAACATACTTTCACTGCGCAGATTAGCCTACATTTTTCCAATTATTCAGCCAAAAAGATGGAAAATAAATAGGCTACTCACCCATCGCGTGTCGTGTCTTTTCTGCGGTTGATTGACAGGTGACTTCCTGATTTTATACTGCAGCGCGGCCGTCGCGCCGCCTCCTGTTGGTGCTAGGGGCGTGCTTTTGACGCACGTAAAATACGCGACGCTGCGCTGCGGCGCCGGTGTGTGGAGGCCTTTACTGGTCTTGCGCGTTCCAACGGTTTATTAGGTATCTAATAAATCGCTGTCTAATCAATACTTCATTCACTGCCTCTTCCGTGGTCATTACAATATTATGAATAGACTGCTCTGTAAAAAAAATTAATAATTATAATTATACCAGATACAATTTCAGTCGCACCGGTGCGCCCAAATAAAATATTTGGTCGCACTACCCCGAATTCTAGGCGCATGTGCGCCCAAATTAGGCGCACTCTGGAGCCCCAGTAGAAAGCCTTAAAGGGACACTATGTAATATTTTGAGTAATTTATTACCTCAAATCTCTTCCGGTCATTTTCTTCCAGTCTATGAGCTGCCGAAAGGGACAAAAAGCACTACGTGGTACAGGAATTGCAAACGCATTTTCACTCTGAGCCAGCGTGACGGTGGAACAGAGCTTAGCTTAGTTTAGCGAGACGAGTTTTACAGGCAAATTTTAACGTGCACCACATTTTTGTGAAAGACCATACTTATGCCACGCCACAGGAGAAGGAATCATCGTCGCCAAAACGAAAAACAGCGTTAAAAATGCAACGTGACCAGCGAATACAGAAA
>NC_079421.1:9951233-10016233 GCF_026213295.1 Gadus chalcogrammus | reverse complement strand
GTCATGCGTACCTAGCAAACCATGTAGCACTCACAACACTGACGTTGCCATTACTTCTGGTGACCTTGATTTTGGGAAGTGGTCTACCTCTTTCATTGGTCGCTAACTTAGCACTGTAACTGAATGAATGGAATGCTTTTTGTAATAAGACGTTAACAATGTCCTCCGTTTCCAATGTCTCCATTGTGCATTTAGGATCTCGCTATCGCAGATTTCACTTGCTCTGCGTCTCTCAGACTGAGCACCGCGGCAACGCAGACCGGGTTTGTTATCGACAGCGTTGCCAGATTGGGCAGATTTCCCGCCCAATGATAATTCTTCCAGCCTAACATGGTTAAAAGCAGCCCATTTGGGTGGGAAATCGGACCAATCTGGCAACACTGCTCAACATCCAGGGATCCTGCTTATTGGTTCATAGCGCAGACGGATAGATTTTTGCGCGAATCAGACCCCTTAAGGTCCCACCCACTCAGAGGAGGATTTTCCTCCTCTCTCCCATTGAAACCCATGTTATCCACCGGCCGCCAGTACTTTCGGGAAAATGAATGGGAGTGGACGGCGGCGAAGGGAGGACGTTCCTCCCTGAAGTAATTGTCAAAAGGCGATAGGGGGTGCTAATGTCCCTTTACCCAGGGAAACGAACAGGTTAGGGAGGATCTTCCTCCCTCTCCTCAATGGAGAAGCCTCCACTGGATCATATCGACTTCACTCCAGCTCAGTGGATCGACTCTCCAGCTACATCCGTAGAGGCTACCACCAGTGCAGAGCCTGTACAACACCACCAGCCTGCAGATCCTGCATCTGGATCCCTACACACCATTCAAGACCCTATCCGCGACCCCCCGTGTATCGTGAGTCCCATCGCTCATGAGGTAGCGGTGCCGCGGCTACCAGCCGGTCCCGCAATTGCTGTTGATGAACACCATGCAGGGGTGCGATGTGCTAACTGGCGTAAAGAATTTGCTGATAAATTAGCCGTGTTAACTGCGTCGGTGGATGTAAACTCCTTAGCCATTGCTCGTCAGAGTAAACTGGGAGTGTCGGCTGGTAAACGTCGTGACAGTAGATATCAGGATCTCGAAGAGCAGACGAAGCAGTCCTTCATCGCTATCAGGGCCGAAATTGCGCGTGATCGTATGACTGCTGAATCCCCAAACACTGAGACCGGTAATGGTCGTGCTATCGCTGCCCTTCAGCGCAAGCATTTGGATGCCGAGGCAGCTGTGCGTGTCAACACGCAGGGCATAGAGAGAATTAACGCGCAAGAGGGGTTAAGAGCTTCTAAAACCGCTCGAAAATTCTGGTTAATGCAATCTGCTAGCGAAGCTAACGTCAATACCTATCGGGCAATGAGTACCGAGATGTCTGTGATGAATGACACACTAGCAAAGCTTACGATGAATGCTATTATTTGATTTGTGTTTTTGTTTTTTAATGTTTTTTCTTTTTTCTTTTATCTCGTGGAGAGGGTATTTTTTGTTTTAAACTGCATGTAATAAAACTTTTTTTCTTTTAATACCTGACTAATTAACGTTTTTTTTTTAATGTAATTTTTTATATATATATATATATATATATTTTTTTTTTTTCTATCGGCATTAAAAACTAAAGCTGTACACTATGCATAACGCCATTAGCCCTAGAAAAAGGAAATTCAAATCTATAGACGTAATCCCAAGAGACGGCGTAGATCTGATAGTGGGGGTAGCATTATGGATTTAGAACTTGAAGAGATGGCAATGAGGTATGACGCAACCGGCGATACGTCTCATTTGTCGGTTGTAGGACATGTGGGGGGTGGGGGCATGTATGCAGAAGGTTGTTTAGACATGCGGGAAATATGTGTTGGCATAGATAGAACTAGACGGGTGTTAATTGCAGCTGATGCATGGGGCCATAGCATGGCTAATGCTCTATATCAGGCAGCACAGATAAATGTTTCGAACGAGCCAGGTCTAGATGACATGGTGGGGCTAGAGGCGCCAGGAGATTTAGACACAAGGGGTGTGTTGTATGCGGGGGCAAACACACGAGATGTACTTAACGCTGTCGGGGGGTGGTTGGATAGTGCACAAGAGAGTCTATACATATCAGCGCAGATCGATGTATTGCATGGGTCGCAACGTGATGAAGGGATTGGCGAGGGTTTTCAGGACCCCCCGGCTGCGGCAGGGCTCCCTATAGAGTCGAGGGGTGTGTTGTATGCGGGGGCAAACACACAAGATGTACTTAACGCTGTCGGGGGGTGGTTGGATAGTGCACAAGAGAGTCTATACATATCAGCGCAGATCGATGTATTGCAAGGGTCGCAACGTGATGAAGGGATTGGCGAGGGTTTTCAGGACCACCCGGCTGTGGCAGGGGTCCCTATAGAGTCGAATATACAGGTCGGTGGTGGTGGTGGTAGTGGTGGTGGTGGCGTGGGGGGTGGTGACGGTGTGGGGGGTGGAGGTGGTGGCGGTGATGGCGGTGCTGTTGTTGATGATGATGGCTGTGGTGACGGTAGCGGTGTGGGGGATGGAGGTGTTGGTGGTGGTGCTGCTTATGATGGTACACCGGTGCCTGCTGTAACGGGGGAAGATAATGACGAGTTGTTTAGCTTTTTGCCCATGCGATTGGCTAATGCACCGGCGGCGTTGGATTTTGATGATATGGTAAAAGGTTATTTTCCTCATAAATTCAACACACGGGCCAACGAGTCTTATGTCGGTGCCTACCAGGGATGGAAATTAACACCAGCCACACGCCATTTGCGGGTGGATTTGTATGGTGGCGGGTGAATTGTGTCACTTCACCCGCCACTGTGGCGGGTAATACTTTCCAGTCAGGTCCGATCGAATTTGCATATCTAATACATTCGTTATACGGCGCTGCACAGTTCCACAAGCATTACTGTCAACATCCGGGCCCCTTCTTCCTCTATGCCTCTTTTGCTGAACTGCGACTGTCTCCGGGATAATATCGGTAACAGGGCTCTCAAGTCTCACGCGTTCGGCGTGAGACACACGCAATTCAACCAATGCACACGCTCACACGCCACACGGTAGGGTAACCAGACGTCCTCTTTTGCCCGGACATGCCCTCTTTTTGACACACTTTTAAAAAATGTGTGTCGGAATTTCAAAATCGTCCGGGATTTTATTAAAGCCTCATATATGTTCACATTGAATTTGAGTTGCGTTTCTCTGGGTCGTTCACAAACTAGTTAGGCTACGCCCTCCCCTGCTCAGTTCTGTTCGCTTCGCATTGGTGGAAGTGAGTAGGGGGAGTGGTTAAGTAGAGCCTTCAGATTGGACGGTTTGACCTACAAAGTTACCGTCGTGTTTTGTATTTATTATTTTACCATTATTGTTTTATAGAGACAAACATTAACAAATTCCTCCTACAGGGGATTGATAAAGTTCTATCTATTGAACAGAAAGAAACACTTGGTCATACATTACACACTTTACCACAGCATTGGCCTACTGAATGCCACAGATATATTTTCAGCATTGGACTGAATGCCACACATATTTTCTTCTGAATATTAGTGTTAAGGGCATATAATGCTTACTATCATACGTTAGTTACCATGTCTGTGTGGACACATTTGTATCAGTGGCGATTTCTCTAAGACTGCAAGGGAAGCTCAGCTTCCCCTAAAATTTCGAACATTAAATTGTCAAATATGTATTGTTGTGTTAACATTTCATTGACTACAAATTCGTTAAAATACGTTCATGCCGAAGACGAGTTCGATAAGAATCTTATCCAAGACTGACTCGATTTTGTTAACTTCTCATACATTCCCGTAATGTCAATGCATTAGACCGTAGAAGCCGAGCGTCCATTCACTTCAATGAGACTGCATGGAACAGTTTTTTTCATTGCCTCGAAACTCGACGGTCATTGGATAAATGCCCAGATTTGTCCCGCCCCCGGACGCTCAGCGTCTCTGGGGGTGGATGGAGCAGTGGGCTGGCCTGTGCTAGCCTGGACGCTGGGCTTCCGCGTTATGATTGGAGGATCAGTCGAAAGTCTGAATCACTTTTTGATTGACAGCTATTTTGAGATATACACAATCACTTCACTATCTGAGTTCAGTCCCATCGCGGATTTTGCAAGTAAAGTCTCATGACAAACTGCAACACATTTCTTGGTATTTGCTTGGCGAAATTGCTTCCATTATTAATTTCTTACACTGTGAATAAAACACATTTATTGTATTTCCTTGTTTCAGTTTAACATACTTTCCGCATTTCCTTGTTCCGAGATTAATATCGTTTTGTTAGTTCGTTCATTTATACTGTTGGCTAGGTCGGAGTGAACTAGCCAGCTAGCATTTTCTTGAAAAGGAACGGAGGGCCGAATTGAGGTATAAATAAATTGACAACTATTTTGATGTAGGCCAAAAATGAGCTTCCCCTCTTTAAAAGACCAGCAGCCGCCACTGATTTGTATGCAGTCACATGTAAATACAAAAAAACAAATGTTCCTATTGACTTATGATGGTGTAGCCATGCATGTTGTTTTATTATTAATATGTCAATTCGTTTTTTAATGAAAATACTTTGTATAGATGAATTATCCCCAAACTTGTCATCGTAACACCAACTGATGTGTATGAAAAACACTTTTCTTATCTATTGTTACTATTATATTGTTTAAAATGTACGCATATATTAAAAAATATATAGCGTATAAAAAGTGGCTGGTAAAAAAGATGAGTGGCTGGTAGATTTTTAAATCTACCTGCCACAGTGGCTGGTGGGCAAAAAAGTTAATTTCCATCTCTGGTGCCTACCCTGAGATCTCATACTATGGTTATGATTCCATGACTAGCGATCAAAAGACAGATTTCGTTATTTGGTACAGATCTGTACGACGCAAAAAATTTGACTTTCAGAAACAGCTGCGTCGCTACTGTGTCAACGATGCGATGATCCTGTACACGGCGTGTGGGATCTACAGGGAAAATTTCATAGAGTGTGCCACTATAGACCCCTTGGCCTATGCCACTCTGGCTTCGGCGTGCATGGCCACCTTCAAAAAGTCGTTCTTGAAGAAAAACGTCCTGGCATTGACCTACGAGGGGGTATATCGGAAAAAGAAAAAGTCGTTCTCATGTGCATCCATCCAGTGGCTTGAATATCTATCCCGCTCCAATAACCTGGAGATTCGGCATGCTCTCAACCATGGAGAGGCTAAATATGGGCCATTCATCCTAGACGGACATGCCCCGTCTATAAACACAGCCTATGAATTTGCAGGATGCTTTTATCATGGGTGTGAACATTGTTACAACGCTGGACACCAGAACCCTGTCCTCAAGAAGACCTATGGCGAATTGTGGGTGCAGTTTCACCTCAAAGTCAAGGCTCTCAAAAGAGATCATGGTTTAAGAGTCGTGGTCATGTGGGAGTGTGAGTGGCACCGTCTGAAAAAGACCAATGCTGCAGTGCAGGCATTCTTGGCTACTCTGAAGATACAACCCAGGATTGATCCTCGCGACTCTCTCTATGGGGGTCGCACCAATGCCATCAAAATGTATCACAAGGCCGAGCCCGGTGAGAAAATACGCTACTATGACTTTACCTCTCTCTACCCCACAGTACAGGCTCGCTGTCCTTATCCTGTAGGACACCCCCAGATCATTTTCAGGAATTTTGGTCCTTTGGATGGGTATTTCGGCATCATCAAATGCACTGTGTTGCCCCCCAGAGGTCTTTACCATCCTGTGCTCCCTTACAGGTGTCATGGTAAGCTGATGTTCCCCCTCTGTGGCACATGTGCCACTGAGCTCAATCAGACAGACGCGTGTCATCACTGCAACGATGAACGCGCTCTGACAGGCACCTGGGTGACTTTTGAGCTACAAAAAGCAGTTGAAATGGGCTACGTGTTAATCCAGATGCATGAGGTGTGGCACTACCCCGAACGGTCAGAGACTCTGTTTAAAGGGTATGTCAAAACGTTTCTCAAGCGTAAACAGGAGGCTTCAGGATACCCCAGCACAGTGGATACTGCGGCGAAACAGCAGGTGTATGTGCAAAACTATCTGGCAAAGGAAGGCATACAGCTGGATCACGACAACATGTGTGTGAATAAGGCCATGCGTAATTGCAACAAGTTGATTCTAAACAGTCTGTGGGGTCGCTTTTCACTACGCCCAGACCTACCCACTTGTGAGCTAATTTCTGAACCTGAAAGGTTCACTCAGCTCATGTTTAGCGATAGCTATCACATTAGTCACTTTTGCTTTATCTCTGATGATGTGGCCCTTGCACAATGGAAACACGTAGATGCACGTCTCGCAAGGGCGCGGGATGTCAACGTGATTGTGGGGGCTGTGACTACCGCCCATGCCAGGCTCATGCTCTACGATCTTCTAGACAAACTACAGGAACGTGTCCTCTACTGCGACACAGACAGCATCATTTTTGTTTCTAAGGAGGGTGATTGGGTACCCCCTTTAGGCCCTTATCTGGGCGACTTGACCGATGAGATAAATGATGGTGATCTGTATGGTACCGAAGAGGAGGATTACATTAGCGAATATGTCTCAACAGGTCCTAAAAGCTATGCATACCACACCCGTGACCACAAGTCTGTCGTCAAAAGCAAAGGGGTGACTTTAAATGCAGCAAATGCTAAAGTGGTCACCCAACAGACCCTGAAATGTCTATTGGATGATTTTGTCAACCATCGGCCTCAAACCCTCGACATCACCACCACAGTAGATACCATCCAGCGAGATAAGACTAGGTTTCTGCTAAAAAACGCTACTGTAGTTAAACGGCTTAGGGTGGTTTACAACAAACGCAGGGTCTTCCCCGACTACACCACGCTTCCTTACGGTTATTAACCATTTTGTTTATTGTTTTTCACTTTTTCACATGATCCATGTTTTTTTCTTCTTCTTCTTTTTACATATCGTTTTCAAATGATCCATGTTTTTATTCATTTTATATTTTTGAGGGGGTATGCATATTGTGTTAAGAAAATCAAATCATACTATGCTATTATCATGCTATTAGCTATTTTGTTTTTTATTGTTTTCAAATGATCCATGTTCTCTTCTTTCATCTTTTTTATTTTAATAATTTCTGTATTTTGGGGGGTATTCATATTGTATCTGTATATACTTTTTTTTATGCATCATGTATTAATGATGAATGACTGTGCTAATAATCATGTCGGTGTTAATAAAGAATGTTAACTGTCAAATGTTTCACGGTTCTATGGTCACAATACATCCGTCCATCAGAGGGGATGCACACAGACCGCAGAGATGGCTGCTGTACACACTACGTTCGACCCTAGACTTCAACACCCGTTCAGCATGGTAGTATCGGGACCTTCAAACAGCGGCAAAACCTACTTTGTCAAAACAGTCATTGAAAATATGGATCGGTTATTCTCAGAAAAGATTGAGAATATAGTATATGTTTATTCATGCTGGCAGCCCATATATGATGATTTGCTTAAAATAAGGAACATTCACTTTGTAGAAGGGATCCCCAAATCTCTATGTGATGATGCAATCTTACCAGTCCATACTAGAAATCTGCTCATTATTGACGACTTGATGAACGATGCATGCAATAATATAGAGGTTCAGTACGTTTTTACCAAATATGTACACCATCGTAATCTCAGTTGTATGTATCTGGTCCAGAATTTATTTATGCAGGGTAAAACCAGCCGTACAATTAGTCTAAATACCAATTACATGGTTTTGTTTAAGAACCCTCGTGACAAATATCAGATTATGTTGATAGCCAAACAGATGTTTCCATGCAAGACAAAATATTTTCTAGAAGCCTTTAACGATGCTACCGACATGCCTTACGGCTATCTACTTGTAGACTTTAAAGCCATGACCCCAGACAACATGAGACTTAGAACAGATATATTGTCAGACCGGCATGTTGTATACACTCAGAGAGCCAAAGTGATTAGCCCAAAAGACCATGTCCTCACGTATAAGTAGAAATCGTGAGCGTCTTAAGCAACTATATAGCGCCCCTCCGGCCCAACGTAAAGTTATCCTCAGGACAGCCAACGCCGACTTTATCAACTCGCTGTGTGAAATAGCCTTGAACATTTTACAAGGCAAGGCAAGGCAAGGCAACTTTATTTATATAGCACTTTTCATACACAAGGCAGACTCAAAGTGCTTCACATATAAACATTGTCATACAATAAAATAAAATAATAGATAAGTAAAAGAAAAACATATGCAAAGAAATGGGTAGAATAGAAAAAGGCATTTTAGTATTAAAATAGAAAATAAAGGCAAAGTTAAAAAAGCTTTTTAGAAAGTGCAATGTATTTAAGATTTTAGCAGAAAGCTATAGCAAACATAAAAGTCTTCAGTCTTGTTTTAAAGGTGCTCAGAGTTGGGGCAAGTCTTAAATCCTCTGGGAGTTTATTCCAGCTATTTGTTGCATAGTAACTAAATCCTGCTTTCCCATGTTTTGTGTTTACTCTGGGGATAATTAACAGATTGGTCTCAGAGGATCTTAGTGGTCTAGAAGGCTGATGTAGTGGAAGCATATCAGTTAAGTATTTTGGGCCTAAACCATGTAGGGATTTATAGGTTAGCAACATGATTTTAAAATCAATTCTCTGACCTACAGGAAGCCAATGTAACGATTTCAGAATTGGTGTAATATGATCAAATTTTTTGGTCTTTGTTAGAACTCTAGCAGCAGCATTCTGAACAAGCTGAAGCTTCCTCAGAGTTTGTTTTGGGAGACCTGTGAGGAGACCATTGCAGTAATCAAGCTTACTAGTGATAAAGGCATGTACAAGTTTTTGTAAGTCTTCGGTGGACATGAGCCCTCTAAGTCTTGCTATATTTTTAAGGTGATAATATGCCGATTTTGTAACTGATTTGATGTGACTGTCAAAATGTAAATCTGAATCCATGATAACCCCTAGATTTCTGGCTTTGATTGAGGTTTTCAGGGACAGAGAGTGAAGGTGTTGGGTTACTTTAAGCCTTTCCGTTTTAGAACCAAATACAATTATCTCTGTTTTGTCCTCATTTAGTTGAAGGAAATTTCGGCACATCCATTCCTTCACTTGCTCAATGCACTGGCACAGCAGATCTATGGGCCGATAGTCATTTGGTGATAGCGATACATAGATTTGCGTGTCATCAGCATAGCAATGATGGTCAATATTGTTATTTTGCATGATTTGCCCTAGTGGGAGCATGTAGATGTTGAATAAAGAGGGTCCTAAGATCGAACCTTGTGGGACTCCACATGTCACATTGGTTGATTCTGATACAAAGTCGCCAATGGAAACAAAGTAGTTCCTATTTTGTAGGTAGGACCTGAACCAATTTAAGACAGTGCCTGAAAGCCCCACCCAGTTTTCTAACCTTTCCAGAAGTAATGTATGGTCTACACAGTGTCGAATGCAGCACTGAGGTCAAGTAGCATTAGTATTGAGGTTTTGCCAGAGTCTGTGTTAAGACGGATGTCGTTTACAACTTTAATAAGGGCGGTCTCAGTGCTGTGCAGGGGTCGAAATCCTGATTGGAAGGTGTCATAGCAACCAGTTGATGCCAGGAAGTGATTTAGTTGCTGGAGGACAACTTTCTCAATGATTTTACTTATGAAGGGTAGATTTGATATTGGTCTGTAGTTGTTAATAATAGAGGCATCTAGGATCCGCTTTTTTAAAAGGGGTTTAATAACTGCAGTTTTCAAAGCTTTTGGGAACTTGCCTGACTGGAGAGAGTTGTTAACTATCTGCAATATGTCTACTGCTAGGCAGTCGAAAACAAGGCAAAATACCTCTGACTCCGCGCCAGCATACGAAATTGCGTAGACGAAAGAAGGACCTCAGAATACTCGTCAATAAAATTGTACTAATATCTAGAAAGAAAAGACTAATCAATCAGACTGGTGGATTTCTTCTACCCCTGCTGTCTGTGGCCATACCGTTGTTTACAAGCCTGTTCTCAAGATGAGGGTGATTATAATTGATCATACGCACAAGATGTATCTAGTTCCTCAACAACAACTCAATGCCTTAAAGCATACCCAACCCAGGGATTCTGTTAGACAGACTGCTGAAAATGAGCTGGATAAGGCCATTGCGATGGTGTTGAACACTCCCGATACAGACCTATATGAAAAAGCGGCCAGGTACGGTGCTGTCCTGCAGCGTTATCTATCCATGGTAAAGCAAGGGCAGCGCGAGCATGGAGAATTAACTCTGTCACTTGCTGAGGGGGACCCAGTTCATACGCCTATGGCGGCACAGCATAGTGTTGATGACGATGATGGCACCGGCGATCATATCTATAAGGATATAATGAAACATATACCCGTCAGAAGCAAGAGCAATACCAGACATATCCTGGACTCTTTAAAGAAATCTAAAAATGTTTCATGGACGGACAAGGGGGAGATCATATTACAAGGCGAAACTATTAAGGGGTCCCATATGTTTGATTTGTTAAAGAATGTTACCGCCCCTTACCATGTTGTCGAATCTGTCAGACCACAGGGATGGAATGTATTTATGAAATCTTTAGCCAGTAATAATATACCACTATCGGCTATCCCTAATAAACAGCTCAGGCAAACTGTAGACATGTATAAGCATAGTCCCGTCACTACGGGCGCCACTGCGATGGCCTCCGTCCCTGTCTCATCTGATAAAAGGAGGAAACGCAAGCAGCCCTTGTCATCTATTACTTCCCCTGGAATGCATATGGCCGAGTGGTTACCATTTTAAATTATGTATCTAAATGTATGTTTTATCCGTAAAAATAAAAGAAAACAGTACGACTAAAATGTAATGAAATTATTGTACTTTTATTATCAATACAGAAAACAACCATAACAACAACAACAACACATGTTACATGTTACATCCGCATACACATGACTGCACACACATCATATCATGTTCATTACAGACATTAGGTTGTACACGGTTAACTAAGTCATAAACCTTTTCATCATTACGGGGTAAATTATCCCCATACATTTTCAAAAACTTGATAGGATACCCCTTTTTGCATATTAAACAAGAAAAAAACACAATGATGCCCACATGCTGTACTTGACGGATCCTGGACCTGTTGTGTAGAATGATCAACATCTTTACAGTGCTGATCGAGAAAACGCTGTATGGTCTCAGGAAACTCAGAGTATGAGGGAGGGTTGCCGTAGGAGTCGAAAAAGTAACCCTGTCTCTCATCAGTAATATAGATAGCTAGCCAATGCGCACCGGACATATGTGAAGGTTCGGTGTTGACCACCATCATTGCCGGCCTCTGATGAATTTCCCAGGGTAGGTGATCACACGGTAACGCACCGAGAAAATATGCCTTGTGTGCCATTTTCTGACACACGGCTGTTAGCTCTATAGTATTCATATCGCACCACCTTTTTCAGTAATAGTCAAGCAGCACCTGTCGTCTATTTGATATTTCTATAACAGAATCATAAACTGCATAACATATCAAATTGACCGTTGTAGCCAATGCTGCTCTGAATCGTGCCTCTAGCCTCACATTCCCTGTTCTGACTAGCGATACATGTTGTCCACAGCCCTCATCTGCCTCAAGGTTGAAACAAAATAATGCATACCGTCCCCGAATTCCTTATGATTAATGGCTATTTCTCTATCTTTGAGCTGTCGCCCTGTAGCCTGAATGAGCTGGAAATATTCTCGTGTATAGAGACCATTTCTAAAGTCAGGCTGAAAGGGTTTAGAGGGATATGCTTGACCGTCGCAATATAGGGATAAGAACTCAATGCCGAAATGCTGGAATCTGAAAGGATTCCTGGCATAGCTCCCTGTGAATGCTTCGTTATTCACAAAACCTATAATAACCATCTTGGGTATTTGGCCTAGAAATAGATTATCCTGTGTGCATATACGGCTGCCCGCAGCGATGGATACATTCTTTAGACATACCCTATCAACAGGGTATTTAACGTTAGCTTGGTTTAACGCACGGGCATGTGCCAGCTTGACGCCTGGTGCTACCGATACCTTTTTAATGAAAACATTTGCAGACGCTATAGAGACACGGTATTCCGCAGCACCATCGGACATGAGACAGAAATCATTTTTTGCTCTAATGAATCTCATGCGGAGATCAACTCCGTTAATCAACAGTTTCTCCTGAAAAAACATATCGACGTGTATAGGGGATATCAGCTCCACTATACGACTTCGCCCCGTATATTCACTCCTAGTCGTTAAGCCTAGATTGAGACCTCCAGGAAGAATCTCGTCCATATGTCCGTGTGTGTCTTTCTGGAATAGACCACAGCCAAATTGGGTGTCTAATGTTCCGTTTCCATAGTTTAGCAGGCATTCTATTATGCCTCTGTACGGATAGGTGTTTGACGACTGGGTGATAAGCCTATCACCAAGAGTAATATCTACTTGGGAGAATAACGTGCATCCTGGATAGTTAATCAGTCCCACGGGTGCCGCCGGAGCAAAGTCTGTTTCATCAGGATTAGTAATCTTGATCCTCAGATGTAAATACGTGTTGTTTAGATCTATATAGTCTTCGCTACTGGCCGATACAAAGAACTCTATGGGTCCACCATCTGTTAGCGCCGATAGCGGGGGTATTTCAATATATGTACTTTTTTCTATCGATGTCTGCGTCATCGGCAGGGAGAAGAGATCCAGCTCGCTCTTAATGCATTCGTCTGACATGTTATGTAGCAACGTCGCCTATAATATGTTTAGCAGCAGTCTTCAGATGAGGCTTTGCTATGCTAACCCCTCGCCTAAATAACGGAATAGCCATTCTAAAGAGGCTACGGAACATCCCTCCGATGCCAGCTCCATATTGTGTGCTGCTACCCTCATAGCCAGGTAGCCCACTCCCTGCTTGGTTTAAATAATACTGAACATATTTGTTCTCGTCGTAAGGCGGTCTATACCCCCTCATCCTTATAGATGGTACTATGGATTCTACTGTTTTACAGGTCTGAAATGCAGCTTGAGTATCACTTTACCGTGTGTGAATTTTATATTTGTATTCTGGTCAGACTTTAGATCGATTTCAATATCTCCAAGAGGGTCTCGGGCTACGTGTACGTAATGCGGCTTGTCGAACATGTGAATGCAGTGTCTCCTGCTGGTGTCGGTTATATTAATACTCCTTAGCAGGGGGACATAACTATCTCCGACCAGCTGATGGTCAACGATGTCGCTATATATGAACATGTTGTAACACCCGCCGTGAATATCGGTGGGATGGGGGGCGTATGCTGCATACGATTTATGGGCTGGTAGCTTGACCCCTGCATCGAAACCCAGCATAGCAGCCAGTTTTCCTCTAAAGACGATAGATATGTGATCGTCTCCTTCTACATAAACGCGGTTTCTAATACCTTCATGATGTAGTATAACTCTACCGCCAGGATCATATTTGGCCCAAGTCTTGTTGATTTGTAGTAATAACGATCCGATGCTCTCATAAAGCCCACCAACTAATAGACATGATGTCCTATGACCCGTTTTACCATCGTGAACGGTCATCGTAGCGTCCTCGGTAGGAAAACTATGCCAGCTGCATGGGTACTGAGCTTCAATTAGGCCTACTTCATAGGGCTGCTTGGTGTGTATAGATTTTGCTAATTTAGTTCTAAAATTCCATATCTTATTTTGTGGGTAGATCCCTGCCGATGCATTACTCGCAAGAGTCACATAGAAACCCCCAGACACCTCCTTATCCATCGTACACTCTGGTTATAATGGATTGTATGTCTCTTGTATGTCTCTTTATGCATCGACTAGTGTCTTTTCAGCTATCCATGAATTGAATGCCTCCGGCCAACCCAACCATTTGACATATAGCAGATTCTTAGACCCCTCCCTTTTTCTATCTATAATCTTTTCTATTTTATACACCTTGTTTTTAGACACTATAACTTTTTGTAGCTCTTTCTCATAAAATGTTCCATGAACAGGGGCACCTGCATAGTCTTGCAGCTTATAGACTGGAGGACACCTTGCTATGCGCTGCGATATTACAAAATATTCATCCATAAATGTCTGCTCATACCCCTTTCGAAATGTAGCTCTGACTTTTGAAATTCTAACCGTGTCACCAACATCGTATCTAAACACCACCATCGGCTCTTGAGTGGTTTTGTATAGCGTATTAAACACTGTTTTCTCATTATCTTTATCAACGCTGACCGGGGTCATTTTTATCGATCTATGATATGAATGGTTATAAGCATGGACCATATCCTATAGTTTATCCACATATCGTTTGGAGTTGGCAGCTGTTAAATATCTCCACATGCAGGTTTTCAGAGTCCTGTTGAAGCGTTCCACTATACTGGCCTTGGTCTCGTTAGATGTAGAGAAATGTTTGACGTTGTACCGCTCCATCAAACGCTGAAAGATCTTGTTATAAAATTCTTTGCCAGCGTCAGTCTGCAGTTTATCGGGGGTACGCCCTTCACCGAGAATATCATCAAAAGCTTTAGCGACGTCGATAGCCCTCTTGGATGGTAACGGATGAACCCATGCATGTTTTGAGAATACATCGATGCACGTCAACAGAAAATGCACACCATCATTTTCGGATGAATACTCTGCCATATCCACTAAATCAGCCTGGAACTGTCTATCTATCCCACTAACCAATACTCTATTTCTGCGGAAATGTATCGGTGCCGGTACATGCAGGGTGTAGGGATCCTGCTTCAGCAGCCATTTCGTGATATATTTTAGTGGAGGTACTGCACCCTCACTATGCTCGAGGGCCGTTCTTAGTTTATTGATGCCGCCGTAACCCCCTGGTCCGGAGGGATCATAATAAGTCTTATGCAGCCGTTTATCCAAAAACGAATACTGAAACACTGATCAGAGTTATCCATCCTTTTATTTAAAATGTCTGTCCACTCAAAACAATTCTCAGATAAAGCTTACAGGCAGTTTTATTTTTCTGCACCATTTTACAAGCCATCATTCTAGCAGTTCTAATACCCTCGGCGTTTGAGGCATTATTCAACTTCAAGACATCCGATACAAAAGCACATATACACATGACATGTCCGACGGTAAAACAGTCACCATCGGGGAAATGGGTAAATACTTCAGCTAACATTTGATCAGTATGTTTATCATGCAAGAATTTCATGACCAGATCATTCCACCCCTTATACGTACATTTGATATAAGCATTATGTTGGACATACGTATCATTTTCTATGGCAGCATACATCAAAACGGATAGTCTTTCTGATACAAACTTGCTATCCGCATCATACGCATAAGAAAACAACACCCCCATTATAAACGCCACCCGCCAACAGGCTTTGGTTTGCCTAATGACAATGTAGGACGCCACATTTGTATGGCTTCATGTATCAGAAGCAGATGTTCATCGGACACACCTTCGGTGGTCATTAAATCCAGTTTTTCGGTATCATTGGTATTGCATATTAAATCACATAGATAAGATTCGACCACACCATAGATTTTTCCGGGGGACACAGTCAACCCTGTAGTCTTCTTTAAAACAGTTTCTAAAAGTAACAGGAAGGGGTGTCTGTCCAGGATCACACAAATGTCCTGGTAGTGGGATTCGTAGTGATGATGTGTCGCTCCCTGCAGGCATGAATGGCGTCGTTGACTTGGGCAATCACATTGGCATCCCCAGCAGGCCGCTTGCTTCTGATGGCTGATGATGGCTACCACACAGAGCCCCGTGGTAAATCGCAGAACAGCCAGCGATGCAGGGTTTAAACGGATCTGTATTGATACAGGCCATCCGTCATCTCTCATAGCAGTGTCCACCTCCAGCTCACTGTCCTCTCCGATGTGTAGGAAGGTCAGATTCAATCCGGTCAGATAGATGGCATACTCGTGAAGCCAGTGGGGTCCGGGTTGTACAGCCTTTAAATCAGCAGTCTCCATAGCCACACCCCCACCTTGCACATGTTCATCATTGACCTGTGCTGCATAGCGTATCAAAAATATACCATTAGAATATGAAAATAAAAAAAACACACACACAACACCCACATATTAATATAAGGTATAGCCTATCAAAAAACACATTTAAAAAGGAAAATAAAACACCCTTAATACTACTAGCATGTACCCCCACCTTCTTATACATTGCTGACATTTTCTAATGCTAGCATAACCCTAAACATACTCAAACACACCATGTACCCCCTCATCAAACCCAGACGACTCAAACAGGCACATTCGGCATTCATCATCAGCTGTGCTCCATGGTTCTTCATTCGTCTTAGCCATAGAATCAATCTCTGCAAAAATTCCATGTAGTGCAGACAAATCAGCCCACTGCATGAAAAAGACATTATCAAAATAATCAGCAGCTTCTAAAACACTGGCGCGTAGAGGAGAGCTACCGATGCAATGCATATCATAGCACTGTGGTAGCTCGTCTGTATCAACACAGCGTCTGAAAAAAATGAACTCCTGTGGTCTCTTCGTATGATAGTTTGCATCCATGCGATGAATCCTCGATTCATACTGAAAGGTCCATTGGAATACATGGGTTCCCGCATGCCATGTACCCCGGACACCGTCTAGCATGGGGCATAAATTCTCCAAGAAAAAATTCCATTCGTGAACGTTCAACCGCCACTCTGTAGCACAATCTTTAACATTCAAAATAACACAGCCATCGACCCATGATATTACATACTCCAAGCCGTATTCGCCAACGTGGGTGAATGAATCCCCGACACTCCGGTCTCTCAAGCCTAAAACAGGCCTTGTTCTTTTGAGTGGAGCATTAAGCAGTACCGCATCTCCACAACTATTTACATAGTTAGACACAGGCGTACTAAAGTCGGACATACCATCAGGCATCTGGTTTTCAATATCCTCATTGCTCGACGCAGAGTCGTCCATGGCGGGAGAAGACAATGGTGTCGGGGTACGAGGGCCCCTATACAACCAAATAGCACTATCTGATCTACGGGTTTCTTCTGATGAGCAGTCCATGTTGAATGAAAAGAACACTGCAGACAACTTGATGAATGCGGGGACCCTACAGCAGCCGTCGCCCCCTTTTTAAACTATGTTTACGACCCGTCATAAAACATAAACAGGAAGTGGCACCTGTGAATAGGGATCCCCCCTCCACCCCCACCCCCTCCCCAACCGGAAGTGAGTGCAGATAGAAAGGGACCCACATGGGATATATGATATACTACTACTGTATATGCATTGTGAATTTATAAGGCTACTCTTTCTGACCACTAGATCTGCCCTAATGGACATTGCCTATGGCGGTGGAACTCCCAGCCTGTGTTGAAGTTTGGCATGCAGGCCGGGGACTTTCTACTTTCCTCAAACATCTTGCTGTCTGGAAACAACTATGCTAAAGTTGCTCTCCTCCTCAAGTTCATGAACATCCGAATGGTTAACCCGACCACCCACTACACAATCCAGGACACGTATACTGTGTTGACACCATCAAAGAATACTGGGAAGAGAAGAGGTCT
Organism: Gadus chalcogrammus; assembly: GCF_026213295.1. NCBI lineage: Eukaryota > Metazoa > Chordata > Actinopteri > Gadiformes > Gadidae > Gadus > Gadus chalcogrammus. Next base: position 9,998,747 of record NC_079421.1, on the reverse strand, counting down.
GAGGCCATCAGCCGACTTCAAGGGAAAGATGTTGTGCTCTTGGGTGTGTATTTTTATATTTTACCGTGTTCTACATACATTTGTATAGTGTTAAGTTCAAAAGGTTTTTTATTCGCCATTTGTGCATAAACCTGACAGTTCAAACACATTGGAATTATTGTGCAGGGCTTCCCAAGTCAAGTACAGTATTAATACAAAGAGAGAGATCGAGAGAGAGAGAGAGGGAGAGAGAGAGAGAGAGAGAGAGAGAGAGAGAGAGAGAGAGAGAGAGAGAGAGAGAGAGAGAGAGAGAGCAGCACAATAAATAGTAATAATAAAAAATATAAAAAGTTTTAAAAATTGAGATAAGGACAAATTGCATGTAGTTCATTGCATTTCAGAGAGCACCACAGTAGATAGTGATTTAAAATTAAAAATTAAAAAATATATATACATATTAAATTAAATTGAATTCAGCCGGTCAACCATACTGTATAACCACATGTAGCAACGTTATTGCACGTAGGAAGTGGGGGTAGGGTGGTGAGTATATATTTAAATAAATAAATAAAATACAATATTGCACATTGTATTTTTTCAGATGTTCTCTGTTAATGCCATCAGTCGCACTGTTGCAGGGAAAAAGCTATTGAAGAATCTTCTTGTGTGTGTGACACTGTCCGCTCTACTGTGTCTGAGTCTGTATTTGCCATGTTTGTTATTGAGTAGAGGGTGAGCTGGGTGGAGGGAGTCTCTAATGATTCTCACTGCCCTTTTCCGACTGTAAATAAAGTCCATGGAGGGAAGTGTGGTCCCAGTAATCCTTTCAGCCGTCTTTATGACCCTTTGGAGTGCCCTCCTCTCTGCCTGTGTGGTATTCCCGTACCAGACAGTGATACCTGAAGTGAGAATGCTCTCTACAAGTCCACTGTAGGCCAGGGTGAGAGGATGCTGGTTTAGTCCCGATTTCCTGAGCAGTCTGATGAAATACAGCCGCTGCTGGGCTTATTTCACTGTGGCAGCAGTGTTTAGAGACCAGCTCAGGTCAGACATCACCTGCAGTCCCAGGAATCGGTGGTTGTCCGCCCTCTCCACCTCAGTCCCTTGGATGGTAAGGGGCTGTAGGGGGGCAGGACGCCTCCTGAAGTCTGCTATCACCTCTCTTGTTTTGGCTACGTTGAGGATGAGGTCATTCTCCTCTCCATAGATGAGAATATCCTCTATCACAGTGGTTTTCAAACTGTGGGGCGCGCCCCCCCTGGGGGGCGCCAGAGTTCTTCAGGGGGGGCGCGACGTGAGAAAAAAATAAACCCGAAAAAAACCCTGAAAGACGATGATTCAAATCATCAGTCGTACTTCAACTGTAGAAGTAACATACCGTATTTTCCGGACTATAAGTCGCGTTTTTTTTGTAGTTTGGCTTGCCCTGCGACTTATATTTCGAAGCGACTTATATGCCAAAATTGTGCGTACATAATCTTCGGCCGCAAGATGGCACCGTCATTCATTAGGCCTACAACTGAACGCTGCAAGCCTACTGCACCACCGAATAAATTATATTCTCGTCGTCATCGTCCTCAATGTCCTCCGGTTCAACCAAAGCTACCCCAGCCTTAGCTGCAATGTTGTGCAACATAATCACACATATCACAGCGCATGACTTGGCCGGCGAAAACTGGAGCCCTCCGCTGGACTTGTGAAAGCGCAACTTCCACCTCCCGATCGTGCGCTCAGGTTTAGGACCGCGGCACATACGCGTCCGGTGGAATCCCGGTGTCACTGAATTCGATATACTCTCAGAACTACGAGTGGGACCGACACACCTATATTGCTATTGCAATTTTATTCAGTCTCTCCAGACTAAACGTTCTTGTTTAAATGTTTAAAAATAAATGCGACTTATACACCGATGCGACGTATATATGTTTTTTTCCTCGTCATGGAGCATTTTTTGACTGATGCGACTAATACTCGGGAGCGACGTATAGTCCGGAAAATACGGTAACTAAATCAAATTTCAACCGTTTATCTTCGTGCAAACCATTTAACAAATCTACACACTTGTATCTTCAATAATATCGAAACAGAATTTCGATATCATTTAAAATGTCTTCAGAATCACAGTTTTAGTTTCCTACCGCTTCGTTTTCAGCTGTTTTCATTGAAGACGTCAGCCAATTCTGATACACCTACTTCTAGACATCGTAACTCATTCCTTTTTCAACCGTTTACCATCGTTCAAACCATTAAACAAATCTACACACTTGTATCTTCAATACTATCGAAATGGAATTTTGATAGCATTAATACTTTTTTCGGAATCACAGTTTTAGTTTCAAACCGGCGTCGTTTTCAGTTGCTTATAATAATTTAGGTCACCATAGCAACGCCGGTAAACAAACCCCTTCGAATAGTCGAATCTCTGGACTGAAAAGGCAGATCTGATTCGACTCAGAAAATTCAGAGTCGGGGACCCTGAATGAATCTGTAAACTAGCAGTTTACACAGATAAAGATGTTCAAATGTATTTAAAAAAGGTTAAGCTAAAACATGCTTAGATAAAGTTGTTAAATTGTGTTGTTTAAAAACTCAAAAAGATGTTGTAATGTTTCAGAAATATGTTTAAAAAATATGTTCCAAATGTTTTAAAATTATGATCGGAGATGTTTGAAATGTGTAAAATAATTAAAATAGCTTTCAAAACACAGGTATTTAGAAAAAAAAATTGGGGGGAGGGCTCAGCTGAATTTTTCCTCTGAGGGGGGGCTCACTCTCTCACACTTTGAAAACCCCTGCTCTATCACACTCCTGTAGCCTGACTCGTCACCCCCCTTGATGAGGCCCAGGATGGTGTATTTGAGCGTATTTGATGACAATGGTGTTATCATGTGTGGAGGCACAATCATGCATGTACAGGGTGAAGGGTTTGGGACTGAGGCAGCAGCCCTGTGGTGAACCTGTGCTGACTATGAGCTCAGCAGACACCCGCCTCCCCACTCTCACCACCTGTGGTCTTTCAATCAGGAAATCTAGGATCCAGTTACAGGTGGGAGTCGGGACACCGAGGTCCGTCAGTATACCAATCAGCTTGCCCGGGCGGATGGTGTGGAAGGCAAAGCTATAGTCCAGGAAAAGCATTCTGACATATGTTCTGCTGTTGTCCAGGTGTTGCAAAGTGTGATGTAGGGCTATGGCCACCGCATCATCCACTGATCGGTTGGGGCGATAGGCAAACTGGGATGGGTCGACAGTGTCCGATACTGTGTTGTTTATGTGGGTAAGAACCAGCTTTTCTAGGCACTTCATGGGGGCTGAAGTTAGCGCCACCGGCCTTAAATCATTCAGCGTGGATGAATTAGGCTTTTTTGGAACCGGTATGATTATGGATGATTTAAATACTCGGGGGACTACTGCCTGGGATAGGGACAGATTGAAAATGTCAGCATACACACCCACTAGTTGTTCCCCACAGGCCTTCAAGACTCTTGGATGAACGCCATCTGGTCCCATAGCCTTATGGGGGTTCACCTGCTTCAGAGCCCTCAGAACCTGTGCGTGTGTAACCTGGAAGGCAGTGTCCATGGAGACACAGGGGGCTTTTGAGGGAGTGTCTGTGTTCAGCCTGTCGAACCTGGCATAAAAGTTATTAAGGCGGTCTGGAAGGGTGGCATCTCGGGTGTCTGGGGTCGTCATGGTAGTCCTGTAATTCGTAGCTGCCTGGATTCCCTTCCACATGCTGCGCGTGTTGTTGTTCAGGTAGAGGCTTTCAAGTTTTTTGGAGTGGGCCCTTTTTGCAACTGTGATAGACCTCTCAAGGTCATACCGGGCTCTCTTATATTCCTCTTGATCTCCTGACTTGAAGGCCTCCCGTCTAATTCTGATGTTTTGTTTTATGTCCCCATTAAACCAAGGATTTTGGTTAGGGAACACACGCACAGATCTTGGGGGGGCACATATAGACGTGCACCAGCTGATGTAGTCGCTCACAGTCTCTGTGTAGTCGTGGATGTTGTCTGTGGCATCTCTGAAGATGTTCCAGTCTGTGGCCTCCAGGCAGCCCTGCAGACTCGCCTGTGCACTCGTCAGTCCAGGTGTTAACAGTTTTAATTGTGACTGGTCTCGCCTTGAGCCTCTTGATGTATGCAGGCCTTAGTATTATTGCTAGATGGTCAGATTTGCCGAAATGTGGTAAAGGTGCAGCGAGAAAAGCATTTTTAATGTTGCTATAGCATTGATCCAGTGTTTTGTTTCCTCTGGTGGGGAAAGTCACAGACTTATGCAGTTTTGGAATATAATTCCGAAGGTTACAGTGGTTTAAGTCTCCCAGAATGATGAAAGCAGCATCAGGGTAAGAGTTGTCATGCTCACTGATCGAGCCGTGCAGTTCTTTAAGTGCAGCCTCCTCATTGGCAGAGGGGGGGATGTACACAGCGCTCACAATTCTGCATTGCAGTTCTCTGGGTAAATAAAACGGCCTGAGCCTTACCGTAAAATATTCCACGTTTTCCGAACAGGATTTGGAAATAATCCTGCATTCCTTGCACCAGGATTGTTTGACATAGATGGCCGTTCCACCTCCCCGGGTTTTACCGCTATCCCTAGCGCTCCGGTCCCCCCTGAAGACCGTATATCCGTCCAGTGTCACAGCCGCATCAGGTGACTTTTCCCCCAGCCATGTCTCGCAGAAACACAACAAGGTGCAATCCTGGATGTCCTTCTGCGTGGATATCCTCACATGAAGCTCATCCATTTTGACTGGACGTTCGCAAACAGTATGATCGGGAGAGTTTAGCCTCCCTGTTGTGGCCAAACGCCCGAGCCTTCGCTGCACTCCTCCCCGTCTACCGCGTCTCCGCTTCGGGCCATTGTGGGTGGGAGGGCTGCCTGCTGGTGGTTGGCAAATGACTCAGGAAACAGTCCAACATGCATATCTGAGAATCAGGCCTCTCTTCAATAATGACAAAAAGTTATGAGAGAAATACACATTAGCTTTTTGTTATCTCATAAGCGGCGTGGTGCCGGCTCCTTTTGACCTTTTGACTCCAGACTTCAAAGACGTGGCCACAGGCCAGCTGTGTCTACACACATAAGCCACAAATGTACACCTCCATCCCGCAAAAAAATGGGGCCTAGAAACTAACCTCTGTCTTATGTACATTGACTGTACTGTGGGAGGTCACGCCCCTTTTCCGGCCTTTTCGAGATAGCTAGGGATGCTAAAATGTTTACACACATTTCCCGGGGCCCCGAGAACGACATATCCAAGATTTGTAGTTCTAGCCCATAGAGAAAAAAAGTTTTCCCAAATGGACTGTCATTGGACAAAGCCCCTCAGAAGTGTGGCCTGCAAGACCTAATGGTTCAGAATGTGGTGGAAAAACAGTTTTTGAGATAGGAAGGTCCTACCGCCCTGAAATTCGAATACCATATTCTAGGGCCTAACTGGGACCCCGCACCGAAACTTGGCCCGGTCGGACCCCGAGGGCAGGAAGGGGGGGCCCTTCCTGCCCGAAACTTGGCCCAGTCGACCCCGAGTGCAGGAAGGGGGGGCCTGGACTTTCATAATCTTCGCTTGGTGAATGTAAAGGATGTTTGGTCGGATGTTATGACGAAGAATCATAATGTGAATGGGAATATTCTATAAATGTCTTGATATAATCTTTCGTCTCAACACTTCTGCTGCAGCCGCTTAAAGTCTCACTCCGAGGACCTTAAAATATGAATCAATCCATTAGAAGTATGAAAATATCTTCCCGGTGGCGTAACGGGGCAAACAAGGTGTCCTTTGACATCTACGTTTCGAGGCGATTGCAACAGTGCCACACATGATATACACATCATATTTGAATATGTTTCGGGGTAGTAATTAGCTGTCGATTTTGGAGGCCTTTATCAATAATAACCAGCTACAGATTTGCTTCCCGATGGAGATTTTTGACAAATTACATGTTATTTAGCATCTACACGTTAAGCTGAGTCCAATGAGATCAAGCTCGCCCTCTTGCTACACCGAGATCATGTCCTAGACCTAGGTGTACCATGTAAAATACATGTTACCATTTGCTAGAGTGTCATGCTTGGTGACATTGGACTCAGATCAACGTGTAGATGCTAAATAACATGTAATTTGTCACAAATTTCTATCGGGAAGCAAATCAATAGCTGCTCATTATTGATTAAGGCCTCCAATTTCGACAGCTAATTACTACCATTAAACATGTTCGAATATGCTCATGTGTGGCACCGTTGCAATCGCCTGGAAGCGTAGATGTTAAAGGACACCTTGTTCGTTTTACATGCTTCTGATTGACTAATGAATTGATTCAGCTATTCCCCCAGAAGTCTGGGGTCAAAAGGTCAAAAGGAGACGGCACCAGGCCGCTTATGAGACAAAAGTCAATGTGTATTTCTCTCATAACTTTTTGTCATTATTAAAGAGAGGCCTGATTCTCAGATATGCAGGTTGGATGGCTACGGTGTAGGTCTGGGAAGAACTTCAGGCCAAAATCTTGCAAGCGAGCCGCTGGGTGCAGGTGCAACGAGATGGAGCACTTGCTGAGTCATTTCCTGTAGGGCTGGAGCCACAGGTTGAAGCGTATGCGTCCTTTGAGACCCCCTTTGATATATAAGAGACCTCAAGTAACAGCTTACTTAAATGTTGTCGACCCAGTCACCTATTTCATCACTTCCTTTAGGGCTTCGGCCTCCTAATTGATCATTGTAGTATAATTGAATGCCCTCTTTCATATATATGATACCTCCACCACTGGGACGTGGCAACAATTCTCCAAATCCATTTGGGGAGGGGGGGGTGATGCTTGTGGACAGTAGGGTTGTACACTAGACATAAATAGGAAGCAAACTCAGGAGAAGGAATGACCTCTCACAAATATTTATTTAATAAATTGTTTCAAATAACCCTGCCTCGTTAAATCAATGAACTTGGTGTTTTGCTTTCAAAAATAGGTTATAGAAGAAGTCTAAACTGCAGAAAATAAAAACATCCAAGCTGCCTTTTAAGGATACCTCGGAATATCTGTCTATTTTTTAACCGTTGGACCCCAGTTTACGACAAAAACAACACAATTGACGGCAGCTCCTTTGCCGCGTGGTTTTTAGAGCCATGTAAGGATCATTTTTTTTATTTTCAGTTTTTGAGGAGGTGCTTCAAATATGCTAATTTTTCTGCAATAATCCAAAATCCAATGGAAAAACCCGTTGGCTTTTTGTCAAGAGCTAACTTCCGGGTTTGCCAACATACGTCATCCCTCCACCACTCTACTGTAAAAACAAATGTTCAAGTTTAATGATAATGCATGAATTTATTCTTTACTCTGCCATAGTACTTATTTAGGGGGGGGGGGGGGGGGGGGGGGGGTGGTGGATCCAGATCTGTTTCGGAGCATTTCAGCACCTCGGGCAACAGAGCTGGGTTGCCAGGTCCTGCAAAAAACGTGCTGCCCACATACCATTCAAAATCCACCCAAAAGCATCCCAAATAAAAATTATATTATTGGCCATTTTGGCCAATGTTTTGAAAGTAATAATATTTGAGGGAATATTTTTTTGTTGTTGTTTTAGCAGCGAAATGCACTGTGTGCGTGTGTGTGTGTGTGTGTCTGTGCGTGTGTGTGCGTGCGTGTGCGTGCGTGCGTGTGCGTGCGTGTGTGTGTGTATAACACGCTATTTTATGTTGAAATGTGACGTAATCCAGTGTTCACGAAACGTACACTGTCAACGTATGCTTTTGGCGACTGGGTTGGCTCTCAGATATACGTGTTTCTAACAAGATGATATCATTAAAAGTTACTTAAAGTAACGGTTTAATAACACAAACGCAGGAAACACGTGAGCTGCTATTTTAGCGAAAGCAGCGTCCCTAACAACCTGACGTTGTTGAAACATGCGAGCGAGCCGATAAAATCTTCCCAATAACTATAAAACTAAAGATCAGACACAATCACTGACTGAAGATTATGCAAATAAAAAGTATATTTCTCGCTAGAAATGTTATTAGAAACACGTTTAACGGTGAATCGGTCCTAAAATATTGCATTTCCCATTCAGATAATAAAGATTAATAAAGATCATACACAATCACTGACTGAAGATTATGCAAAGAAAATGTACATTTCTCGCTAGAAATGTCATTAGAAACGCGTTTAATGGTGTATCTGTCCTAAAATATTGCATTTCCCATTCAGATAATAAAGATTAATATAGGCTACGTAACAATTTCACCAAATGCTAGGAGAACGTATGGCCCCCTGTTGGTGCTATTCCCCCATTCATTTCGAATGGAGAAGAAAACGTTTTCAGGTTCACGCTTTGCTCCAAGGCAGAGGGGAAAGTAAAATGAAAAAATATATATATTGCGGCGATCACGGGTGTGGACGCCGTGTTCCGGAGCCGCGGGGGATTCTGGGAATTGGGGTTGTCAGTTGACAAAAGGGGCTTTTGTTAACTTGTTTTGTTGTTAGGATTCAGTGTGTTTAATGGGTTCGGGATGTTATGTGGTTGTGTGTTGTTCTATTAACATGTTCATTGTTCGTGTGTTCATTGTTGTCGACACCGTCACCGAGAGTGACGTGACCATCGTTTCGGGCAGCTTTTCCGTGTTGAAGTCTCGTTCAATAAAAACCAACTCTCGTTGTCGAGCGTTCAATAAAAACCAACTCTCGTTGTCGAGCGTGTCCCCCCCCTCAACAAACGTGTCCCCTCCCCTCAACAAACATGTTCCCCCCCCCTACAAACGTGTCCCCCCCCCCTCAACAAACGTGTCTCCCCCCCCCCCCCCCTCAACAAACGTGTCTTCCCCCCCCCCCCTCCCCTGTCAACCACAGTCTACCCCCCCCCCCTCCCCCTCAACAATCATGTCCACAATTTGCCGCGAAACCCGTGAAACCCAAACCCCGAAACCCGCCTCCACAGCGGCACGCGTGGATACTGTAGGTGTAACACGCTATTTTACGTTGAAATGCTATGTATCCAGTGTTCTTGGAAATGTACACCGTCACCGTTTTTTCTTGGCAACTGGGTTGTGTCAGCAGAGGCCTAGGTAAGTGACACACATCTACCTGCTGTTATTTCAGCACAGGCCATTGCCTCTAACTGATACTTAATTGTGTGCACATGCATGTTAATGATAATCCATTGTGTGCACATGACTAATGGCACTCCATGTCTTTTACAGGATCAGCCCTCGATGCTGCTAGCAACTTGGAGGCCGATTGAGCAGTTGTTTGGTGTTGCTGGTGTTTGAGGTGTAAAAATGTTTGTAAATATGAATAAATCACTTTTGTTTTTAAAAAAAACATAAATTTCAATCGTATTGTTCATGAAATTGCTATTGAACCTTATTTTGACATTTTTCTCGATCCCTAGTGTAGAAAAAATACAGCACAGACTCAAATAACAAATCTTTTATTCTTCGTAACAAAAAACAGAACTCAAAAGAATACTAAATAGATATAAATATAACTTTACTATTTACTCCAAATATTTACAACACTACTCAGGCCAATCTCTCAGATCCCTGGAATGTAGCCTGTGTATTGTCCCTGAGGGTCAGGGAATTTGTCCCTAATTCTCCAAACACAGCAGCTGGGAATCACTCTCCGGTTCCCCTGTCCTAATGCGCCATGCTGCCAGAAAATATAATGTCTGTAAGCTGCATGCCTGCATTCCCTGTTGTCCTCGCCGGGCTCCCTTACATTTCCTAAGGCAGTGAGGTTCTCCCGGTACTGCCTATGGATCCGCAGGTAACCCTCATCCAGGCAGTACTGTGTGAAATGGGGCAGGAGGCTCACACAGTGGACAGGGTCTTGGCCACAGCATTTCCTCTCCCTGTCCGCGGCATGTCTCTGCACTTGCCACAGGTACACCACGGTACCCCCGGTACCTCCGCAGATGTAGGAGCACCATGTCTTTGCTGATGCTCCAGCAGCAGATCAAAAATCAGACCCGGCTGCCTCTCCAACATTCCTGCTGCGAGGCGTCTGTGATCATCAATGCTCATCTCCTGCAGTAATCTCTGAAGAAATGAAAGGAAATAAGATGGGGTTAGGCCATTAGGTATACAGGTAGTCATAAAGCCAACACGTTGGAAAACATGTTTTGCAATATAGTGCACAGGAGGCAAGGCAGTGTAAAGGATCTCATATTTATCAACGTTGACAAAAGACAACTTCATTGGTGTGCAAAATAAACAAATGCTCTCTAACATTTTCTAAAAGCCTTTGTTTTCAAAAACACTCAATTACCTCACGTTGTGACTATGGTCTCGTTGTGTGCATAGGATTGGAAATTCATAGCCTGTTCATTTGCTGCTAGCCATATAAATTGTACAAACCTCTGTCGCTTCTCTTCTCTGCCTTTGGAAACCTTCAATCCTATCAAGATCTTCTCTTGACTCTCGTTCTCCTCTTCCTCGTCGTCCTCCTCGCCTAGCTCCCACCGATCCACTGCCTCTCTGTCCTCTCCCTCTCCCTCTCCCTCTTCCTCTCCCTACCGGCGTTGAATCGCCTGATGATGATCTCTGACAATGGACAGACATCAAAAAGTAAACGGATAAAGAATGTTTCATTACTAATAAGCACATAGTTCATGCGTCGTAGACTACAACTACAATTTGATGAATGATTTCAACGATCAATGATAGTAACTTACTATCATTGATCGTTGAAATCATTCATCAAATCATAGACGATAATTTTGCCGGGGACGCTTAGGACGAGTTTTCTTCAAGATTCATTTTGTACCCACAACAAAACCCGATTTGAATTATTATGGATTATTTTGGACAATGAATGAGGTATTAATACCAATACTCTTTGGCTGGGACGATGTCAACATTGGGTATATGGAGCAGAACATAGTGGGTCATATGTCAACGTTTTTTGTATGCATTTTATTCATTAGTAAGCTACATGGATATGCCATCTTTCAGAACTTTTCATTACCTGCACTAAAGAGAATAAAAGAGTGCATCCTCATTGTTTGATTGTGGTCGTAGGTGTTGTTGTTGTTGGTGCTGAGTTACCACTGAAATCAGTGGGTCAGTGGGTGGGATCGGTCGTCAAGATGGCGGCGCAAAGCTACAGTGGCGTCACGTGAACCTTATGAATTGAACGGCCACGCCCGGATGGCCTAGTGTGAGTGCAGGCCAGAGAACAATGGGGCCAGTTGAGCACGGTTAGGTGTGAAAACGGCCAACGGCAACGGCCAGATGGCCTAGTGTGATTGCACCCTAAAAGAACTACAGGACAAAATAAGTTATCCTAAACTAAAAAAGGCATGTGGTGTTGATGGTATTCTAAACTAAATGATTAAATATACAGATCTCAAATCCCAAATGGCAATTCTAAAACTGCTTAACACTGTTCTTAGCTCTGGGATCTTCCCCAATATTTGGAACCAAGGACTGATAATGACAGGCAATGACTGACAAAAATGCCATAAGCAAAGACCAGATCGGCTTCTTACCAAATTATCGTACAACAGACCAGATTCACATTAAGCACCCTCATTGACCACCAAATAAAACAAAACAAAAGCAAACCATTTTCCTGCTTTGTATACTTTAAAATAGCCTTTGACTAAGTTGGGCATGATGGTCTGTTGTTTAAATTAATAGAAAGTGGTGTTGGAGGAAAAACCTACAACATCATAAAGTCCAAAACAACAAATGTGCAGTTAAGATAGGAAAGAAACACACAGACTTCTTCCAACAAAGCCGGGGTGTGAGACAGGGATGCAGCATGAGTCCAACCCTGTTCAACATATACATTAACCAACTAGCAAGGACATTAGAACAGATCGGCAGCCACCGGCATAACACTGGTAGTGGTAGACACCGAAATCAAATGTCTGCTGTTTGCAGACGACCTGGTGCTGCTGTCCCCAACCAAAGAAGGCCTACAGCAGCACCTTGATCTTCTACATAGCTTCTCTCAAACCTGGGCCCTAACAGTGAACCTTAGTAAAACCAAATGAATGATATTTGAAAAAAGACCCAGCCTCAACAAATACACATTCCACCTAGACACTGTTACTCTAGAGCAAACAAAAAATTATACCTGCCTCGGCATAAACATGAACGCCACAGGAAATTTCAACAAAGCTGTTAATGACCTGAGAGACAAGGCAAGGAGGGCATTTTATGCCATAAAAAGAAATATCAAACTAGACATCCCAATTAAGATCTGGCTCAAAATATTTGACGCAGTGATAGAGCCAAAACCAATCTTTGTTTTGACACAGACCGACTCGTGGGTCTTTGTTCACTGTTCAAGATCGATAAAGACTTCTGAACCTTTTTTCCAAGTTTTGATGGAGTAAGTAGAGCTTCTGGAAGTCGTCCAACCATGCAACACCCAGAAGGACCAGTCCAGTGGAACCAGCAGTGATGTTGACTCATCTTCCTGATGTTGGGATGGTTGTGGAACACAAGGGAAGGCGCTCCTCCGATGTTAGAACCCCTCCCCTTCCCCACAGGTCGACACATATTCACAGTTTAAAAGACTTAATATCACGAAATGTTTGACTATTTTCTGTTGATAAATATGGCGATGGGTTTTTCTTGGGGATTATTGATTATCGACTATAAAGCACTGCTAAAGATGACTACATCTCTGGACAGGTGATTGTTGTCTGCAAGGCTAAGGCTTCAAACTGTTGTGAACTTCAGTCTATAGCTTCAGTTCATAGAGCCGATGCTCTCAGCCAGAGTGACTTGAAGTTGTGTTGTTTTTTACAGTTGTGTTAAACACACTTATCTGATCTGAGGAAGACATCGTAGGCTTGAATAATAAATGCTTTATGTTAACGATGAACAACAGGTTTTGTTACATAGATTATTCCTTATGTGTATTCACCCAAATCAGTGCATATGAATTTCACAGATAGCACATTCTACAGATATGCCCCAGGTTATGAATAATCACAGTACAATCACAGAACACAAGCGAGGAGAAGAGGGGGCGAGTGACAGTATAGTAAACCAGTTCAGTCACCTCAACATTTGATCTGATAAATGTATAGATTTGACGACATTACAACAAAAACATGAAGCATTAAAACGTCATTGTGCACATCTGGTGACAATCAGAGATCACATCCAGACACCTCCATCACTAGACACAACCAGAACTCAGTAGACACATCCAGACATCACTAGACACATCCAGAACTCAGTAGCCACATCCAGACATCACTAGACACATCCAGACATCCGTAGACAGATCCAAACATCGCTACATTTACATTTAGGATATTTAGCAAATGCTTTTACCACAAGCAACTTAGTACATTTGACAGGACAAAGAGAAACAACAATATATCGTTGTCGGTACAGTAAGGATGTTCATAGAAACAAGTGCAAAGCACTAACATTCACTAGGTTAACCCATTCCCGGTATACAACACAAGACAGTTCGGAGACAGGAGGTATATCCGGACCTTCCCGAGCAACATCCTAACATCCCCTGGTGATGGACGTCACACATCCATCCCCATACCAAACACATTTACTCTCTACTTCTCACAAATGCAGCCGCTTAACACTTTACAGTCGAGGTCGTTCCATCCTCCGCCATTCCATGTTTTTTTTGCTGCCCTGTGGAGGAACTCGACACAGTCCTGATTGCCGCCGTGGCTGTTTGGCTGGTTCCTCCCCCAATACCTGCAGCAGACGATCCACAACAAAAAAAATCTTTCTACCACAACACTTTATATCTAGGCACACATGAGGCTGAGAACCTTCAAAGCACACAATCAATATTGGAGAAACAGTTTTAACGATGGGAAGACAACGAGAGAGAGAGAGAGAGAGAGAGAGAGAGAGAGAGAGAGAGAGAGAGAGAGAGAGAGAGAGAGAGAGAGAGGACACAGCCGGGACACAGCCAGCAGATAACAGAGAGCATAATTATTATGGTTGCATTGAGGGAGATGACTAAAGGTTAACTTACGTTGTGTTGGGGCTGGTTCCGTCCACCCAGGTCCAAACCCCTTCGATCCATTTGTCACTCAAACCTATCCAGTTGTCCGTGTCTGCCGGGAGCAAACTATTGACAAATATCTTCAAAGATATTTATGTGGGAAGAAATTAGAAAGAGTGTAAGAGCTTGATAGAATTATACTTCTGCATACTCATTCACGGTTCTGCGTCAGTGATGCTGAAGGCAGTGCACCTGAAGTGGACCCCAGATCTCTTTGATTCAGGATTCTGGGACATCGGGTGATAATTAGATGATTGGATGATGACGATGACGAAGCAGGCGAGCCCATTGATTTCACACACTGAGGGTCCCGTTGGTTTAGTGGCGAGGAGATTTGAATAAACACGTGAAGCTTTCCAATACAATATGCATTATTAGGTGTAGTTTATTTAGCTGTAACCAATGACTTGCACCTCATACTGCTATTCACCGGCTAGCTGAAGTATTTTGACGAGTTTTTTTTGCAATAAATGAAAAAATAACACTTGAACAGACAGCAAACTGTCTGGAGAGTCTCCCAGTCCATCCCCAGGAGTCCTGGTGCACTGGTCATACTAGTTCTCCCGTGACGGCGTAGCAAAGTCATGCAAAACGTTTACACTTCCATTCACATTTACATCAAGGACATTTAGCAGACGCTTTCATCCAAAGCGATTTACAATACGGACATTTGTCAGAAGAAGGAGAACAATATATTGCTGTCGGTACAGTAAGGATGTTCATAGAACCAAGTGCCAAGCACCAACAATTGTAAGGCTTACCTATTCCCCGTAAACAACGATAGCTGGGATACCTGTAACAACTAAAACGTTTTGTTGGCGGCACCTATTGTAAACTACGGATATATAATGACAGAGATCCTATTGGAAGGTCTTTCCCACTCACCCATCAGGAGCCCCTTTCGATGTTAGGAGTAGCTGGGATAAGATGCTACGCAGTGCTAACTACTAAAACGTTTTGTTGGCGGCACCTATTGTAAACTATATATAATCACAGATCATATTGGAAGGTCTTTCCCACTCGCCCAACATGAGCCTAAAAGTGTTCAATGGGTGGAGCGCCCTTTAGATGTTAGGAGTAGTGCGTCCCAGTTGGTTCCTCCTCACCTGCTCCTCTCTGCTGTTGATGATCACCAGGTCAGCCTGTTGGCTCTTGCAGTACTGGCGGCTGTCTTCCCAGTTCTTTTCGCCAGTATGGCCTTTGTAACAACTGCACTGGAACTTAATCCATCCCGGAGGACACTTCCGGGCTGCAAATAGATACAGGGTTATAAAAACAACCGTTAAAGGCCCCCTGGTTGATCAATGGGCGTGATGTTGAAGAGTCACGATCCCCCCTCTGGTGACATCACACTGGGGTGTCCACCAGATGTACGTAGGATAGACCAGACTACCAGCGGTCTCTGTCCATCAACACCACGCCCGCTGGGAAAATAGGGGAACTATAGAGAAAGAGAAACTTGACAGCACACATTTATCACAAAAATTGTCTAAAGGATACCTAGTTAGAGGTACTATCAGCTTTATTTAACCTAAAGCGGCTGTGTGTGTATATATATATATGTATATATATATATATACATATATATATATATATATATATATATATATATATATATATGTCCTTTAACACAAATGTCTTTGATTGTGCCATATATATCGGATCAGCCAGCTTGGCGTCTCGGAATCTACATAGATGTAGATGTTGATCTATATTACTAAATCCAAAATATGTTGTTATTATTTGTTGCTACGAAAAAGATACACAAAAAATATGTAAATAATAGTAATCTTATGTATATACTGTGTATATGTAACCGAAACAACTCCACTTACATTCAACTGTATCATTCAGGGTTTTGACCTCCTTCATGAGTTTGGAGCTTGAGTCCTGTAGCTGGTCTCTCTCTTTGGTAAGGGTGCTAGCCTGGCTCTTTAACTGGTCTCTCTCTTTGCTAATGGTGCTAAAACGGCCCTGTAGCTGGTCTCTCTCTTTAGTAAGGGTGCTTAACCGTCCCTGTAGCAGGTCTCTCTCTTTAGTAAGGGTGCTAAACCGGCCCTGTAGCTGATCTCTTTCTTTGGTAAGGGTGCTAGCCTGGCCCTTTAGCTGGTCTCTCTCTTTAGTAAGGGTGCTTAACCGGCCCTGTAGCTGGTCTCTCTCTTTGGTAAGGGTGCTAGCCTGGCTCCGTAGCTGGCTTCTCTCTTTGGTAAGGGTGCTAAACCGGCCCTGTAGCTGGTCTCTCTCTTTAGTAAGTGTGCTAAACCGGCCCTGTAGCTGATCTCTTTCTTTGGTAAGGGTGCTAGCCTGGCCCTTTAGCTGGTCTCTCTCTTTAGTAAGGGTGCTAAACCGGCCTTGTAGCTGGTCTCTCTCTTTGGTAAGGGTGCTAGCCTGGCCCTGTAGCTGGTCTCTCTCTTTGGTAAGGGTGCTAAACCGTCCCTGTAGCTGGTCTCTCTCTTTAGTAAGGTTGCTAAACCGGCCCTGTAGCTGGTCTCTCTCTTTGGTAAGGATGCTAAACCGGCCCTGAAGCTGGTCTCTCTCTTTGGTAAGGGTGCTAGCCTGGCCCTGTAACTGGTCTCTCTCTTTAGTAAGGGTGCTAGCCAGACCCTGTAGCTGGTCTCTCTCTTTAGTAAGGGTGCTAAACCGGCCCTGTATCTGGTCTCTCTCTTTGGTAAGGGTGCTAGCCTGCCCCTGTAGCTGGTCTCTCTCTTTAGTAAGGGTGCTAAACCGGCCTTGTAGCTGGTCTCTCTCTTTGGTAAGGGTGCTAGCCTGGCCCTGTAGCTGGTCTCTCTCTTTGGTAAGGGTGCTAAACCGTCCCTGTAGCTGGTCTCTCTCTTTAGTAAGGTTGCTAAACCGGCCCTGTAGCTGGTCTCTCTCTTTGGTAAGGATGCTAAACCGGCCCTGAAGCTGGTCTCTCTCTTTGGTAAGGGTGCTAGCCTGGCCCTGTAACTGGTCTCTCTCTTTAGTAAGTGTGCTAAACCGGCCCTGTAGCTGATCTCTTTCTTTGGTAAGGGTGCTAGCCTGGCCCTTTAGCTGGTCTCTCTCTTTAGTAAGGGTGCTAAACCGGCCTTGTAGCTGGTCTCTCTCTTTGGTAAGGGTGCTAGCCTGGCCCTGTAGCTGGTCTCTCTCTTTGGTAAGGGTGCTAAACCGTCCCTGTAGCTGGTCTCTCTCTTTAGTAAGGTTGCTAAACCGGCCCTGTAGCTGGTCTCTCTCTTTGGTAAGGATGCTAAACCGGCCCTGAAGCTGGTCTCTCTCTTTGGTAAGGGTGCTAGCCTGGCCCTGTAACTGGTCTCTCTCTTTAGTAAGGGTGCTAGCCAGACCCTGTAGCTGGTCTCTCTCTTTAGTAAGGGTGCTAAACCGGCCCTGTATCTGGTCTCTCTCTTTGGTAAGGGTGCTAGCCTGCCCCTGTAGCTGGTCCCTCTCTTTAGTAAGTGTGTTAAATCGGCCCTTTAGCTGGTCTCTCTCTGAGGTAAGTGTGCTAGCCTGTCCCTGTAGCTGGTCTCTCTCTTTGGTAAGGGTCTTAAACCGGCCCTGTATCTGGTCTCTCTCTTTGGTAAGGGTGCTAGCCTGACCCTGTAGCTGGTCTCTCTCTTTGGTAAGGCTGTTAGCCTTGCCCTGGATCTGGTCTCTCTCTTGGGTCAAAGCGTGGTTACTTAGTTGAAGACTGGCTCTCTCGG
Source organism: Gadus chalcogrammus (assembly GCF_026213295.1). Lineage (NCBI taxonomy): Eukaryota > Metazoa > Chordata > Actinopteri > Gadiformes > Gadidae > Gadus > Gadus chalcogrammus. The sequence continues at coordinate 9,981,097 of NC_079421.1, read as the reverse complement.
CAGCCAGAGTCTGGTATCTATCGTGCAGACCCGTGCTGTTCCTCGTCAGGTTCCTGTATCTCTCCTGTAGTTGCTCCTCTTGCTTGGTGAAGGCGTTGTGAAGCCTCTTGCCCACACCACCTCCAACTGAGAGCAGAGGGAATGGTGTCTTTATTACTCTAAATTATTTTATTTTTTATCATACTATATTATTATTTGTCCTTTAATAGTCCTTACAGTAAGACAGGTATATCGTTTGTCAGCTATGTGTCTTTTTACAAGCACAAGCATTAAAGGGTCATATTCTGCCATTTTCTAATAACTTTACATTAAGCAGATGCTTTTTTCCAAAGCGACTAACAATAAGTACATTCATCAGAAGAAAGAGAAACAACAATATATCGCTGACGGTACAGTAAAGATGTTCATAGAACTAAGTGATAAAGATCGCTAGGTTAACCTATTCCCCTTCTACAACAAATCTATGAAAAGATGCTACCCAATGCTAAGTACTATTTTTAAGTGCCAGGACGTACAACATACAACAATCGCCATCCGAAACATAGAGCTGTTGTCCGAATCACAGTTGGAGCATTGAAGTAATTTTTCAGTATCCGACCGGAGTAGTCCCAGACCGATGACCTGAATGCTCCTATTTTCCGTGCTGTTTTTACAGTTTACGTTGCCGGCCGCGATTCTTTTCCAACAAGTGTATGAATCACTACTCTCTGATTACTAGAAGGCTGAGCGGGACGGACTTAAAGATGATTTGCGCTTTAACGGTCCACAGTGCCTGCCTGACCCCTAAATGTAGTCACACGTTCAACGGTTTTGTAATTTGATAATTTGATGATTTAATGAACCATTCGTGTGAATATTGGAATTATTTGGAGGAAAATATCGACATAAGGTCAATTGAGACTGGAAGTCAAGCTATCTATGTTTTTTACTGTTAAGATTTATTTTGTCGATGTATCGAAACCTTACCGAACCGTAACCCCACCGTAAGATATCGTACCAAACCGTCAGTTTTATTAACCGTTTCAACCCTAGTGGCCTGGGCTGCTATCCGATTTATTACATACATTAAAAAATACGCCACTAGGGGGCAATATTGGTAGGAGAGGAGTGAAACGTCCCTCCTGAGTTTTATTGATTTTATAAATTACTTTATAATCTCAGTGTGGTCTTCGATGACCATAGGTATATATACTGACTAGATATCGCCTGAGCTGCGCTGTTCAGTGGACTTTCATTCATTCAGGTGGGTGGTTACCCCATCCCCCACCAACAATGCCACGATGGCGGCATTGTTGACGCATGTTTAGAAGCCAAATGTGATATCTAGTCGGTATATATATCTATGTTCAATGACCAAGACCTGCTCCACACGTTCCAGGAGCACCAGACATCATGTAGACGTTACTCACAGTAAAACTGAGTTACGTTTCCAGCCAGGGATGAGGCACACAGCAGCAGCAGCAGCCCAGCGGTCAGACACCTGGAGGGCCGGCACCGTTCCTTCACCCCCCCTGGAACAGAGTGGCCCGGAGGTAGCTTGTTAGCCTAGCATGGCATCACGGTTTGGGGCGAGGTGGAGGAAAGGGTTGTGGTGAGCTAGGTTGGGTGGAGGATATGGCGAGTAGGGGTGGGTGGAGGAGGATGAGTGATTTGGGAAGGGTGGAGGAGGGTTTGGAGGAGGGGGAGGTGAAGGAGAGGGTGAGTTGGGGAGGGTGGAGGAGGATGAGTGAATTGTGGAAGGTCGAGGAGGATGAGGTGGAGGAGAGAGTTTGGTTGAGGTAGGTTGGGTGAAGGTGAGGGTGAGTTGGGCTGGATGGAGTAGGGTGAGTTGGAAAAGGTGAGTTGGAATGGGGGGAGGAGAGGGTATAGTGGGGAGGATGGAGGAGGGGTTAAGGGGAGGTGGGGTTGGGATGGGTGGAGGAATGTAAGGTGGAGGAGAGAGTGACGGGAGGGGGAGGAGGGGGAGTTGGAGAGGGGGAATTGGAGGAAAGGGTGAGTCGGGCTGGGTGGAGGACGGTTTTGGGTGAGGTGGAGGAGGGCTTAGGTGAGGTTTGGGAGGGGATTGGGTGAGGTGAGTAGTATTCAACAAAAAATTCCTTTCTGATGCATGTATCCTGAAACATCCTTGTAAATTATATTAGGAAATCATAATCAAATATTTAATTATATGTAGCTGTTCGTAACAGCAGACTCTAGGTCATTACAGTCCAGGCAAAGTAGCGTTTTACGACAGACTAATTGTAAAATATTCTTTTATCGCTTAGATAATATCTATGAGGTTCCCAGAGCAAAATACTAAAAGTCCTAAGTAATTGTAGTTGAGGAAATATGTAAAATTCTCATCAATCCGAGACGTGTGCCAATAAGGCCAGGCAACAATACACCCCAATGGGGCTATTTTTTTTTCCTTTACTCCTATGAATATGAAACTTTACACATTGAAAGTACCCATGTAAAGTAAAACATTGTTGGATCACAAGATTCTTTTGAAATGAATTTGAATATGCACATGCGTTCCGAAATTATTGAATGTCCTCATTTGCATAGGCAGAAACACAATTCATATGTATGACAAATACACTCCTCATAACACTGCAAAGCTGCTTTACAAACGGTAGAAGTCTAATGTGTGGCCCGCCTGGTCTGAAATACTTGCTAAAAAGAGAAGAAGCTTTGGTGTCTGGCAAAATTATTTTAAAGAGCTGAAATGTCTGGAAAGTGTGTCTATCTGGTTTTTCATCTGTCTTCTGCGTGAGAGTGAATTGTTTAGTTGGTAAGAATGACTTCTGTCTATAATCTCGTAATCTTACCAATACCAATCATTTGTAAATCGACCAGCCCAAAATGAAATCTCACCTGCATTCGAATGATTGTGTTTATGAATAAGTTAACTTACTGGATTGAAGTTATGAAGTTATTTTTTTCGCCACTGTTTTTTCGACTTCACGTGACTTCATGGTTTCTTGGCCATAAGTCAATTAGGCCTACTGTTGAGCTCATTTGCATATTTAAATAGATTTTTCCAAGAAACTTGTTTACTTATCATGGACACTTTCATCACATAAAGTTTTATTTTGATAGGAGTAAAGGTAAAAAATAGCCCCATTGCGGTGGATTGTTGTCTGGCCTTGTCTGTCATCTTGGATTGATAAGAATTAAACATATTTCCTGAACTAGGATTCTTAGGACTTTTAGTATGTTGTTCTGGACACCTCATAGAAATGATCAATACTGAAAAATATAGATATTTTACAATTAGTTCTATTTTTGGCTCCAAATTAGTTACTTTGTCTGGACTATTAAGGATGACTGCCAGTAGACTGAGGACATTGTGAATTGCACTCAGAGCCTTTTGGTCGAGGGAGTAGAAGCTGCTATCCACTGTGTGCTGAAGTAGGTGTAGTGAAGAAGGATGTGTTACCTTGAGGAACCATGAGGTTTCGGATCCCGTCTTCATCCATGTCCATCCGTTGCATTTCTTCTGCCGCAGTCCGACACCTTCAGCTAGAGGACTTCTTCTGGAGGTTCTCTAGATGCTGCTGGAGGTTCTCTAGATAAGGTCTCCTGGAGTTCATAGGGTTGCAGGCTGGTGTTATAAGGCCTATAGTGGGAATTATTGGAGGATTATTAAATCAAATAAAGCCTTGGTCCATTATATTGTATTCATATCACAAATTTATATGTAAGGGATAATGTATAGAAGGCCGTTCATTATCGGGAAAAATAAGCCCAAACAGGGCGAACTGGAGAGCGAAGCGAAGCGGAGGTGTCTTGCTTTGCCTTGAAGGGGCTTACTTTCGATAATGACAGGTGAATACCATACATTATCCCGCTTATTACATGGCTATTTGACAAAACTAAAAAATAACTTCACACAGTGTTTCTTTTTACAATTTATTTGTTACCCAGCATTCGTAGTGATTATCAGCAGAGAATTAGTCAGCCAAAGGTGTTGATGTTGCTAAGCAACTGAGTACGCTGGTGTTGATAAGTTATCAGACTACTTGCGGAGTAATAGGAAAGACGGCAAAAAATCCACTTTCCTTGACAGCGGTCATTATATGCTTAGGAACGGTGAATTATCCAAAAATAATTCACCGTCGGGAGTTGTGAAGGCCCATGCATGTGAACGGAGTGTTCCACAGCATTGAGAAGAGCCGTGTAATAAATGCATTCAATCCTTGGATCAAATCGATTTTAGGGAATAAAAGAAAATTATATGTATTCATATTGAAATTATTATTTTGAACAGTATAGTAAAAAATATTTTATCCAAAACAACCAAATAAAAGTTACTATGATATTTTATTAGAACCAAAACATAGTACCCCCATTAATACTTACGTTTTGACGTTGTCAAAGGATTCTCTATAATGTAAGGGTACTCACCCTGGAGGCTAAAGGTAGAGACGGACCACACACTCATCGGCGTCCCCACGGACCGAACAGCTACGATACCCCATCCAAACCCACGGCTTTGAAGACCATCAGTTCCCTAAAGCAAGGGCGTCGAAACTGCTACTATTTCACAATAAGTCTCAAGTCAGCCCCCTTAAGTCCTGAGTTAAGGATTATAGAGGTCATTAGCAGACACCAGGGATCCTTTTTGCAGACAAAGCATCACATGGTCATACATTGTTTAATTGGCTGACTCGTTAATTCCCTCACTCTCCACCTCATGCTGGTGTGTGGTGAGCGTTCTGGTGCAGAATGGCTGATGTACACCACCCAAGTGGGTGCTACACATTGGTTTTGGTGAGTGAAAATTTCTACATGAATTGAGTCTTTCTTCTTCATACAGCAAGAGAGATAGTATGTGAGATGTGTGCCATTCGAAAAGGGTTCTACTTTCCATCCACTCCCGCTCTAGGGCATGTCTTACCTGTGGCCGCGTCACAGCCCAGTTCGGCAGTTCACTCTGCAATTACATTACAATGACACACAGAAACAAAACAAGGTCTGTAAAATGAAATTAACATAATTTGGGTTCTACACAGCGCAGCAGTGTGAAGATGACCCTAACCCTCACTGCGTTCGAGGCGCTTGGATGAGTTTGAGGCGCTGGGATGAGTCTAGTTATACTAAGTTAACAGTCTAGTTACACAGGCCTCTTCCTCTCAGGGTTCCTCACACTCTGCTCATCCATACCGCAGCTTTCTGTTTCTGTTCCTGTTTCTGTTCTTACTCAGCAGATACGGGTCCTCGCTGCTCAAGGGTTCATACTGGGAGACTGGGGATGAACACGGTACAAAGGAAGAGGGAAGTGTGTGTGCGTGTGGTGGAGTTTGGTGTTCATGTTCAATGTGTCTCAGTCGAAAAGCAGCCTGGGTAGGAGTTTACAATCGGTCACCGTGGAAACAGACGGGGGTGGGGTGACGTCCAGGGCCCCAACATGGCTACCCTCTGTCAGGGGCTGACGGGCAGTAAGATGGAGGGCTGGATGGAGGCTGAGGGGGCGCACCCCCAGCCAGCCTTCCTTTACACCACCAACGCACACATCCGCACAAACACAAACGCACACAAACACACGCACAAATACGCACGGACGCAAGCAGGCACACACACGCACACAAACACACGCCCATCCCACCCAGCCACCTCCTACCAGTGCGCTGTCCACCCAGGCTCCAGCAACCTGAGAGGGGAGAGAGGGGCTGGATGACTAACAACAGAGCATCCACTCCGGGCCCCGGGGTTTTGGGCCCCAGCTCCTTCACAGCAATTTTTGCATGTCTTGTAATAAACTAGATAAAGGAGATAGCACAATATAACTCAGTTCATGAACAGATTCCACTGATCCTGATGAGGGAGAATCCTCGCTGATCATGAGGATTCATGATCAGCTGCTGAGCCCCACATTAATCCCTCTGAGACCAGGACATGAATCCCTCTGAGACCAGGACATGAATCCCTCTGAGACCAGGACATGAATCCCTCTGAGACCAGGAAATGAATCCCTCTGAGACCAGGACATGATTCCTCTGAGACCAGGACATGAATCCCTCCGAGATCAGGACATGAATCCCTCTGCGACCAGGACATGAATCCCTCTGAGACCAGGACATGAATCCCTCTAAGACCAGGACATGAATCCCTCTGAGACCAGGACATGAATCCCTCTGAGACCAGGACATGAATCCCTCTGAGACCAGGACATGAATACCTCCGAGACCAGGACATGAACGTTGGCCGGTCGCCGGTCTACGCCAAAACTCGGACGGCAAGGATTAAAATAAAAATAAAATATGTTTAAATGTAAAACGATAAAAGATAAATATCGATAGATAACACATTCAATATTATGACTTGGTGCTCGTGTGACCGGGGACGAGAGCAATATAATAATGTTAAAGGAGACATATTATGGTGTTTTCCCAACAAGTAAACATAGTATTTGAGTTCCAGAAAACATGTTTTTGAAGCTGTTGGCTGGAAATAGTTTTCAGGAAAAGAAAACTCACCTACCGCTCTTCCCTCCGTGTCAGTCCCTTCAGAATGCTCTGTTTCTGGTGTCTGTAGCTTTAATGCAAATGAGCTGCTGCCTATTGACCAATGTTCTGTCAGACTGAACCACAGCATGCGGCATTGCGGAGTCCTGGAGCTCTATATCTATATAATATACTATAATATAATAATAACAATATTATGTATGGGTATTTATGTAATATTATATTGGTAACCCTTCCTTTTACAGTCCCCTAATTACTAGGTATTTACCCGGTACATACATGGTAAATTATAGTGTATTACTGGGTAATTACCACTGGTAATAAGAAGGTAAATACAGAGGTAGTTACCCGGTAAATACATGGTAAATCATAGTGTATTACTGGGTAATTACCACTGGTAATAAGAAGGTAAATACAGAGGAATTATCCGGTAAATTATAGTGTATTACTGTGTAATTACCACTGGTAATAAGAAGGTAAATACAGAGGAATTACAGCTGATGTACCAAGTAAAACCTCCACTATTACCCATCAACTCAACTAAGTTGCGTGTAGTTGTAACTGTTTTAGGTTGGTAATAACTCAGATAATGTGTACTTCCTAGGAAATTAGGCAACCAATTCTTAGAAACACCTATTATCCAAGGTTTATGTTGGTAACAGCCCAAATTTAATGATGTACTATCTAGAAATTAGCATAGTACTTTCCAATAAAATACTTTTTCTTAGTTATTATTCATAGCTACACCCATTTAGAAAGGGTTTATACAATTTACCACTATGGAATTACTTACCTGGTAACAACCTCTGCAGGAAGTTTTCCTAGTGTCATGGTACATCTTCTTAAATACTGGGTACGAAGCCGTTTGTTTCCATGGTATTACCAGGTTCTTACCATATAATTTATAATAGATACATTCCATTATCCATGCAGTCAACACAAACTTGTACCATGTACGTTCTGCGACGTTACCAAGTAAAACACACCAATTTACCCAGTAATTAAGCTGAAACTGTACTGTAAAAGGAAGCCTCGTTTGTTTCCATGGTATTACCAGGTTCTTACCATATAATTTGTAATACATTATTCCCTTTTCCATGCAGTCAACACAAACTTGTACCATGTACGTTCTGCGACGTTACCAAGTAAAACACGACAATTTACCCAGTAATTAAGCTGAAACTGTACTGTAAAAGGAAGCCTCGTTTGTTTCCATGGTATTACCAGGTTCTTACCATATAATTTGTAATACATTATTCCCTTTTCCATGCAGTCAACACAAACTTGTACGTTCTGCGACGTTACCAAGTAAAACACGACAATTTACCCAGTAATTAAGCTGAAACTGTACTGTAAAAGGAAGCCTCGTTTGTTTCCATGGTATTACCAGGTTCTTACCATATAATTTGTAATACATTATTCCCTTTTCCATGCAGTCAACACAAACTTGTACCATGTACGTTCTGCGACGTTACCAAGTAAAAGACGACAATTTACCCGGTAAGTAAGCTGAAACTGTACTGTAAAAGGAAGCCTCGTTTGTTTCCATAGTATTACCAGGCTCTTACCATATAAGTTGTAACTGGTTATTCCCTTTTCCATGCAATCCGCACAAACCATATATGTTCTGCAACATCGTTCACCAGTAGTTAAGCACTTTAATTGTTGTTATAAAACCCCAAACCACTGTTGATGAAAGACATATTAAAATTAAACAAAATCAAAGGCTTATCTTTCAAACAATGCATCTCACAAACAGGCACTGAACACTGAAGAAATAGGACAAAAAAAAGAGCCGTCCACATCAACTAAATTTAAATGTTACTGATGGTGTTTTCATAAAACACATGACAGTGTTATGGCAAGTGACCACAAGGAAGACTGCTTCAACCTCTACAATTTGAATGACAAGTGGTGAATGCCATGCAGCAATCTGCCTATGGGAGCATCTTTGTGGTCATTCGCAAACCAATGAGTCCACTCGATGAATGAGGGATGACTCTTTAGTGTCTTCTCTGTGAGGTATCCCTGCAGTCTCCACATCTGGGATTTGAAGGCTGACCAAGACCTGACCAGGTACCTCCAAATCTCCCCTTCAAGAATCAGAAGACAAGAAAATAAACATTAGGACTGTCAATTAATGAACATTTCTAGAACATGTAGAACTCAAAGATTATTTTGTTTATCAGTTAAGAAAGGATGCTGGTCCTCTGGCCATTGTGTTTGGTCATATTGAAAAGAGAAAAAGGCATAGCCATAAATACAGTTAATAGGACGGGAGGGGACAGGCTGTTAGCTCCGGTTAGCCCTTTAGCATCGAGCTAGCGGAGCTTCTGTCATTCAAATAACTCGGACATGTTGTTTAAAACCTGTAACACCCAATTTATTAAAATATCCGGATTTAATCGGACTCTCTCCCATAAGTACAGTTAATAGGACGGGAAGAGACAGGCTCTCTTAGCCCCGGTTAGCGCGATGCTAAAGAGCAGCTCTACCGGAGCATGCCACCTCAACAGGTGCAACTGCAAGTTAGCCTCCGGTTTGATATCTGCCGGATATTCGGTTGACCACCCAATCGGATTCATCAACATAAGTGCAATACATTACGGGCTTACAATGTTGAGGACGATTTAGGACACCGTATCGCGAAAAATCACAAACACTTGTTGTCGCCATCAATGTCTGTGCAACAACGTCATTTACGTTCTGGCTGCTACCTGTTTTAGGGACCGTCAACAAATTACACTCACCGACCGTTGGCAGAGACGTTACCATGGAATTGTTTCAGGAAATTAATCACACAAATATATTGCAATATAGTTAATCATAATGCAGTTAATAGTTTAATATTCGACAAAAATCGACCAAACTATATTTGAAATTATTAATTGCATCCCGTTTAACAATAATGCAATATATTAGCAAAGCTACCTGCAGTAAGTAGCAGCCCACCATTGGCAACTACTACTACAATCAGGTGACAAAATTTATTTTTTAGCGATTTTTATGTTATTTTATATGATTTATTTCCAGAAACAATTCCATGGTAACGTCTCTGCCACCAGTCGGTGAGTGTAACTTGTTGACGGTCCCTAAAACAGGTAGCAGCCAGAGAACGTAAATGACGGGCTGTGTCCCAATTCAGGGGACGCATCCTTCGAAGGCTGCATTCGAAGGATGCGTCGACGCCGATTGCGTCACAGCGTCGCGCCAAGTGCTGTCCCAATTCCAAGGGTCCTTCATATGCGGCCTACGAATGCAGCCTTCTTTTCCCGGATTTGAAGGATGCATCCATATCTTGGATGCATCGGCTGTATCCTTCGCGGCCCAACGTATCCCAAGATCCTTCACGGCCCAACGTATCCCTCCCAAGATTCATTGCGCATTCAATCCAAAAAATAAAACAACAATGGCGGAGAATGTGGATTTGAGTTTTTCATTTAAATGTAAGTATTTGGTTTCCAGTCACTCGAGTATTTAACAACACAAATGTTAAAATACTAATTTGTATCGTTAAAAACACAAATAATTTATCCTTAAAACTTATTTCATTAAAGTAATAGGCAATATAAGTAAGGTAACGTTACAGTTAGTGAAGCTGTAACGGTAACTAAGAACACCCGTTAAGCCCTATAGTTTCAAATTTAAGAGGTCAAAATGGTTATATTTACCGAAATTGAGGCGATTATATAGATAATTTGCTATTCTGTAACGTTAGATAAATGGACCAACGCAAACACAGGTTGTGGACCCTGGTTTTCAGACCGTAACGTTACAGACGTTGGGATTGATTACACAGCTAACTTGGTTATTTTGCTATTTAAGCTGCTTTTGTTTGTTAGTGTGAAGTAAAACTAATTCTAACATTTGGTTTTGCTTTAGGGAGCCAGGAGCATACTGCTCAATTTATCAATCTGAGGGGGGAGAACGACGAACTTTTCACCGGGGTGAAACATTCGGAGAGTGTGGCTTGGGGGTAAGGAAACAATCGTTTATTTATATCGTAAGTTAGTTTATAAAAATTATTATAGGCCATTTGTAGATCTACATTTGACCATCTTGTAAAGGTTAGTTAAATTAGCCCTCATTAAAAAGCAGGACAGATACAACATCCACAGAAATCGTTTACTACGATGTCCTATTTTGGGTTATTAAAGGTTGGGTACGCGATTTGCGAAACGCCAGCAGATTTTGAAAATACACAACTCAAATGGTCCTACCCCCTCTCCTTCAACGCTGACTCTGACTCCACCCATTCCAAGTACCTGGGGCCGGTTTCACAAAGATAGACTGTGACTATAGTCTATCTGTAGGATATAGTCGGACTTGACATAGACGTCTAAATAATACTGTTGCACTATACAGTTAAGACACCGACTATGCTAAGTTGTACTAAGTGCAAAGAATTGTGGGTAATTGTGGGTAATTTAAGACTCTTTTCAAAACAAAAAAGATGGCGGACCGAGTCGAGTCAAACCGTTCTGCGCCTTTCACCCATTCCGAAAATTTATGCCTTTTGGACGAGTTCAACTCGTACAAAGACACCCTGCTAGGGAAATTCTCGGAGGAATGTAGTAACCGGAAAAAAAATGAGATTTGGAAAAAAATAGCCACATCTGTAAACAGCGTAAATCCAGCTGTTACCAGAGATGTCGGTGCTGTGCAGAAGCGTTTCAAAAATATGGTCCAAGAGGCAAAGAAGGAGATTTTTAAACGTAAAAATCCGCCAACGGGAGGAGGAAGTTTCCCGAAACTTAAAGTCACTACCGAAATGGTAATTGAGATTTATGGAGAGGAGTCGCCCATGTTCTGGGGGATCCAAGGCGGCAGGGAAAGTGGGGTTAGCGGCGTCCTCAGACCTAGCGTTTGCAACTCTACTGACGGCGAGATCACCTCATCCCCCCGTAACCTGTTGCCTGCCCTGACGGGTCGATCGGAACAGCAAACGCCACACGAAGAGACCGTAGACCACGAAGATGTAAACACAGGTAAGCCTGGTATTATCTGACAGTTCTGCCCCCACTTCTGTGTGTGTGTGTGTGTGTGTGTGTGTGTGTGTGTGTGTGTGTGTGTGTGTGTGTGTGTGTGTGTGTGTGTGTGTGTGTGTGTGTGTGTGTGTGTGTGTGTGTGTGTGTGTGTGTGTGTGTGTGTTTGTGGCGTTGTCACTCTGTTGCACCGTCACACCGTTAGATACATTGGCTCGGCAGATAGTTAACAGTTTCCCCAAGAGAAAGTTTGAAGCTTGAAGTTCTTTTCAAACCTTTACTCAGTACACTGTAAAACTGAGCAGACGTAAAGAATACATTTTAGTAATCTTATCGCATAACAACGATCTAAAAACATCACTTAACATTAGGCTACATGTTTAACTGTGTGATAGAAACTACGTTAGCTGAACGCTAGCTTATAGGGGAGTCTCCATAGAGACCGATTAGCATATTCATCAAAGTAAACAAACTTCGGTTCATTACAAACGGTCTCCACAAGAAGTGATATTTGTAAGCTATTACTGATTAACTGTTTAAGAAATTATTTACAGGCAAACGTTTTCTGGCCATATATGTCACTGACAGTGATATAAATGTGCAGAGGGACGCTAGTGATCATAGTGCAAGACGAGAAGTAGTTTGTGTGAGAGTGGAAAACCTTCCTGCAATTTCTACTTGTTCATTAAAACATTGGTTTGATACCTTTTTTTAGCATCCATGACCCCTGGCGAGATCATGGTGGTGGTGGAGGAGGAGGAGGAACAGCATCCGAGATCATCAACTATTAAGGCTACCATGTCCATGGTCCTTGAAAAGCAGTATTCGAATCTGCTGCTTGAAGAGAAAAAACTACTTCTGGAGGTTGAAGTCCTACAGCTTCAAAAAGAACACCTCCATGGACAATTGCAGAGGCTGAGGCGGTTGGAGGAGTGATTTTCTATTTCTATTTATGAATTACACAGATACACAGAATACAATGTAAAATATATTTATACGGATATTTATTGAACAAATACTTATGAAATGCTGTTGTTACTGTTGTTTATTTATTTTTTGCACTTCACTGCCTTAAAACTAAAATGAACAAAAAAACAACAACTATGCACTCTTTATGTGCTTGTATTTAATAACATTTGTAACAGAAAGAAATAAAGGAAATCGAGCAACTGAATAATGACATAAACGGTGTTTTTCATTAAGTTTTTAGTTATATCAGTATCGTGCATTGAAGATCCTCTCAACATACATTTGACGAACAAATCGACCAGCTCCTTGCTGGTTCTCTTCATCTTCTCTGTTATCTTCTTCTCTATTGTGTTCATCAACTCCCTCCTCTTCTTCAGGATCAGGTAGCTTGAGATCCCTTATAAATGACAAATCAAACCAAAATGATTGGCTTTTGTGTGGCTAGTTAAATATGTTTATGGAAGTCCAGTGTCTGAAAATGTTATGTTTGGTTAGGTAGGCCTACCTTGCAATGTTGTGTAGAACAACAGCCGAACAGACAATGTTGCACACTCTCTGAGGTATCATCCTCAGTTCCCCATGGAGACAGTGGAACCGCCTTTTGAGAACCCCAAATGCCCTCTCAACTGTGTTTCGAGTAGAACAGTGAGCTGCATTGTAATTCCTCTGTGCTGGTGTGGTAGGATTCAAGAAGGGAGTAAGGAGCCATGGCTTCAGCGGGTATCCAGAATCACCCAACAAGATTCCATCAATAATGCCATCCTCGAATGCCTGGTAAAGCTGAGAATTTTGTAGGACTCTCGAATCATGACACGATCCAGGCCAGCGGGCCACACAATTAAGAAACTTTAGGTTTGAATCGCAAACAGCTTGAATGTTGAGGCTGTGATATCCCTTCCTGTTCACAAACAAATGTTCATGGTCCGATGGTGCCTGGATTCGGACATGTGTCCCGTCAATGGCCCCTATTACGTTGGGGAACCTTGCAACATTGAAGAATCCCCTCTTAATGCTGTTCAACTCTGCAGGTTGTGTTGGGAATTTTGGAAGCTTATCTGAGAGGGTACTTGACACCCTGTGCACCACTCGGGACACAGAGGCTTTGCTTAAACCCAGAGTATCACCAACAGTATTTAAAAAACTGCCTGTTGCATAAAATCTTACTGCAGTGCAAACCTGTAGCAGAGCTGGAATGCTGTGACTCCTTGCTGTTGTAGGCCCCAGTGAGTCTGACAAGTCATCGGTCAGCCTAAGGATGGCTTCTTTGGGCAAACGAAACCGATTGATAAATTCATCTTGGTTATACATTTCCAGCGGGTTAGTGCGATCCCTGAATATTCTTTCTCGCCTAACAGCTCTCGCCATAATTTCATCAGCAAACCACAAATTATGTGCCATCTCTCTTTTTTTCTCTTAGCACTGTAACGTTGACTTTAACAGACTTTTGGTTACCATGGTTACATAGCACTTTAGACCTGTGTTAGTCTGGGGGTGAGGTGGCTAACTTTTTAAGTCTAAAATTAGTTGGTCTTAACTTTTGTGAAACTGACTTACTTGCATAAGACTGGTCTATAAATTAACTTAAGACCCATCTTACCCCAAAGACCAGTCTAAACTACTTTAGTGAAAACGGCCCCTGGACGCGCAATCATGCACGAGCGCGAACAGAGATGCGCGAGAGCGAGCCAGGCTAGCGTAGGTTTTCGTTTAACAACATGGTACTACATTCAGCTGTAAATTGCACCCAGTACCGCGGGAAGAGGCCCCGTCTTATCACAGAAAACGATCATTTCTAAAAACTCCGGCCAAAGTGGAGATTTCTGAAAACGCCGGTTATGTGTTGTCGTATCAACGGGGGGATTTTAGGTTCTGAAGCGTCACATTATGCACCAGGAAATGCTTAACGTCATGTGAGCGTCCGCTGTACCGTATTGGTCCGAATATAAACACAAACCCCATTGTAATACGACCTATATTTGGAAAAAAGATTTGAAGACCAGATCTTGATTTCATGAATAAATCAATTGTATTAATTGAAATAATATACGAAAATAAAAAGGCATAGAATAAAACACTGCATTGCCACTAAACAGTAGTGCAAATAGGCCGTACTGATGTGTACACCAAAGACTTCCTGATACTCCTCTGCACCGCTGTGTTCGCTCTGGCTGTGGTCGCTCCGAACTGTTTTGGCCCGTGGCAAAGCGAGTCATCCTCGCTGCTGTCCAAGGCATGTTGAGACGCAGCATTTATTTAATGCTCATATGTCCTAGTGCTGAAAAAAGGTTATATGAAAAAATGTGAGGGTAGCGGTGGTGCGCTAAACTTGTTCCGTGAGCAGCTGGATGTGAACCATGGTGTGAAGGAAGTGAACACAACGATCGATTTTCAACTGTGCGCGCATGCACTGGTGTATTGAGCTGCGCTGCTAGTGCTATATATCTTTTTTTATCAATGTGACGAGTTGCGAGTCTAGTGCAGGCCGGGTTTTTTTTCCCAGCACCCCTGCTGAGAATACGTTCTCGCGGCTATGGTTGCACCAGATGTTATAAACATTAAACGGTCACATAAATCATTACTATTTTTAGAAAATGTATGTTTGTTTCATATAATTGTATTGGAAGTCCTGGTTTTCACTAGGGTTGCCGCGGTGTGGACATTTTCACACCGAGTAATACACTCGTCTCAACACCGGTATTACCGATTATAAACGGTATAAACTTTGAAACTAGGTCAACCGCCACACAAGCATCGGTTTTTAGACCCTTCTCGTCCTTCAGTTGCCGCAAACGTTCAAAAGCAGCGCCTAGGATTATTCTTGATTTCAGTTTTTCTCTTTCAGCGTTTTTATTATCAATTACTCTCTGAAAAAGAGTTTTCCTTCTCTTTGCTGGTGGTGGTGGTGGTGGTGGTGGTGGGGATGGTGGCGTCTTGTCTGCCATGGAAATTGTCTTCTACTGCTAGGTCCAAATGTGGATTAACTAGTTCCAGTAGATACCGCAGGATAACAACAAACAGGAGCTTGCTCTGGGTCACGAGTACTGCACGAAGGGGTCGCGCGCGGGGCGCGGGGGAGGGGGGAGGGGGAGTGCAGTACGACCGTTTGATTGACGTACTTACTGTCCAATGAAACTCGGTGGCAATGGCAATGATTGGCTGGAGTTTTTCGAGCCCTGCCCGTTCCACAGATGATTGACAAGTTTAATTTTCATGTCAGTACTTCTAACTCAGTGGCTGTAAGCGGGTTATGATAAGGATTTCAAGTAATTTTGCAAAAATGGCCAAAAAAGCGAATCACCTACGCAACCTTTAAAGGTTGCGTAGGTGATTCGCTTTTTTGGGCTTGAAAAACTCCAGCCAATCATTTCCATTGCCACCGAGTTTCATTGGACAGTAAGTACGTCAATCAAACGGTCGTACTGCACTCCCCCTCCCCCCTCCCCCGCGCCCCGCGCGCGACCCCTTCGTGCAGTACTCGTGACCCAGAGCTCGTGACCCAGAGCAAGCTCCTGTTTGTTGTTATCCTGCGGTATCTACTGGAACTAGTTAATCCACATTTGGACCTAGCAGTAGAAGACAATTTCCATGGCAGACAAGACGCCACCATCCCCACCACCACCACCACCACCACCAGCAAAGAGAAGGAAAACTCTTTTTCAGAGAGTAATTGATAATAAAAACGCTGAAAGAGAAAAACTGAAATCAAGAATAATCCTAGGCGCTGCTTTTGAACGTTTGCGGCAACTGAAGGACGAGAAGGGTCTAAAAACCGATGCTTGTGTGGCGGTTGACCTAGTTTCAAAGTTTATACCGTTTATACTCGGTAATACCGGTGTTGAGACGTGTGTATTACTCGGTGTGAAAATGTCCACACCGCGGCAACCTAGTGAAAACCAGGACTTCCAATACAATTATATGAAACAAACATACATTTTCTAAAAATAGTAATGATTTATGTGACCGTTTAATGTTTATAACATCTGGTGCAACCATAGCCGCGAGAACGTATTCTCAGCAGGGGTGCTGGGAAAAAAAACCCGGCCTGCACTAGACTCGCAACTCGTCACATTGATAAAAAAAGATATATAGCACTAGCAGCGCAGCTCAATACACCAGTGCATGCGCGCACAGTTGAAAATCGATCGTTGTGTTCACTTCCTTCACACCATGGTTCACATCCAGCTGCTCACAGAACAAGTTTAGCGCACCACCGCTACCCTCACACTTTTTCATATAACCTTTTTTCAGCACTAGGACATATGAGCATTAAATAAATGCTGCGTCTCAACATGCCTTGGACAGCAGCGAGGATGACTCGCTTTGCCACGGGCCAAAACAGTTCGGAGCGACCACAGCCAGAGCGAACACAGCGGGGCAGAGGAGTGTCAGGAAGTCTTTGGTGTACACATCAGTACGGCCTATTTGCACTACTGTTTAGTGGCAATGCAGTGTTTTATTCTATGCCTTTTTATTTTCGTATATTATTTCAATTAATACAATTGATTTATTCATGAAATCAAGATCTGGTCTTCAAATCTTTTTTCCAAATATAGGTCGTATTACAATGGGGTTTGTGTTTATATTCGGACCAATACGGTACAGCGGACGCTCACATGACGTTAAGCATTTCCTGGTGCATAATGTGACGCTTCAGAACCTAAAATCCCCCCGTTGATACGACAACACATAACCGGCGTTTTCAGAAATCTCCACTTTGGCCGGAGTTTTTAGAAATGATCGTTTTCTGTGATAAGACAGGGCCTCTTCCCGCGGTACTGGGTGCAATTTACAGCTGAATGTAGTGCCATGTTGTTAAACGAAAACCTACGCTAGCCTGGCTCGCTCTCGCGCATCTCTGTTCACGCTCGTGCATGATTGCGCGTCCAGGTACTTGGAATGGGTGGAGTCAGAGTCAGCGTTGAAGGAGAGGGGGTAGGACCATTTGAGTTGTGTATTTTCAAAATCTGCTGGCGTTTCGCAAATCGCGTACCCAACCTTTAAATGAAAATCCATTGTTATTACTTTTTTGTTGTTTTGTTGTTACGGCCTGTGGGCCGATGCCTGCAGTTCGGTTGGTTCAGTGTGTCACTTCCTTGCAGTGGTAAGGGTGAGCTGTGTGTTTTAAGCCTTGATGTCTCCCTTTCAGTGGAAAGGTGACTGTGGCCAGGGAATCTTTTAACATTGTTCTGTTGGTTTCCTGGTTCTTTTTTGGAGGCCGGTATTTTGTGTTAACCGATTGCATGACTGACTATCCTGGTACCTTTTTGGAGCAAGGTACGTCTTGTTACTCTGTTTTCTGGGAATAATTGACGCAAGCAGAAACCAGAAAACAGGCCGTTTTTTCGTTTTGACAAGAAAACGAAAATGTAAATTTCAGTTTGTTTATTCGTTTTTTGGTTCTTACTGAGCGAAACGAATATACCACTCAATATCTGGTTTCCGCCGGTGGGCGGGACCTCTTATTGGCTAGCGCGCTTCATTGCCCTGTGCTCTTCATAATAAAAGTTCTTCCGTTTGATAATGTCGACAAAAATATTACTGTATTATAGACACTAGCAGACACAGAGGACAAGACCACCCACAGTCAAGACTGACACGGCTTCAAATAACAATAATAGTATTCATAATCATTTGAAAATGAGAAGTTATGAAGTTATGATGACTTCAGTGCAGTTGATGTTTAGCCACAGTTAATACATGCAGAGCAGACCTGAGATCGCTGGCTGCTGATTTCCTCACAGCCTGAGAGCTATGAGGAATACAAGTGATCACAACACATTTCTGACAGCTGAAAATTGCGCATTTGTTGACCTTTATCCATTTAAAGTAAACAAATAATTTGTTCTTGTTGAAAGATATTTTATATTGTTTTCATATTATTATTTACTGATGGTGTTTACAGAATGCGAGTGCGTGTTATATTGAAAGCGAGTCTGGGTGTGCCTATGAATGTAGTGAAAAACATTAAAAAAACTTAAAAAACAGTGAGTTTTTTAAGGTGCTGTACAAGCAAATCATATTGTCTACTCTGTACAGTGACAGGGAGTGTAAAGTAACCTACTTCATTCAATATCGAATAGGCCTATACTGTAGCCTACACTATGTACAAATGGTTTTGCTCATGGCAGTTGTGACAGTCATTTTAACGTGTCAGCAGGCAAGCTTCACTCATTCCAGGATGCATTATGCGTTGTCCTATAGCCAACCCAGTCTCACCAATATGCGTACAGATCGCACGGTTTGACACTTTCAAAATGCTTGCAGTACATACGCCAAATGACCATTTCGCGTGCATATGATACGCAAAACCCAGCATTAACTGAATGGGAAATGCAATATTTTAGGACAGATTCACCATTAAACGTGTTTCTAATGACATTTCTAGCGAGAAATTTACTTTTTCCTTGAATAATCTTCAGTCAGTGAATGTGTATGATCTTTATTAATCATTATTATCTGAATGGGAAATGCAATATTTAAGGACCGATTCACCGTTAAACGTGTTTCTAATAACATTTCTAGCGAGAAATATACTTTTTACTTGCATAATCTTCAGTCAGTGATTGTGTCTGATCTTTAGTTTTATAGTTATTAGGAAGATTTTATCGGCTCGCTCGCATGTTTCAACGACGTCAGGTTGTTAGGGACGCTGCTTTCGCTAAACTAGCAACTCACGTGTTTCCTGCGTTTGTGTTATTAAACCGTTACTTTATGTAACTTTTAATGATATCATCTTGTTAGAAACACGCATATCTGAGAGCCAACCCAGTCGCAAAAAGCATACGTTGACAGTGTACGTTTTCGTGAACACTGGATTACGTCGCATTTCAACATAAAATAGCGTGTTATACACACACACACACACACACACACACACACACACACACACACACACACACACACACACACACACATACATACACACACACACACACACACACACACACACACACACACACACACACACACACACACACACACACACACACACACACACACACACACACACTGCTAAATAAATAAATAAATACTAAGGCAGAATAAAGAATAAATTAATTCATTATCATTCAACTTCAACATGTGTTATTACAGTATAGTGGTGGAGGGATGACGTATGTTGGCCAACCCGGAAGTGAGCGTCGCCCTGGGTTCCCTTGACAAAAAGCCAACGGGTTTTTCCATTTGATTTTGGATTATTGCAGAAAAATTAGCATCTTTGAAGCACCTCCTCAAAAACTGAAAATAAATAAAAATAACTGTGCTCCAAAGAAAGAAATGTAAACCAATGCATTCCGAATGGGAGTGTTTCTCCGATTTTTCCATGCTACACAGAACGAAATGTAAACCCATGCAAATAAAGACTTCATGGTCATAATCATTTAAATATCATTAATCTCCTGAGGGTGGTATTCTATTTTTTTCAACGGGGCTGCATCCAGTCACTTGACCGTCATGGTTGCTATGGTGGTTGTTATCGACCAGCCCCTCTAATCCTTACATGCATATATATATATAGAACACTAGATACGTCACGGCAATGTTGAGCTCCGGTCGGCTGACGGCCACCGCGGCGGCCATCTTGAATGGGTCAACCCGCTGTCTAGTGCATTACACCATATGGAAAATTCATACAAAGATGTAGCAAATTTGAGCGGTGATGGCTCAGTGGATGACACTAAAAACATCATAGTTGATATTCCATGTTTGATTTTAAGTGGTAGTAAGATTTTTTTTTTCCTCTATGTTATACAAGAAACACACTTTTTAACACATGACATTTAACTTGCCACTGATTATATCTACTATCAGAAATGTTTCTGCTGGACTAAGATGAACATTTTATTTCTCAAAAAGTAAATATCTTATCCATTTAGCTTATAACTCTCATATATAGTTATATATAACTATATATAATTATAAAGTGATTTCCTCTGATCTGGTTTGTACTGTACGACGGTGTACACACTTGAAAGCAGCACAGTGAACTGGCATCGTTTTTTTTTTGAGAAATGAGCTGTGAACATATATATCTATGGCTGTCTGACAGTCTGAGAATACCTACTCAAGACCCACGCAAGATGGCGGCTCCGTGTGCCGCGGCTGAGGGGGGCGTGGCGTATCTAGTGTTCTATATATATCTATGCTTACATGGCTCTAAAAACCACGCGGCAAATGAGCTGCCGTAAATTGTGTTGTTTTTGTCGTAAACTAGGGTCCGATGGTTAATAAATAGACAGATATTCCAAGGTATCCTTAAAAGGCAGCTTGGATGTTTTTATTTTCTGCAGTTTAGACTTCTTCTATAACCTATTTTTGAAAGCAAAACACCAAGCTCATTGATTTAACGAGGCAGGGTTATTTGAAACAATTTATTAAATAAATATTTATGAGAGGTCATTCCTTCTGAGTTTTCTTCCTATTTATGTCTAGTGTACAACCCTACTGTCCACAAGCATCACCCCCCCCTCCCCATATGGATTTGGAGAATTGTTGCCACGTCCCAGTGGTGGAGGTATCATATATATGAAAGAGGGCATTCAATTATACTACAATGATCAATTAGGAGGCCGAAGCCCTAAAGGAAGTGATGCAATAGGTGACTGGGTCGACAACATTTAAGTAAGCTTTACTTTGAGGTCTCTTATATATCAAAGGGTGTCTCAAAGGACGCATACGCTTCAACCTGTGGCTCCAGCCCTACAGGAAATGACTCAGCAAGTGCTCCATCTCGTTGCACCTGCACCCAGCGGCTCGCTTGCAAGATTTTGGCCTGAAGTTATTCCCAGACCTACACCGTAGCCATCCAACCCTGCATATCTGAGAATCAGGCCTCTCTTTAATAATGACAAAAATGAATGAGAGAAATACACATGAACTTTTGTCTCATAAGCGGCGTGGTGCCGGCTCCTTTTGACCTTTTGACCCCAGACTTCTGGGGGAATAGCTGAATCAATTTATTAGTCAATCAGAAGCATTTAAATATCTTCCCGGTGGCGTAAGAGAGCGAACAAGGTGTCCTTCAGCATCTACGCTTCCAGGCGGTTTCAACGGTGCCACACATGAGCATATTCGAACATGTTTAATGGTAGTAATTACCTGTCGAAATTGGAGGCCTTAATCAATAATGAGCAGCTATTGAATTGCTTCCCGATAGAAATTTGTGACAAATGACATGTTATTTAGCATCTACACGTTGAGCTGAGTCCAATGACACTAGGGCTGTCAAAACGAACTTCGCTATTCGAATATAATTCGAATTTTTAAAAAAGGAGAACATTCGAGTGCGGCAACTAACGTTCGAACTTTTTTTTTTTATTTATTTTTTTTTTTAAGCAAATTTTATTCAGTCAAGAATTACATTTAACTTTTTCCTAGCAACGACGCAAATCAAAGTCAACGTCGTGCGTCGTGACGTTCAGAATTGTATGCTTACAAGATGGCGGGGAGCAGCGCGCGAGCAGACACAGAGCTGGAAACTAGCATAACTCCTAAAAACTTAAAAAGCACCGTGTGGAATTTTTTTGGATTTCCATCGAGAAACGGGAAGATTACATCAAGAGAAACCGTAATTTGCAAATTATGCTGCAAGTCGTTAAAATACCACTCGACTACGAGCAACATGAGCGCACACCTCCATTCAGTGCATTACTCCGAGTACGCAGAACAGTTGGCGGCTGAGGAAGAGCCACGGTCAAAACAGCCAAGAATAACGTCGTTTTTGCCTCCCTCCTCATCTCGTTGTCTGCCAGCTGGGCGGCAAGAGACAATAACGAAAAAGCTGACTGAGTTTATCTGCAAAGATATGAGGCCAGTTAACATCTCGCAGGGGGACGGGTTTAAGGAGTTCATCCGCGAAATTGAGCCACGGTACACGATTCCCTCTCGTGGGACAATTACCAACAGAATTGTAAAGCTCTATGATGCCACTAAAGAAAACATTCGTGAAATTATTAGTGGACAATCGATCGCCCTAACCACAGATGGATGGACATCAGTGGCCACAGACTCATATGTGACGGTCACGGCACATTTCATAAACAAGGACTGGGAAATGAAGGATATCGTTCTCCAAACGACAGAATTAAAAAAAAGCCACACTGCCGAGAATGTTGCCGAGGTCATAGATAACATCCTCCGAGAGTACAACGTCAGTCATGAGTCAGTTCTTGCCATCACTACAGACAACGCTGGTAACTACATTAACGCCGTGGAGAGGCACCTGCAAGTCACCAATCTCCCCTGCATGGCGCACACTATTAACCTGGCTGTGAGGAGGGGGCTGGCAGTGCGAGCTATTGAAACACCGCTCAGCAGACTTAAGGCCACAGCACTGCATTTTAACAAGTCGCCCACGGACAGCTACCTCCTAGAAGCTAAACAGAAGCTGCTTGGAGTTAAACCTGCACAGCTTATCAACGACTGCGCTACTCGGTGGAATAGCACGTATGATATGGTGTGTCGGGCAGCTGAGCAGCAAGCTCCGGTTGCAGCTGTTATCATGGAAAAGAAACTGTGTCGTCTGGAGTTGAGTACTACTGACTGGTCCCTCATGGAGCAGGTGAGAGCGGTGCTTAGGCCATTCAAAGTGGCGACTGAGGCTTTATCAACACCCCGATTCCCAACCGCATCAGCCGTTCTCCCCCTGAAGTTTGTTCTTCTATCACAACTACAGACCTCCCCTGACGATCCAGCTGCAATTCGTGAAATGAAAACAAAGATTTCAGATGATTTAGCAAAGCGTTATGGGCAGGACAAAGATGCCTACATGTTGCTCAACTCCGCAAGCTACCTTGACCCACGCTTCCACCTGCTGGTCCACTTAACACGTGACCAACAGCTGGAGCTGCGAGAGAAAGTAAAAAAGGAGCTGATCGCGATAGCGGAGCAAAAAGAGGGAGACGGGGGCAACGAGGCTGCGGATTGCCAGCACCAAGACATAACAGCTCTCAGTGCTATGGGGGACCTGTTTGGGGACATTTACAGTCAACGCACAAACACAAAC
This sequence comes from Gadus chalcogrammus, assembly GCF_026213295.1. Classification (NCBI taxonomy): domain Eukaryota; kingdom Metazoa; phylum Chordata; class Actinopteri; order Gadiformes; family Gadidae; genus Gadus; species Gadus chalcogrammus. The sequence goes on along the minus strand of NC_079421.1, from coordinate 9,957,692 downwards.
TGTGATAGAGCACTACACGATGTTATTCAACAAGAGATGACCATGTACGAGAGAGAGACCCCTCTGCCCACCCACGGCGACCCACTGGCCTGGTGGAAGACGGCACAAGTGCGATTTCCTCACATAGCTCTGCTGGCCCGACGCTACTTGAGCATCCCTGGGACCTCGGTAAGAGCAGAAACTGTTTTCTCCACGGCTGGGATTGTAGTGGATAAAAAACGCTCTGCACTAAATCCAGAAAATGTTGATCGTCTAGTGTTTCTGGCTAACAACTTGAACATTTAGGATAAAATGTTGCTCTGATCTGTTCTGTTTATGTTGACAACTGTGACAAAATAGATGTTAATTTGTTTGGATCTGTGTCATGGTTAAAAGTTTACAAAATGTTGCACTACTGTAAATGTACAGAAACAACCAGTGTTGTTTGAAACTTTGGCGCTTTAAATACTGCTGCCATAAGCACCTTTATTTTCGTTCTGTGTTTGGGCCTTTGTTGGTCAAAAGTTTACAAAATATTGCACTACTGAGAAAAGATAACCAGTGTTGTTGTTTCAAACTTTGCCTTTTTAAATGCTGCTGCCACAAGCACCTTTATTTCCGCGGTGATATATTTTAATATCCGTGGCGTTTGGGCCTTTGTTGGTCAAAAGTTTACAAAACTATTGCACTGCACTACTATAAAAGTACAGAAAATATCACCAGTTCTGTTTTAAATGCTGCAGCCATAAGCATTTATGTTTTCATTTTGATATGATTTAATTTATTTACTTTATCCATGTGTTAAGAAAATCGCCTGCTTGTCTTTTCATGAAGAGTTGTCTTTTTGATACTTAAAATTGCAGTGTGTGTATTTGAATGCTTCTTCATTAAACATCATTGCTTGAATATTTCTGGCGTTATATCTTACCTATTTATATAAGTTTTGTATTGATTTGGTAAAACTTGTTGCAAATGTTACATAACAGATTTGGTTAACGCGCCCTCTAGTGGACGTGGGACGTAGGCCTAATAATAAGATGGTATCGGTGTATATAATGATGAATGAATGAATGAAAAAAATTAAAATATTCGAATATTATTCGAATATTCAACATAAGAAGCATTAGAAATTCGAATATGATTTGAGGGGAGGATTGACAGCCCTAAATGACACCAAGCATGACACTCTAGAAAATGGTAACATGTATTTTACATGGTACACCTAGGTCTAGGACATGATCTCGGTGTAGCAAGAGGGCGAGCTTGATCTCATTGGACTCAGCTTAACGTGTAGATGCTAAATAACATGTAATTTGTCAAAAATCTCCATCGGGAAGCAAATCTATAGCTGGTCATTATTGATAAAGGCCTCCAAAATCGACAGCTAATTACTACCCCGAAACATATTCAAATATGATCATGTGTGGCACTGTTGCAATCGCCTCGAAACGTAGATGTCAAAGGACACCTTGTTTGCCCCGTTACGCTACCGGGAAGATATTTTTATACTTCTAATGGATTGATTCATATTTTAAGGTTCTCGGAGTGAGACTTTAAGCGGCTGCAGCAGAAGTGTTGAGACGAAAGATGATATCAAGACATTTATAGAATATTCCCATTCACATTATGATTCTTCGTCATAACATCCGACCAAACATCCTTTACAGTTGAGCGAGGATTATGAAAGTCCAGGCCCCCCCTTCCTGCACTCGGGGTCCGACCGGGCCAAGTTTCGGTGCGGGGGTCCCAGTTAGGCCTTAGAATAAGGTATTCAAATGTCAGGGCGGTAGGACCTTCCTATCTCAAAAACAGTTTTTCCACCACATTCTGAACCATTAGGTCTTGCAGGTAACACTTCTGAGGGGCTTTGTCCAAATGACAGTCCATTTGGGGAAACATTTTTCTCTAAGGGCTAGAACTCCAAATCTCGGATATGTCGTTCTCAGGGCCCCGGGAAATGTGTGTAGCATCCCTAGCTATCTCGAAAAGGCAGGAAAAGGGGCGTGACCTCCAACAGTACAGTAAATGTACATAAGACAGAGGTTAGTTTCTAGTCCCCATTTTTTGTGGGATGGAGGTGTACATTTGTGGCTTAAGGTGTGTAGACACAGCTGGCCTGTGGCCACGTTTTTGAAGTCTGGGGTCAAAAGGTTAAAAGGAGCCGGCACCACGCCGCTTATGAGATAACAAAAAGTTAATGTGTATTTCTCTAATAACTTTTTGTCATTATTAAAGAGAAGCCTGATTCTCAGATATGCGTGTTGGATGGCTAGGGTGTAGGTCTGGGAAGAATTTCAGGCCAAAATCTTGCAAGCGAGCCGCTGGGTGCAGGTGCAACGAGATGGAGCACTTGCTGAGTCATTTCCTGTAGGGCTGGAGCCACAGGTTGAAGCGTATGCGTCCTTTGAGACCCCCTTTGATATATGTAAGAGACCTCAAAGTAAAGCTTACTTAAATGTTGTCGACCCAGTCACCTATTGCATCACTTCCTTTAGGGCTTCGGCCTCCTAATTGATCATTGTAGTAATTGAATGCCCTCTTTCATATATATGATACCTCCCCCACTGGGACGTGGCAACAATTCTCCAAATCCATATGGGGAGGGGGGGGGTGATGCTTGTGGACAGTAGGGTTGTACATCTAGTGTACACTAGATGTATTTTCAGTTTTTGATCAGGTGCTTCAAAGATTCACATTTTTCTGCAATAATCCAAAATCAAATGGAAAAACCCGTTGGCTTTTTGTCAAGGGAACCCAGGGCGACGCTCACTTCCGGGTTGGCCAACATACGTCATCCCTCCACCACTATACTGTAATAACACATGTGGAAGTTGAATGATAATGAATTAATTTATTCTTTATTCTGCCTTAGTATTTATTTATTTATTTAGCAGTGTGTGTGTGACGTGTGTGTGTGTGTGTGTGTGTGTGTGTGTGTGTGTGTGTGTGTGTGTGTGTGTGTGTGTGTGTGTGTGTGTGTGTGTGTGTGTGTGTGTGTGTGTGTGTATAACACGCTATTTTATGTTGAAATGCGACGTAATCCAGTGTTCACGAAAACGTACACTGTCAACGTATGCTTTTTGCGACTGGGTTGGCTCTCAGATATACGTGTTTCTAACAAGATGATATCATTAAAAGTTACATAAAGTAACGGTTTAATAACACAAACGCAGGAAACACGTGAGTTGCTAGTTTAGCAAAAGCAGCGTCCCTAACAACCTGACGTTGTTGAAACATGCGAGCGAGCCGATAAAATCTTCCTAATAACTATAAAACTAAAGATCAGACACAATCACTGACTGAAGATTATTCAAGGGAAAAGTACATTTCTCGCTAGAAATGTCATTAGAAACACGTTTAATGGTGAATCTGTCCTAAAATATTGCATTTCCCATTCAGTTAATGCTGGGTTTTGCGTATCATATGCACGCGAAATGGTCATTTGGCGTATGTACTGCAAACATTTTGAAAGTGTCAAACCGTGCGATCTGTACGCATATTGGTGAGACTGGGTTGGCTATAGGACAACGCATAATGCATCCTGGAATGAGTGAAGCTTGCCTGCTGACACGTTAAAATGACTGTCACAACTGCCATGAGCAAAACCATTTGTACATAGTGTAGGCTACAGTATAGGCCTATTCGATATTGAATGAAGTAGGTTACTTTACACTCCCTGTCACTGTACAGAGTAGACAATATGATTTGCTTGTACAGCACCTTAAAAAACTCACTGTTTTTTAAGGTTATTTAATGTTTTTCACTATATTCATAGGCACACCCAGACTCGCTTTCAATATAACACGCACTCGCATTCTGTAAACACCATCAGTAAATAATAATATGAAAACAATATAAAATATCTTTCAACAAGAAAAAAATATTTGTTTACTTTAAATGGATAAAGGTCAACAAATGCGCAATTTTCAGCTGTCAGAAATGTGTTGTGATCACTTGTATTCCTCATAGCTCTTAGGCTGTGAGGAAATCAGCAGCCAGCGATCTCAGGTCTGCTCTGCATGTATTAACTGTGGCTAAACATCAACTGCACTGAAGTCATCATAACTTCATAACTTCTCATTTTCAAATGATTATGAATACTATTATTGTTATTTGAAGCCGTGTCAGTCTTGACTGTGGGTGGTCTTGTCCTCTGTGTCTGCTAGTGTCTATAATACAGTAATATTTTTGTCGACATTATCAAACGGAATAACTTTTATTATGAAGAGCACAGGGCAATGAAGCACGCTAGCCAATAAGAGGACCCGCCCACCGGCGGAAACCAGATATTGAGTGGTATATTCGTTTCGCTCAGTAAGAACCAAAAAACGAATAAACGAACTGAAATTTACATTTTCGCTTTCTTGTCAAAACAAAAAAACAAAAAAACGGCCTGTTTTCTGGTTTCTGCTTGCGTCAATTATTCCCAGAAAACAGAGTAACAAGACGTACCTTGCTCTTTTTGCAGGCCAGCGTTTTGAGTTCAACCTGACGGTGTTGTTAATATAATAAACTCCTGTTTTTTAACAAGGCACATGTCTCTTTTTCCTCTCTTTCGCTGACCAGTCCTGGGAATAACATAATTGTATTACTCCCCTCATCCCCTTAAGTCTTGGACGTAACACCAATTTATATGAAGAAATGCACATTTGCAAAGGTGACTTAGCATGTTGTCATAAAAGTGGCTCTCCTTTTGATTTTGCAATGCCAATGTGGCTCTTGTCAAAAAAATAGTGAGGATCACTGCCCTAGAATAAGGTATTAAAATTTCAGGGCGGTAGGACCTTCCTATCTCAAAAACTGTTTTTCCACCACATTCTGAACCATTAGGTCTTGCAGGCTACACTTCTGAGGGGCTTTGTCCAAATGACACTCCATTTGGGAAAACTTTTTTTCTCTATGGGCTAGAACTCCAAATCTCGGATATGTCGTTCACGGGGCCCTGGGAAATGTGTGTAAACATTTTAGCATCCCTAGCTATCTCGAAAAGGTTGGCAAAGAGGCGTGACCTCCAACAGTACAGTAAATGTACATAAGACAGAGGTTAGTTTCTAGTCCCCATTTTTTGTGGGATGGAGGTGTACATTCGTGGCTAAAGGTGTGTAGACACAGCTGGCCTGTGGCCACGTTTTTGAAGTCGGGGGTCAAAAGGTCAAAAGGAGCCGGCACCACGCCGCTTATGAGATAAAAAAAAGTTAATGTGTGTTTCTCTCATAACTTTTTGTCATTATTAAAGAGAGGCCTGATTCTCAGATATGCATTTTGGATGGCTAGGGTGTAGGTCTGGGAAGAACTTCAGGCCAAAATCTTGCTAGCGAGCCGCTGGGTGAGTTGCAACGAGATGGAGCACTTGCTGAGTCATTTCCTGTAGTGCTGGAGCCACAGGTTGAAGTGTATGCGTCCTTTGAGACCCCCTTTGATATATAAGAGACGCTATACAGCTTACTTAAATGTTGTCGACTCAGTCACCTATTGCATCACTTCCTTTAGGGCTTCGGCCTCCTAATTGATCATTGTAGTAGGCTATAATTGAATGCCCTCTTTCATATATATACCTCCACCACTGGGACGTGGCAACAATTCTCCAAATCCATATGGGGAGGGGGGGGATGCTTGTGGACAGTAGGGGTTTACCCTATACATAAATAGGAAGTAAAATCAGGAGAAGGAATGACCTCTCACAAATATTTATTGAATAAATTGTTTCAAATAACCCTCCCTCGTTAAATCAATGAGCTTGGTGTTTTGCTTTCAAGAATTAGTTATAGAAGAAGTCTAAACTGCAGAAAATAAACACATCCAAGCTGCCTTTTAAGGATACCTTGGAATAACTGTCTATTTTTCAACCATCGGACCCTAGTTTACGACAAAAACAACCCAATTGACGGCAGCTCCTTTGCCGCGTGGTTTTTAGAGTTATTAGAGGGGGCAGTCGATAGCAACCACCATAGCAACCATGACGGTCAAGTGACTGGATTCAGCCCCGTTGAAAAAAATAGAATACCTCCCTACACACTCAGTAGTAGATTAATGATATTTAAATTATTATGACCATGAAGTCTTTATTTGCATGGGTTTACATTTCGTTGTGTAGCATGGGAAAAAATCGGAGAAACACTCCCATTCAGAATGCATTGGTTTACACTTCGTTCTTTGGAGCACGGTTATTTTTATTGATTTATTTATTTTCCGTTTTTGAGGAGTTTTCTGCAATAATCCAAAATCCAATGGAAAACCCGTTGGCTTTTTGTCAAGGGAACCGAGGGCGACGCTCACTTCCGGGTTTGCCAACATACGTCATCCCTCTCCACCACTCTATACTGTAAAAACACATGTTCAAGTTGAATGATAATGCATGAATTTATTCTTTATTCTGCCATAGTAACACGGTAAATAAATGGCAAAAATAGGCTCAGAACGAATTCGTATTTACGATATTGTAGCGACCCTGGGACAATTAAATTGTTTGTGTGTTATGTG
>NC_079421.1:9895652-9951133 GCF_026213295.1 Gadus chalcogrammus | reverse complement strand
GCGCTGCCTGCTGCCGGCTGCCCGCTGCCGGGCGATGGTGCCTCGCGGCAACCGGCGGCATGTCGCAGTTCATGTACTTCAGCGAGTCAAACCAAAGTTCCTTTCCCCCAATTCCTTCTCAACCATGGCTCAGATAACCCCCACGACAGTCTCGTTGTGACAAGACACGTCAAAGAACCGACAAGAAACACTTGCGTTACAGTGTGTGTATTCACATTGATGTGGACGTTGAAGAACCAGGAACATCGGAGAACCCAACGCGGTCGTTTGAGATTCATAATATCGGCTCACACAGCTTTTGGCCGTGATAATATATATTATATGATATAGATATCTGTGTAGGCTATATGATAATATTTAGATATAGAGCTCCAGGACTCCCGTGTGTTCTAGAATATTTACAGAACACGGCTAAAGGCTGTGTGCGCCTCGCCATTGCGATACATCCACTGTAAACAGAGCGCATGGTACCGTGGCTGCAAGCTGCTCAGTGCCACACCCCCACCCTCCTCCTTGACACGCCCACCGAAACAGCGCATTTGGGGGAAGCTCAATGCAAGTACCCCTGACTGCAGCCCGCAGACGGAGCCCACATGGAGGGGGCGGGCACTCAGTCCACATGGAGGGGGCGGGAACTACGCCCACATGGAGGGGGCGGGAACTTAGTCCACATGGAGGGGGCGGCCACTCAGTTCACATTGAGGACTGGTCAAACAGCATTTCTGATCCCGTTTCTGACCTGAAATTAGCTGAAATGTACCTGAAATTACCTGAAATTAGAGTGTGCCCGCCCGAGCGAGTGATGCCTAAAACATGCAAGTAAGTGAGAATGTCAAAATGCTTAATATATTTAGTAATATTCATGCAATTGTGTATTATGTCTTGTTACTTAATCGTCAAATCCCGCCGGCGAGAAAGTTTGAAAGCTTAGAATCTCAGAATTGTCAACCAATGTCAAACCATTCGGTGGAATAAATATGTTTAGTGAATACAGATCAAATATATCCTAGTGTCTTAGGTCAAAATAGCCCCCCTCACCCTCCCCCACCCTTGGTGCATTCTTACTTTATCGTCGTTGTGGATATCCTTAGCAATGAGTTGATACTTCATGTTGCGTCTTGAAATGTTCATAAGAGTCTACAGAAATCGAATATCAATATTATATTAGTCTAATTACATTGTGTATATGCACAAGCCATCTTATGCAAAGCAGCCGAAAAATAGAAAACCGAAAAGCTGCAATGTTTTTTTGTAGAAAACTGCTTTTATGTTTATACTGATTTTCTTTGACTTTTAGAGACACCATCAATATACAAGTTATAGCCTACTCCATGGCTGATCTATTGCACTACTAGGGCCTACTTTTACTATTCCATTGTATTAGCCTATTAGCCTCAACATTACAGACAACAATGATTGTTGTCTGATTGTTGTAAAACAGATTGAATCTGTTTTATTTCCAGACAAAACTGAAGACCAGGAACTGGAACCTGGGAACCTGGTATGTAATATGTGTGTAATGCTGGAGGTTGTATGTATAGCCAGATAAAATAGTCTGATAACTAGTTGAATAGTGTTTTTTATCACTGAAAACTCATCAGTAGGCCTAGTAGTAGCCTTTGTTTGCATACCATTTTGTGGTTTTGGGAGAGTAGGGTGTCAAGTACAGACACAAATAATTTTTCCTTCTTCTTCAAGAAAGATGATGTTGTCCTGAAAGACACAATTCAGGCAGCAGCATGGTGCCAGTTACAGTCCTTCAAGGAAAGCGTTTCTCTCCCAGAGGTCATTGGGATGGAAGGTTGGGAGCAGATGGCAGCATCAACACAGCGCAAATCCCATGACGGCGGGGATGAGGAAGAAACGTGGAAACCATTCCAATTCTCATTCAGATTACATACTGATATGAACTGTTCTGTGTGGAGATGATGGACAGGAGAAACCTGAAGGTGTTTGCCTCTTTTGAGACAAACACCTCTCCCCCTCCCCTTGACGCCTGAGCCACACGACTCCAATGTAGTCTGATGATGCAGCATAATGGCGGCGCTTGGCAGCTATGGCGGCGGTGACGGCGATGTCGGGCGACAGAGAGTGAAGCGAGAGTGGCGTCCACCTCACTGAGGAAGGCGTCAGTGTGTTCCCCCCCCCGTTGAGACTTTGTTTGTTCTACTCTTTATTGATTTATCTTTTATGTTAATAGTTTACAATCTATTTTTTGTAGTTGTTATTTTTTAATTGTTTTGTTGAATAAAAAGACAGTTGTTAGTGCTCCTGTGATTTGTGTAACTTAATGTGCTTCACACATGTAGCTTTTCATTATGTCTATTGAGGTACATTTTTTGCCCTTAGATGTGGTCACTTCGTTATTCCTCACATTACATCTGTTAAGGTAATACCTTTGGGTCCCAGTCTTCATAGTTCCCCAAATCTTATTTTGGCTCTTACTGGGCCTGTAACACTCACAGACAGACGGGAACAGGAGTTCGCACACGTTGCATTGTTTACAGGCAAGGGTGGATTATCGCACGGGCACACCGGGCACATGCCCAGGGGCCCAAGGGCGGTGGCGGGCCCTAAGCCAGAGCTTTGTGTGAAGTCGCTGTTAGTAACTTTTAATGTTGCATTGTCGAAGCAATCAGAGAAATACAAAAATTCAAGCGAAAACAGCAATAGTATTAATACTGAGTAAAAAAATAAAAGATCACTAGGGGGCACTATTTCAGTTAGTGAATTTGAGACTGGTCACGAACAAGGCACTGTGATTTAAACATGGAGCAACGGCGAACGGTTGTAACGTGAACTCTTAAGTGGAACCTAAATAGGTCCAGTGGAACATCTCAGCAAAAAATAAATAAACAAGAGAAAATGTATTTGCAAGTCGTTGAGGCTATGCTTAACTTTATAATAGTTCGATGGTACGCAGCAAGAAAGATACCCAGTCACATCTCCCGTACCATCTGTTTGTATAATTTAATTAACAGCATGGACTCCCGCTAGCTTAACATAGTATTACCGTTTACTCTTGCATTAACAAGAGCAGCGGAAATCTGCTCAATCGTCTCGATGTGGACTGAGTGGCCGCCCCCTCCATGTGGACTAAGTTCCCGCCTCCTCCATGTGGGCGTAGTTCCCGCCCCCTCCATGTGGACTGAGTGCCCGCCCCCTCCATGTGGGCTCCGTCTGCGGGCTGCAGTCAGGGGCTTCTCGCTCAATGTGCGACTGGCTCGGAGTGGCTGTAACTCTGCACCACGGCTGAATTTAGGGAACGTCTTTGAATACTGTGTTAGTTGCCCACTAATACCTATATTAAAGAATACATAAAATAGCATGTCATGGGACCTTTAAGCCGTACTGTCTCAACTCCAACAACTCGTTGCTTCCGGACCCTCCCTCTAATCTATGCCATAAACCGAAATATTATAGGCCTTTATTAAACAGGATTTCTCAATGCCATGGAACGCTCCGTTCACTTGCATGGGTAGTATTAAAGAGGAATAGAAATTAGAGGAATTAAACAGTTTCTTTGCCCGGTTTGAGTCGGATAGACAACCAACGCCCCCCCCCCAGCCTTCACCAACGCCCCGCTGACCCTCCAAGAACATCAGGTTAGAAGGACACTGAGGAAAGTGAACCCGAGGAAGGCGACAGGACCCGACGGCGTACCGGGGAAAGTACTCAGAGCTTGTGCAGACCAACTCACAGGGATTCTCACCAAGCTCTTCAACATCTCTCTGTCCCTAGCCACCATCCCATCCTGCTGGAAATCAGCAATTATCATCCCAGTTCCAAAAACGTCAGCTGGTAAAAGCGGAAATGACCTCAGGCCCATTGCACTCACGTCAGTGGTGATGAAATGCTTGGAGAGGCTGGTTGCCCAGCACATCAAGGCCTGCCTCCCAGCATCATTTGATCCCCATCAGTTCGCTTATAGGGCTAACCGCTCTACTGAGGACGCCATTACCATCACCCTCCACTCTACGCTGAGCCACCTTGAACACCCAGGCACCTATGCAAGACTGCTCTTCATAGATTACAGCTCAGCCTTCAATACAATAATCCCGGACATCCTGATAAATAAATGACTGGGCCTACACCTCCCTGCCTCCACCTGCGCTTGGATAAAGGACTTCCTTTCCAACAGACCACAACAAGTGAGACTCGGCCCCCATCTCTCCTCCCCCCTCACACTTAGCACTGGCTCCCCCCAAGGCTGCGTGTTGAGCCCACTTCTGTATAATATAATAATAATAATAATAATAATAGATTCAATTTATATAGCGCTTTTCACGTACTCAAAGCGCTTTACATAGGGGCACAAAAATAGATAAACAAGAAAAACAAAAAAGTTGATGGGGCTAGGGGCTAGGGATAGTGAGTGGGGTAGGCAGAGGAGAAGAGATGAGTCTTGAGGCGGGACTGGAAGATGGTGAGGGACTCAGAGTCACGAATATGTTGGGGGAGGGAGTTCCAGAGCCTGGGAGATGTCCTGGAGAAGGCTCTGTCACCTAGGCTGTGGAGTTTTGATGTGTGGGTGGAGAGGAGACCGGCTGAGGAGGATCTGAGGGCCCGGGGGGGTTGGTAGAGGGAGAGAAGGTCAGAGAGATATGGGGGGGCCATATGGTGGAGAGCTTTGTAGGTGAGGACCAGGAGTTTGTAGTGGATCCGATGTGAGATGGGGAGCCAGTGGAGATTCTTGAGGACTGGGGTGATGTGGTGCCACGCTTTAGTATGAGTGAGGAGACGGGCTGCTGCATTCTGGACCAGTTGGAGTCTGTTGATGGAGGTGGTGGAGATGCCGGCGAGGAGTGAATTGCAATAATCAAGGCGGGAGGAGATGAAGGCATGGATGAGTCTTTCTGCAGCGTGAGGTGTGAGGGAGGATCTGATCTTTGCAATATTACGGAGGTGATAGAAGGAGGTTTTGACAGTGTGGCGGATGTGGGATTCAAGGGAGAGGGTGGAATCAAAGATTACGCCAAGGTTGCGGGCCTGGGGGGAGGGGGAGACCGTGGTGCCGTCGATAGTGAGTGTGGGGGGATTTGCGAGTTTACTGAGGGTGGATTTGGAGCCAATGAGGAGGAGTTCAGTTTTGTTGCTGTTAAGTTTCAGGAAGTTATTTTGCATCCAGAGAGTGAGTGAAGACAGGCAGGTTTCAATGTGGGAGAGGGGGGGGTTGTGGGGGGATTTGGTGCTGAGGTAAATCTGGGTGTCGTCGGCGTAGCAGTGGAAGTCCATGGAGAAATGGCGAAGTAATTGACCAAGGGGGAGGAGGTAGATGATGAAGAGGATACTCTAAGTATACTCTATACACATCTGACTGCTCCCCCTCCCACCCCTCCAACCTCATTATAAAATTTGCTGACGACACCACTGTGGTCGGACTCATCTCTGGGGGCGACGAGACGGCATATAGAGATGAGGTCCAGCAGCTGTCAGCACCAGCTACGTCCATGCAAAATATAGCAACGTATCATTAAGTTGCAAAAACGTTAGCACAGGTCTTTAGGCTTGATTATTTGCATTAACATGATGAATCTATAAAAAGCAATACGGCACAAAATATTTCTGAAAACTAATATAACTTCACTTCATTTAAACGTGTACTGCTCTGCCATTTTCAAGAACATGCCCAGTGAACGCAGAGGATTGTGGGTAGTTTTGGCACGTCTAGGATGCAGCGATGCATCCTTGAAAAATCTCGGAATTCTCAAAAACAAAGGACGCAAAAATGGCGCGGCTTTCGAGTGTCCTCAACATTGGAACATTGCTTGTCGGCGTTCTATGACGTAGCGTCCTTAAAAGGGCGGCCGTTGAGCATGCTTCCTTGACATTGGCCCCGTTTCTCAATTCCTAGCACGCGTACTACGGACTCGATGATTTGCAAGCACGTACTTGGCAAGTCCGTACTTCAAGCACAGACTTACTGCTGTTCCAATAACGTACCTGCAATTGGAACAGCAGCGGACTCGATGAGGTCACCACCTCTGCTCGTTCGTTAACTGTGCTACGGCCTCATTTAGGCATATATACTATATACTACTGAACAATATAAAGATAATATAAACAAATGATATAAAACAAAATCCCAGCCTCTTTCATTTTCAAATAGTATGGAAATATTCTGAATGAATAAAAATTGAAAAGATATGCGTGTCCTGTCATGTGTATGAGCTATACACACACGTCTTTATATATATATATTTATATATTATCTTATATTATTATTATTATATTATATAAATATATAAGTTAAGAGTAACTAAAGCTACAGTTGTGCGTCTTCTCCATATTGTCCGCCATCGTACTGCTGCGAGTGGGAAATGCATCCTGTGATTTATAGCGATTGCAAGCACACACGAGCCACCGCCGATGCATGCTCGGTGAAACGGCGAGATCGAGCACGTATGAAGAACACTTCCGGGTTTTACGACAGTACTCGCTTGATGCGTGCTTCGAATTGGAACAGTGCTCGGGCAACGACTGATGACGTTTCACGAGTCCACGAGCACACGAGCACGCACAAGTACGCAAATTGAGAAACGGCTTGGGAAACAGCCACGGCCATATGTCCATGCAGCGGACGCTTGGTGATGACGTGTTACGACGTGATGACGTAAGTACAAGAGCCTACCGTGGCCAGCATAGACATCTTATAGCATAGACGGAGCATTGGCTGCTGGGACGCGAGAAATACGGCCGCCATCTTGGAGTGGTCAACCGGGAGCAGCAACAGCAGCAGAAACAGGATGCCGGGCTGTTTTTCAGCGTATTCCTGCTCAAATCGGAGGACCATCCACAATAGGAATCGGGGGATTACTTTTCACAAGTAAGATTTAACATTACCGTACTATTGGTATAATTGGTATTGAATAATAAAACACGCCAAAACATGTGGCCTTTATCATAGCGACACGTATGACAAAAAAACGCATAAAAATCAGTGGTATTCGGATGACCACTCCAAGATGGCGGCCCCGCGTCTCGACAGCGGCAGTAGGCGGTAGCATTCGATGCTCCGTCTATCATATAAGATGTCTATGGTGGCCAGGCCACAGTTGCGATGGCCAACGGCCAGAGTAGGGTCTGTCTGCATCCTGCAAGACGGAGGCGTAACTTGTAGTGGGCGTAACTTGTAGTAGGAGGCGTAACTTGTACTAGGAGGCGTAACTTGTACTTTTCTAAATCACGGTCCACGCGAGATCTTCTCTTTTCGCAGTAAAAAAAAAGCCTTCTAAATCACGGTTAACACGAGATCTTCCTTGAAGTCGGATCTTCAGATATTCATGTCGGTAAGTAAAAAGAAGTGGATTAACAAGAATGATTTTTTTTGTTTTTACAAGCTTAATGAACTCTAGAACTAGGGCAGACTACTTGTGGTTGTGATACTGTTTAACATTCTTTACGAAATGTCTCAATGTTCCATTTTTTAACGTTGGAAGAAACCCCAGCTTTCGCCACGTCTGTGAAGTTAGTTCGATGCACAGGTTTGAGATGCACACTGAACAGTCACAAAATACTCTATACTGTGTAGGCTAGTTAAGTCCTCCAAAAAAACAATCTAAGGCTTCTTCATTACAGTTATTCTTTGTGCTATATAAATTTGAATAATAATTCTTAAAAGATTCATTAATTGTAGCTGCATCACACTGTAGCATGCCATGTTCATCTCTTATAGCGGGAATGATCTGTCTGTTTTCTATTTGCTTCAGTCTGTTAGCTAGCATTTTCCCTGCTTTGTCTCCGGATTCAAAGTATGTTTTCCGCAAACGGAAAAGAGCAAATGCTGTCCCCTCATGTGCAAGTTTCTGCAAATTCGCCCTAGCAGTAAGGAGTAAGTTCCTCAGATCCAAGTTGGATGGATCTCGCATATGCAGCTCTTCTAGAGTCTTGAGTTCGAAGTTTAATTTTGATTTCATCTCTCTGAGTTTTCTATTCTCTCCCGAAGAAAAACGAATTAACCAGCCCCTGCATGTCGCTTTAAAAGCCTCCCAGACAGTGGCGATACTTGATACAGAGTATAAATTTATCTCAAAAAAATCCTTAATTTTATCCTTCATGGGCAGTGTACAATTTTCATTTTTGAGTAGCATTGTATTAAGTCGCCACTGTTTGGATTTGCACGGGTTGGATGGGGGGAAAAAAGTGACGGACACTGCAGCATGATCACTAACTAAAATACTATTCATTTTGATCTCAAGAACATTCTGGATCAGATTTGACGACATCATTATGTAATCTATCCTGGAGTAGGAATTATGAGCCCCGGAATAGAAAGAGTACTCTCTAACATCTGGGTGGACTAGGCGCCATATATCAGTTATACCAAGCTCAGATTGGAATTCCCTCAAGGCTGTTGATATGTTTTTATCTGAAGGGAGAGGTTGACTCGATCGATCCACTATAGGGTCACACACAGAATTGAAATCACCACCTATAATAAGAGGGCCTTCCATAGACCGTGCTATCGTTGGGCACAGAGAGGCAAAGAATTTAGATTGTAAAATATTTGGTGCATACACATTTACGAATGTTACCTTTTCATTCTGTAGCCAACCTGACACAATTATATATCTTCCCTCTTGATCAACATGTACACTAGAAGATTTAAAAGGCATGTTCTTAGAAATTAAGATACTGACTCCTCTGATAGCTTTTCCGCCAGGGGAGGAAAATAACTGCCCCACCCAGTTCTGTCTTAACTTTTTAGCTTCAGTCACATTCAAATGAGTCTCCTGTAGCATAGCGATATCACAATTTAGAGATTTTAAGTACAGCAAAATCTTGTGTCTTTTAATTTTATTCTTGATGCCATTTACATTCAGACTGATCAAAACTATTTTGTTCAATCGTGTATCCATCTAAAATAGGGCAGCAAACATATCAGACTCAAAACTGGTACATATGCAACTCCGAGGGGGATGTAGGCACAGGGCACGCACCGACCCCACTGGGGGATTAAACATAGAATAATCAGGTGTCATCGTTGCATCAAGGGAGGGCAAGGGGAACATATAATCAACAATAAAAGACAGCACAAAATACAACACAAGCTTGTTCAAAACAAAACATAAACATATAACATAAAGGCTGACATTGCGAGGGAGAGGAGTATTCGCCCTCATCGCCAGCGCGTGAAGATTGTGAGGCTTCGTTCAGGCCGGCCCCAATTTCATAACATTTTTCTAATCTACACCTTCATTAGAGCCCCACCCCTCCCCCAAAAAAGAGGGTACTGCCTTATAGTCATCGAGGAGAAAATTAAGAGTAAATAAAGGGGGGCCTTTTCACCATCCCTCAAGATAATGTATATTAGCCTCAGGCCAGAAATATGATACAACAAGCACACAAAACAGGATAGGCCCACGGCAGGCAGTCAAAAACTCATTCGTTCACTCTTGGATGTAACTTTTAATAATAATTAGTAAATGAGAATAAATAAATAAACACCTTACAATAGTGTATTCAATCAAGTAAATAACGCCCTGTCTGGACCTAGTAGACATTATTTATATGATTATCTAGCACACTTTTCTTTTTCTTTCTTTATATTAGGCTTTGACATTATAACCAATACAACAATAATATTTGATTATGAGGTATCATTCTTTCTTTCTTTAAATTAGCTCTTCCAGAAAAGCAAAGGCCTTATAATCATTGAAGAGAAAAATAAGAGTAAATAAAGGAGGGGGCGATTTCACCATCCCTCAACATAATAGCCTCAGGCCAGAGAGTATGCAGTATGATTCAACATGCAAACAAAACAGGATAGCACTTTTATTTTTCTTTCTTTAAATTAGCCCTTCTTAACTCTAACTGAGGCTTTGATTATAACCAATACAACGATCATATTTGATTATGAGGTATACTACCTACTAACACAGGGAATGCATCTAGACAAGTCTTATAATGTTAGTTTGTTCAACGTCTTTTTCAATAGACCAAAAGGCTACCTTGGCTTCTTGTGCGCAGGGGTGGAGAGATATTACCGTCCGTTAACATCACTGTCACTGTGCAGGGTAGGTTTAATGACCTTGCTGTAGTGGGTCTCGGCATCTTTGGAGCTAGAGAACGACTTGGTCTCTCCTTTGAAGGTGATCAGGAGTGTCCCCGGGTGTCTGATACCATGACGTACCTTCGCTTCACGGAGTTTCTTCCTCACGTCGTTGAACATGGCTCTTCTCCGAGTTTCCTCTGATGTTAAATCCGGATAGATCCACACCCTCATCCCGCGAAAGTTCATGGATCCCAAATGATTTTTTATTGATAACAACATTGGCATATACTGATCAAAACAGGACGATAAAAAAAAGAGCCTATAGTGCAATTAAACGATTGCTTTGAACAAATGTCATTTGAACATAGCAGTCAGGCTACTGCTTCTTTGTTTTGAGCCAAAGAAAAAAATAATATATATATTTTTTTTTTATAAAAGAATTGCGTTAGTCGCGCGATATTTTTTTTAACGCCGTTAAACTTGGTTTGCGTTAACGCCGATAATAACGCGTTTAACTGACAGCTCTAATATATATATATATATATATATATATATATATATACATCTATATATATATAAGTGCTGTTAAGTGATTACAATAATTAATCGCTATTAATCGCATTAATGTCATAGTTAACTCACGATTAATCGCGAGCAATCGTGATTAATCACAAATGTTTTTTCTATGCTAAATATCCCTTGATTTCTTTGTCCCATTAATTGTTCTCATTTTAATGCTCTTATCAACATGGAGAAGTGAATCGGCTTGCCTTGTGCAAATGTTTTTTGATTGATAACAACATTGGCATATACTGATCAAAACGATGCATCAAGACGATACAAAAAAAAAGCCTACAGTGCAATCAAACGATGAACATACAAACATACTGCCTTGAACATAGCAGTCAGGCTACTGCTTCTTTGTTTTGAGCCAAATAAAAAATAAAAAAGTATTGTGTTAATCGCGCGATATTTTTTTAAATATATATTTAAATATATATATATATATATATATATAAATATATATTAGGGTTTTAACAAAAAATGTAATTTGATTGTGACAGAAACTTTAGGTCAGCCAGCTTGGCATCTCGGAATCTACAAAGATGTAGATATTGATCTATATTACCTCCTAAATATGTTGTTATTCTTTGCTGCTACCACAAAGATACACAAATGATGTGTCAATAATAGTAATAATATGTATATATCGTGTATAAGTAACCAAAACAACTCCACTTACATTCAACTGTATCACTCAGGGTTTTGACCTCCTTCTTGAGTTTGGAACTTGAGTCCTGTAGCTGGTCTCTCTCTTTGGTAAGGGTGCTAAACCGGCCCTGTAGCTGGTCTCTCTCTTTAGTAAGGGTGCTAAACCGGCCTTGCAGCTGGTCTCTCTCTTTAGCAGGGACGTGCACAGGGGGGTTGCTCAGGTTGCTTGGGCAACTGCCCATATGCCCTCCTCGACTCAGGTTGCCCTTCCGAGGAATTTTTATTATTTTTTTTAATCATTTAATGGATGCAGAATTTCATGTATGCCTAGATAATAAAAATCGCCACTCGAAACATTTCATAAAGTAAGCGTAGCCTCATTCAATTCCGTTCGGGCACTGAGAGTGAAAGTCAGTAGGGGGAGGGCAAACTATGCCGCGCGGCAACAGCCGCTTTTGCCGCCTCCCCTCTGCCGCCGTTCCCCCATTGAAATGAATGGAGGCGGCGAGTTGCCGCGCGGCGTGTGAACCGGCGCGTGTAGCGCTGCACGCGACCGGAACACCGGCACCTGTGAGACGACTGCCTTGATGTTCTCGGAAAAGGTATCGGAATTTGAGATGTATAAGAAACAAATAATCATCATCACGTTTTATGAAATGAATTACAATCTTCATAAATCCAGGCTCAGTTTGCCACGTAACGTTTAGCCTAAATAATCAGACAGCTAGCTAGCTTGCAGACAAGCAGTCCGTTATCACATAGTCTACACATTTTTTGATAGGCAAACTAAGCTACATGTCTGCTGATAGTTAGTTTCTAACATTTCGTTTTAACAAGAAGAATAAATGATGGAAGTAATGCATCACATGAATTCTTTCATTCAAAATGGTTCATGCCTAAATCTTATCACTATTTTGGGTATTGTTTGTTATTGTTGAGTGAAGCCGAAATGCCCAGTGAAAAGAGGAGGATTCAGGAGAGAGAGAGACAACTAAAGGAGGCAGCAAAGAGGAGCACATCACTACAGGGTAGTGATGTGCTCCGAAATCCGAAATCAGTGTGGTCAAGAGCGGCTGTCTGACCTCCTCCTGCTGTCCATAGAGAAGGACATACCTATCGACAAAGAAGAGGTTCTGAAGGTTTATCTTTTGAAGCTTTGCATTTTTAAAATGTCAATTTGGAGAAACTTATCAGTGACTTGATGTTGTTTAATTATGTTTGTGTTCATGTTATGTTCTTCGTCTTCAAGTCATGTTTTTCTGCATTATCGTTAGTAGTAGTTATTTCAGTGTTTTACTTATTTGTATTAATATATTATAAAGACCCTGTTATTCTCAGTCCTTCATATAGCCTGTGAGTTGTTGTTTTTTGGGGGGGGGGGGGGGTGCCCTTTTTTCAGGTCAGAGCAACTGCCCCTCAAAATTCCTGTGCACGTCCCTGCTCTTTAGTAAGGGTGCCAAACTGGACTTGTAGCTGGTCTCTCTCTGAGGTAAGGGTGCTAGCCTGTCCCTGTAGCTGGTCTCTCTCTTGGGTCAAAGCGTGGTAACTTTGTTGAAGACTGGCTCTCTCGGCAGCCAGAGTCTGGTATCTATCGTGCAGACCGGTGCTGTTCCTCGTCAGGTTCCTGTATCTCTCCTGTAGTTGGTGAAGCCTCTGGACCACACCACCTCCATCTGAGAGCAGAATGAATAGTGTCTTTATTACTATTTACTATTTATTATTATCATACAATATTATTATCGGTCCTTTAATAGTCTTGACAGTAAGACGGGTCTTTGGTTTGTCAGCTATGTGCCGGTTTACTTTAATGTTTTATTTTATTTTATACGCACAAGCATTGAAGGGTCACATTCTGCCATTTTCTAATACATTTACATTTAGCAGAGGCTTTTATTCAAAGCGACTAACAATAAGTACATTCCGACAACATCAAGCCGTTGTCCGAACCACATGTTGGAGCATTGAAGCCATTATTCAGAATCCAACCGGAGAAGTACTAGGCCGATGACCTGAATGCTTCTATTTTCTGTGATGTTTTTACAGTTTATGTTGCCAGCCTTGATTCTTTTCCCAGTGTATAAATCAGTATTCTCTGATTACAAGAAGGCTGAGCGGGACAGACTTAAAGATGATGCATGCTTTAATGGTCCACAGTGCATGCCTGACCCCTAAATGTGGTCACATCTTTAACGGTTTTGTAATTTGATTATTAGATGATTTAATAAACCATTGGTGTGTATATTGGAATTAATTGGAGATAAATATCGACATAAGGTCAAGTGAGACTGGAAGCCAAGCTATCTACATTTTTTACTGTTAAGAACAAATAGAAGTTCTATATAAAAATGTCTAAATGCAAAGGCATTAATTTTGTTTTAACTGTGACCCCACAGTGAGATATCGTACCGAACAGTTTCACCCCTAGTGGCCATCTATAACATAAAGAAATATGGCACTAGGGGGCGATGTGGTGGGTCCTGAGTTTTATTGATGTTATAAATGACTTTATAATCCCAGTGTGGTTATCGATGACCTGACTAGATATCGCCTGAGCTGCGCTGTTCAGTGGACGTGTGCCTATCCACCGCCATCTTGCCGTGGTGTAACCAGCCTGCGTTGGAGTCTTTTTGACTGGAAAAGGACCTCTTTTTCCCGTTGGAAGTACATTCATACAGGTGGGTGGTTACCCCGCAGCAAGATGACGGCATTGTTGACGCATGCTTAGAAGCAGAATGTGATATCTAGTAAGTATATATATCTGCGATCGATGACCAAGACCTGCTCTACACGTTCCAGGAGCACCAGACATCATGCAGACATTACTCACAGTAAAACTGAGTTACGTTTCCAGCCAGGGATCAGGCACACAGCAGCAGCAGCCCAGCGGTCAGACACCTGTAGGGCCAGCACCGTTCCTTCACCCCCCCTGGAACAGAGCGGCCCGGAGGTAGCTCGTTAGCCTAGCATTGCATCACGGTTTGGGGCGAGGTGGAGGAAAGGGTTGGGGTGAGCTAGGTTGGGTGGAGGATATGGTGAGTTGGGGTGGGTGGAGGAGGATGAGTGATTTGGGAAGGGTGGAGGAGGGTGAGGTGGAGGAGAGGTTGGGTGAATTGGGGAAGTCGAAAGAGGGGTAGGTGGAGGAGGGGGAGATGGAGGAGAGTGTGAATTGGGGAGGGTGGAGGAGGATAGGTGAGTTTGGGAGGACGGTGGAGGAAAGGGTGGGTTGGGTGGGGGAGGATGAGTTGGAGGAGAGGGTGAGTGGGGGAGGATGGAGTAGGTTGAGTTGGAGAAGGTGAGTTGGAATGGGGGGAGGAGAGGGTGTGCTGGGGAGGATGGAGGAGGGGCTAAGGAGAGCTGGCATTGGGATGGGTGGAGGAAGGTGAGGTGGAGGAGAGGATGACTGGGGGAGGAGGGGGAGTTGGAGGAAACGGTGAGTTGGGGTGGGTGGAGGAGGGGTTTTAGTGAGGTGGAGGAGGGGTTTGGGTGAGGTGGGGTAGGGGTTCAGATGGGTGTAGGAGGGGTTAGGTTGAGGTGGAGGAGGGGTTTCGGTGGTTGGAGGAGGGGTTTCGGTGCGATGGTGTAGAACTCCAAACATTCCTTTCTGATGCATGTACCCTGAAACATCCTAGTGAATTATATTTTCAAATCATAATAAAATATTTAATTATATATAGCTGTTCGTAACTGACAAGATGCTGCAAAACAAAACACAGCATTAATTATTATTATTATTGTTATTATTGTGCTACATGCTGCCCAGATACAGCCCACTACCGGACATTCAGCAGACTCCTGGTCATTAAGGATGACTGCAAGTAGACTGAGGACATTGGGAATCCCACTCAGAACCTTTTTGTCGAGGGAGAAGAAGCTCCTCTCCAGTGTATGCAGCAGTAGGTGTAGTGTAGAAGGGTGAGTTACCTTGAGGAACCATGAGGTTTCGGATCACGTCTTTATCCATGTCCATCCGCTGCATTCCTTCTGCCGCAGTCCGACACCTTCAGCTAGAGGACTTCTTCTGGAGGTTCTCTAGATGCTGCTGGAGGTTCTGGAGGACTTGTCTGGAGGTTCTCTAGATGAGGTCTCCTGGAGGTCATAGGGTTGCAGGCTGGTGTTATCAGCCAGCAGCCAGACCAAGGGCAACCCTGCCTTAGCTGAATCTCTGAAGCTAAGCAGGTGTGGGCTTGGTTAGTACTGGATGGGAGACCAACTGGAAACACTGAGTTGCTGCTGGAAGTGGTGTCGGGTGATGGCGTTGGCACTCTTCCTTCTGGCCAGAAACATCAATCCCCAGTGCAGTGACAGGGACACTGTTCTGTGGAAGGTGCCGTCCTTCGGAGGAGAGGTAAAACCTAGGCTATATTAATCTGGCCCTGTATTTAGCACCGACTTGGTTGATCAATTGATCAACCAAGTCGGTGCTAAACACTGGTGGTGGTTTGTGCGGCCACCCCCTTCACTGTAAGCACGTTGAGTTTCCAGAAAAAAAGCGCAATAAATATTTATATTTATAATATTTATTCTTACCAAAGAGAATAAATTCTATAAATTGAATTTATTATTAATATTATAAAGCCTATAGTTTTAATTCTTGGAGGACTATTAAATAGAACACAGCCTTGGTCCATTCTATTGTATTCATATCACAAATTAATATATACATTCAATCTATGGATCAAATCGATTTAATTACAACCAAAACATAGTACCCCCGTTAATACTTACGGTGTGACGTTTTCAAAGGATTCTCTATAATATAAGGGTACTCACTCTGGAGGCTGAAGGTAGAGACGGACCACGCAGGACCGAACAACTATTACACCCCATCCAAACCCACGGCTTTGAAGACCATCAGTTCCCTAAAGCAAGGGCTTCAAAACTGCTTCCAGGTTCACAATAAGTCACAAGTCAGAACCCCCTTAAGTGCTGAGTTAAGAATTATAGAGGTTATTAGCAGACACCAGGGATCCTTTTTGCAGACAAAGCATCACATGGTTATGCAGCAAAGAGATAGTATGTGAGCTATTTGTTATCGAAAGGGGTTAGACTTTCCATCTACTCCCGCTCTAGGGCTTGTCTTACCTGTGGCCGAGTCACAGCCCAGTTCGGCAGTTCACTCTGCAATTACATTACAATGACACACAGAAACAAAACAAGGTCTGTAAAATGAAATGAACATAATTCGGGTTCTGCACACATCCTCCACAGTCATGAATCGGGGATGCCAACATTCGCTACCAAGGATTTGGTGGGTTAGTGAAGACCCTAGGTTCATCTTGTTGAACTAGGCGGTTTAGGCGCATTAAACAGAGACCCATGGATTGAGCTTTATTATATTCCAAGCAAGTGTCAAGCAGCTCCCACAGCTGTATCTTAGCTCTGTCCAGTCCAGGTCCACCCTTCCAAAATGCCCTAGATAGAGAGCTTTCTCAAATAGCGGCCACAAACGTAAAGATGCTCAAGTTTGGATTGTGTGTTTACACGCCACTGGGCAAGCTGGCGGACTCAGAGACTGAGAGCGCAGTGTGCAGATGACCCTAACCCTCACTGCGTTCGAGGCGCTGGGATGATTCTGTATTCTGAATCCAGAGTGTAACATAGTCTATACCATGTTACACAGTCTAGTTACACTAAGATATAAAGTCTCGATATACTAGGTCACAAAGCCAAGTTATACTAAGCTACACAGTCTAGTTATACTAAGCTACGGATGGTCTAGTTATACCAAGTGAGCAGTCTATTTATACAAATTAACACTCTAGTTAGACTAATCTACATATAGTCTAGTTATACTAAGTTAACAGTCTAGTTACACAGGCCTCTTCCTCTCAGGGTTTCTCACACTCTGCTCTTCCATGCTGCAGCTTTCTGTTCCTGTTCCTGTTTCTGTTCTTACTCAGCAGATAAGAGCCTTTGCTGCTCAAGGGTTCCTACTGGGAGACTGGGGATGAACACGGTTCAAAGGAAGAGGGAAGTGTGTGTGCGTGTGGTGGAGTTTGGTGTGTGTGTTTGGTGTTCATGTTCAATGTGTCTCAGTCGAAAAGCAGCCTGGGTAGGAGTATAGAATCCGTCACCGTGGAAACAGACGGGGGTGGGGTGACGTCAAGGGCCCGAACATGGCTACCCTCTGTCATGGGCCGACGGGGCAGTAAGATGGAAGGCTGGAGGCCTGAGGGGGGGCTCCCCCAGCCACAAACACACACAAATACTAACGGACGCACGTAGGCACACACACCCACACTCACACAAACATATGCACACACACACACATCCGCATGCACACAGGCACGCACCCAGACAAAAAAAAAACACACACAGACACAAACACACGCAAATCCCAGCGAGCTACACCAGCCACCAGTGCGCTGCTCCACCAGGCTCCAGCAAACTGAGAGGGGAGAGAGGTGCTGGATAACTGAACAACGGAGCATCCACTCCGCACCTCCGCAGATCTTTGCCGATGTTGTCCTCCGATGTTAGAACCCCTCCCCTTCCCCGCAGGTCGGGGACTATTTTCTGTTGATAAATATTGGGATGGGTTTTTCTTGGGGATTATTGATTATGGGCTGTAAAGCACTGCTAAAGATGACCCCAGGACAGGTGATGGTTGTCTGCAAAGCTAAGGCTTTGAACTGTTGTGAACTTCAGTCTATTGCTTCAGTTCATAGAGCCGATTATCTCAGCTCGTGCAACTTAACAAGGCTTGAGCCAATTCAGCTCATAGAATGTAGAATGTTGGTGTATTTTAGTGTCTCTCTGTGTTCACATTTCTTAGTCTAGAAACAGGCCAGTGCCTCTCCTACTGATACGAGGTGTTATTTCCAACATTTCGCTATATGTTATGGACGAACCAACCTGGGCCCAGTTTCCCGAAAGCATCGTTAGCCTAAGTGGATCGTGAAGTGCATCGTACCAGCATCGTACAGTTTTCACACTGTTTCCCGAAAGCATCGTTGGTAACGAACTTCGTGAAAACGCTTGTAGCTAACGAGTGCTCCAGGGTACTCGTAGGACGCTAAGAGCATCGTTAGCCTAGATTGAACTCATTATTGCATGCGGGTGTCTTCATTCATAAAAAAATTAAAACATTCGGGAGTATGCAATGATAAAAATTATTCTAAAGAGGTCAGAGAGGGACTCCGCGCCGTGACGAACGGGGGATTTGACCCCCTCGGTTTTACACAGGAAACTTGAGATAAGAAGGTGAAATCCCTGGGCGTGCCAAGCTGCGACCGAACCGGCTCAGCAGTGTAAAAAGACCTAGCCAGGGTTCGAGTTAGGAGGGAGCCAGTGGGAGCTGAGCTCCCATAGAGAGAGGTCTGGCTCCCATGAAAGCAGCAAACTCAAATATCTGTGGGGGTTTCTGAAAATACAGCAGCATAATATTGTAATTACAAATAAAGCTATTCGCGACTCCTACCCCCCGGGGATTCTGGGTATCCATTGGTTTGGGGAAAAGGGGTTTTATTGCCTTTGGATAACTTGTTCTGTTATTAGGTTAAGTGGGGTTAACGGGTTTGGTGTCTTTATTGTTTGTGTGTTAATTGTGTAGTGTGATCGGGACCATTAGTGAGAGTGTTGTGCGTGTTGGTCAGGTGTGCCGTGTTTTCTGTAATGTGGTGGTGTTAAATAAAGGCAGCTCTCGTAGTCGTGCGGTGTATGGGGCACGAGAGTTGCGTCATCGCTTAACCTGGGCTCCCGTCTCGTCCTTCCCGCACTGCTCGCCACATTGGTGTCAGAAGTGGGATGTAGCTTGCGCATGCGCAGAGGGACATGAGCTTCACGGTCGAGCCCATGGACAACGACGCACCCTGCGCTATGGGAGCGCAGCGCCCCCCCTGTGGACATGACCGGAAGGGCCGGAGAACCAGCAGCTGCCCACCGCCCCCAGGTGGCAAGAACAGTGGTTCGGCTACCGAAGTTCTCCGGGCTAACGCAGTTGGAACCATACCTGGCCCAGTTCCGGCTTGCTGCGTGGCACAACGGCTGAGGTGCTGAGGAGGCGGTTGTCCACCTTGAGACGGCAGCACGGGTGCTGCTCGACCTGGACCAAGCGGACCAGCGAGACCTTCAGGCCCTGATCCGAGCACTGGAGAGGCGGTTGGGTGAACGGGTCTCCCGCAACGAGAGCAAGCAGTTGCTGGCTTCTCACCGCCACAGGGAGGAGGAGAGCCTGGGGGTCTACGCTGCGGACGTCCAGCTCTTGACCCGACGAGGCTACCCGGAATTCTCAGCGGCTACACGGGAGGCCCTGGCGCTCCACGCCTTCTTGCGGGGACTGCAGCCGGAGTGTCTGGGGCAGCATGTCCGCCACACCGAGCCCCAGACCCACGATGCGGCTCTGGACCAGGCCGAACGGGTTGAGGTGGAGCTCTGCCGCCGTCGCGGTGGTGCATCCGTGGACACGGCTGGGGCAGCCATCCCCCCCGGGACCAAGAAATTGGGGGTCAAGTCCAGGCAGCGGAAGGGCCGGATCCGGACAGCCACCCTTCCCGCCACCGAAATGGCTAAGACTTCCCGTGGGCAGTGTCGGCAGCTGGGGCTGGTCGAGGACTGCGGGTGGACGGGGCAGCGTGCCACTCATCCTCGTCGCAGCCGCCGGCGTGGCCGTCGGAAGGCCAGACATAGGAGGGCGGCGGAGGATGGGGTGCCCGAATGGCGCTCCAGAGGCCCCCTACAGCGGAACCTGATGGGGGCCCCGATGGAGGTGGTCCCCGACCACACCCCCAGGACCTCTACAGACTATTGGAGACGGGCGTCCCAACCCGAGGGGAAGGCTGCACCGCAACGGGGCCGCTACTGGCAGGGGCCAAGGCGGCGGCGGCGGCCCCCTGAAAACACTCGGGACTGTGCATTGGGTGTTGGGGTCGTCGGGACGTCTGACCCCTAAGGTTTGGGCTGTGTGGCGACTCCTACCCCCCGGGGAGTCTGGGTATTCATGTTGTTTGGGGAAAAGGGGTTTTATTGCGTTTGGATTACTTGTTCTGTTATTAGGTTAAGTTGGGTTAACGGCTTTGGGGTCTTTATTGTTTGTGTGTTAATTGTGATGTGTAGTGTGATCGGGACCATTAGTGAGAGTGTTGTGTGTGTTGGTCAGGTGTGCCGTGTTTTCTGTTATGTGGTGGTGTTAAATAAAGGCAGCTCTCGTAGTCGTGCGGTGTATGGGGCACGATATTTGCGTCATCACTTAACCTTGGCTCCCGTCTCGTCCTTCCCGCACTGTTCGCCACACTATTTTCCCTTCCACATGCAGAGTAATATTGACGTTAAGTGGGATGATAGAATGCGGCAACGCCGGTCATTATCGGGAAAATAATCCCAGACAGGGCGAACCGGACACCGACGCGAAACGGAGGTGCTTCGACCTGAAGGGGCTTATTTTCGATAATGAGGGGCTAGTTGCCAAACGAAAAAATAACTTCACAAGGTGTCTTTTTACAATTTATTTGTTACCATACGTAGGGTTGATCAGCAGAGAAATAGTTAGCCAAAGACGTTAACGTTGCTTAGCAACCGAAGAAGCTGGCGTTGTTTTGAAGGGCCCATGCAAGTGAACGGAGCGTTCCACGGCATTAGGATTAGGACTGATATATATGTCGGCCTAGGCCTAATCAATGTTGTTTTAATATCTTTAGCATTCATATTATTGCACTCTTTTCTTTTCGTAGGCTACTCTGCGGTTGGCCTTGATGGGGAGATATTTTAACCCTTTTTAACCCCATTTTCCTGCAAAATTCCTGCGTCTCCCCCTGCGTCATAGCCCGTTTCAGCACCATGTCAGTGGACAGGTAAATTCCTACGAACATCGTGAGTGCAGCGAATGCACGTTCATGTTAAGAGGAGTTTCGGGAAACGCTCCAAAGAAATTAACGATGGTTCGCAAGATCCATCGTGAGAATGATCGTACGAGCGAAGATCCATCGTTATCGGGAAACTGGGCCCTGGTCGTCTGGGACATAGCCGGGACCATATACCTTATCAAGGGTGAGAGTGCCTCTTTTGTCGTTATTCACGTTTTCTTTATTATGATACTCGCCCCAACCCTTTGGTTCGGTGAGAAGAGGGATCGATAGCCAAGGAGGAGCACGTGGGGAGATGCTCCTCACCTCCTACACTGAGACTATTTCACCTAAGTCTGTACCTGTGCTGAATTACATCCTTGGATAAACATGTATTCGACTCTCTGATCCAACCTGTCAAGTTGCTTTAAATTCAACTTCACGAATTACAACAACAGAAAAAATACACAACCCAGACTCTTTAAGAACAGTTTAGAAATAAGCTGAAATCTAACATAGGCTAATGTTGAGACGATGGATGCAAATATCACCTCCTTCTAATGACATTAGTATTGATATCCACTGCTAATGAAAATAAATTATGAATGAAAAGGTTTCCCTCACACAGTCAACATTGGTTTGTTACAGTCGTGTTACACACACTATCTGATCTGAGGAAGACATCGTAGGCTTGAATAATGAATGCTTTATGTTAATGATGAAACAACATGTTTTGTAACATCAATTATTCCTAATGTGTAATCACCCAAATCACTGCATACAAATTTCGCAGATGGCACATTCTACAGATATGCCTCAGGCAATGAATAATCACAGTACAATCACAGAACACAAACAAGCAGAAGAGGCAGGCGAGTGACAGTATAGTAAACCAGTACAGTCACATCAACATTTGATGAATGTATAGAATTGACAACATCAAAACAAAAGTATGAAGCATTAAAACTAGAGCTGTCAAGCGATTAAAATATTTAATCGTGATTAATCGCATTAATGTCATAGTTAACTCATATTAATCGCGATTAATCACAAATTTGTTTTCTATGCTAAATATCCCTTGATTTCTTTGTCCCATTAATTCTTCTCGTTTTAATTCTCTTATCAACATGGTGAAGTGCATCGGCTTGCCTTGTGCAAATGATTTTTTATTGATAACAACATTGGCATATACTGATCAAAACAGGAAGATACAAAAAAAGAGCCTATAGTGCAATCAAAATCTAAGCAGTCGTTTAGACTGCTTTGAACAAATGTCATTTGAACATAGCAGTCAGGCTACTGCTTCTTTGTTTTGAGCCAAAGTATATAAAAGCCATATTTATATATATATTTTTTAATAAAATATTTGCGTTTATCGCGCGATAAAAAAATTGACGCCGTTAAAATTGGTTTGCGTTAACACCGTTAATAACACGTTTAACTGACAGCTCTAATTAAAACGTCATAGTGAGCATCTGTTGACAATCACAGGTCACATCCAGACACTTCCAAACATCACTAGACATACAGATCTCACTAGAAACATCCAGACATCAATAGACACATCCATAACTCAGTATACATATCCAGACATCACTAGACACATCCAGAACCAGTAGACTTTTACTTTATTGTCCCCTGGCGGAAATTCGTTTTCACTCCATGGTAGATTTGTGGGTAGCACGCCAACAGACAGTAACAGATATACAGCATACACAACAAAACAAAAAAGGTAGACGGATCCAGTCATTACTAGACACATCCAGAACTCAGTAGACAGGTCAATAAATCATTTGTCAGGAGAAAGAAAAACAACTATATATCGCTGTCGGTACAGTAAGGATGTTCATAGAAAAAGTGCAAAGCACTAACAATCGCTAGGTTAACCCATTCCCGGTTTACAACACAAGACAGATCCAGACATCAGCAGGTACAACCCGAGCAACTTCCTAACATCCCCTGATGACACTTCCATCCCCATACCAAACACATTTACTCTCTACTTCTCACAAAGGCAGGGGCCAATCAATTTACATTTGAAGTCACTCCATACTCCGCCAGGCCACCCAACTGTTTCTCTTTGGAGGTACCAGGCACAGTCCTCATCACCACCTTCGTTGTCAGGCTGTTTCGTCAACCAATACCTGCAGCAGAGGATCCAAAGCAAAACAAATATTTTCTCTAAGTCCACAACACTTTACATCTAGTCATCAAGGCACACATGAGGCTGAGAACCTTCAAAGGACACAATCAATATTGGAGAAATTCCCAGGGGGATCTGTGTACCACCCAGGCTCCAAAAGCAACCAGATATGGCAATGCTATCTAACATGGTCACATTAGTCGGATAAGGGTGGTCCTATGATTAGTCATAGGCTGTTCCCCGAAGATATTGTAGTGGTATATAGTGGATAGGTTTCTCGTTCTCCCATAAAGAAACAAAGTGATTTGAAACTGATACATCAGAGGCAGGGATAGTCCCCGCTGATTAGCGTGATGCCAACAGACTGGGAGAGCTGGACCGGTAACGCTATCGGTAAATGGTTCCAGGAAACAGTTAATTTGATGGATTCCAAACACACAAATGAAACAGAACTATTTTACAATTCAAATACAGACAAGCTTCAGGGAGCAATCGGGGGGGGCTTGTCCAGGGAACAGTGGGGCTACCGTGACCACCTCTGCTCACTTCCAGAGTTGATCAGACCCCAAAACTTTTGCATTTTTATGCATCTTTTACTGTTATGATAGAGTGATTTAGACTGGAAGGCATGAGAGATAGAGGGAAGGACATGCAGCAAAGGACTAAAGGTAGGAATCTAACCCGGTTCACTGTAAACAGAACTAAGCCTTTTCGAATACCGACCGGTAGGAATAATAAATGTGGACGGGGGGAGTAGTTGTGCAGTACTCGACTACGTCCGTAACAACGGATGAGGTGCCCTTGAGCAAGGCACCTGAAACCCCCACCTACACTGCGTCTGCCTACTGCTCCGGGTGTGCCGGTGTGCCGCCATGTGTGTGGACCTCTGACAAGGTCCCTCCTCTGTTTGTGTATGTGTATGTGCAAGTGTGTATGTGTTCACCGGCTCCCGGATTGGTCAAAAGCAGAGAAAGAATTCCCCCAAAAAGGGACAATAAAGGATAACTTAACTTAATGGTAGGCCCTCTACCAAGTGAGCCCCCGGGGCGCTCCCAGACTCCAACAGCCCTAATGATGGGATAGTTGACTAGCTGATGACCCAATGTTAACTCACGTTGTGGTTGGGGTGGTTCCGTCCACCCAGGTCCAAACCCCTTCGGTTTCGTTGTCATTCAAACCTATCCAGCTCCCCGTGTTCACCGTGAGCAAACTATTGACAAATATCTTTAAAGATATTTATGTGGGAAGAAATTAGAAAAGAGTGTAAGAGCTCTGTTGAATCATACTTTTGCATTCTCATTCGCGGTTTTGTGTCAGTAGTTCTGAAGGCAGTCCACCAAAAGATGTCCCGAGATGTCTCAGATTCAGGATTCTGAGACATCGGGTGATAATTAGATGATTTGATGAAGATGATGACGAAGCAGGCTCACTGATTTCACATATTATGGGTCCCATTGGCCAGTGTCGAGGAGATTAGAATAACCACGTGAAGCTTTCCAATACAATATGCATTATTAGGTGTAGTTGATTTAGCTGTAACCAATGACTTTTACCTCAAACTGCCATTCACCATCTGGCTGAAGTATTTTGACAAGTTATTTTTACAATAAATGAACAAATGACACACAAACAGACAGCAAACTAACGAGGCAACAGGGCGAGGTGTCCACCAGAGAGGAGAGTCTCGCAGTCCATCCCCAGTAGTCCCTGGTGCACTGGTCATACTGGTGCTCCTATGAGGTCGCTGTTAGTCCATTCCTTCAGCCAACCAATGGCGTAGCAAAGTCTTGCAAAATGTTTACACTTACATTCACATTTACAATGAGGGCATTAAGTAGATGCTTTTATCCAAAGCGACATACAATAAGTACATTTCTCAGAAGAAGGAGATCAATATATCGCTGTCGGTACAGTAAGGATGTTCATATCAGCCATTGCAAAGCACTAAAACTCGCCAGGATAACCCATTCCCTGTATACAACAATGATAGCTAGGATAAGATGCGACACAGTGCTAACCACTAAAACATTTTGTTGAGATAAACTAAACATAATGACAGATCATGTTGGAAGGTCTTTCCCAATCGCCCAACAGGAACCCCTTTAGATGTTAGGAGTAGTGCGCCCCGGTTGGTTCCTCCTCACCTGCTCCTCTCTGCTGTTGATGATCACCAGGTCAGCCTGTTGGCTCTTGCAGTACTGGCGGCTGTCCTCCCAGGTCCTCTTAGTAGTATTGGCTCTGTAACAACTGCACTGGAACTTAATCCATCCCAGAGGACACCTCCGGGCTGCAAATAGATACAGGGTTAAAAGAATCACAGTTAAAGCCCCCCTGGATGATCAGCAGGTGTGGTGTTGATGAGCCATCATGAGCCATGTCACGATCCCCCCTCTAGTGGCATCACACGGGGGTGTCCACCAGATGTACGCAGAATAGACCAGACTACCAGCGGTCTAAATACATCACCACCACGGCCACTGGGAAAATAGGGGACCTATATAGAAAGAGAAACTTGATAGCACACATTTATCTACAAAAATGGTCTAAAGGATACCAAGTTAGAGGTACTATAAATTGTATTTAATTGTTAAGTGGCTGTGTATATATATGTATATATTTATGTTTATATATATATACCAGTATATATTTGGGCTTTAATACAAATGTCTTTGATTGTGACGGACACATCGGTTCAGCCAGATTGGCGTCCCCGAATCCACATAGATGTAGAAATGGATCCACCATTCGAGTCCACCATTCGCTATAATTATTTGCTACTACCACCAAGATACACAAAAAATATATAAATAATAGAAATCACATGTATATACTTTGTATATGTAGCCAAAACAACTCTACTTACATTCAACTGCATCACTCAGGGCTTTGACCTCCTTCTTGAGTTCGGAACTTGAGCGCTGTAGCTGGTCTCTATCTTTGGTAAGGGTGCTTAACCGGCCCTGTAGCTGGTCTTTCTCTTTGGTAAGGGTGCCAAAACGGGCCTGTAGCTGGTCTCTCTCTTTGGTAAGGGTGCTAGCCTGGCCCTGTAGCTGGTCTCTCTCTTTATTAAGGGTGCTAAACCGGCCCTGTAACTGGTCTTTCTCTTTGGTAAGGGTGCTAAACCGGCCCTGTTGCTGGTCTCTCTCTTTGGTAAGGGTGCTAAACAGTCCCTGTAGCTGGTCTCTCTCTTTGGTAAGGGTGCTAAACCGGCCCTGTAGCTGGTCTCTCTCTATAGTAAGGGTGCCAAAACGGCCCTGTAGCTGGTCTCTCTCTGAGGTGAGGGTGCTAGCCTGTCCCTGTAGCTGGTCTCTCTCTTTAGTAAGGGTGCTAAACCGGCCCTGTAGCTGGTCTCTTTCTTTGGTAAGGGTGCTAATCCGGCCCTGTAGCTGGTCTCTCTCTTTAGTAAGGGTGCCAAACCGGCCCTCTAGCTGGTCTCGCTCTGAGGTAAGGGTGCTAGCCTGTCCCTGTAGCTGGTCTCTCTCTTTGATAAGGGTGCGAGCCTGGCCCTGTACCTGGTCTCTCTCTTTAGTAAGGGTGCTAAACCGGCCCTGTAGCTGGTCTTTCTCTTTGGTAAGGGTGCTAAACCGGCCCTGTTGCTGGTCTCTCTCTTTGGTAAGGGTGCTAAACAGTCCCTGTAGCTGGTCTCTCTCTTTGGTAAGGGTGCTAAACCGGCCCTGTAGCTGGTCTCTCTCACTAGTAAGGGTGCCAAAACGGCCCTGTAGCTGGTCTCTCTCTGAGGTGAGGGTGCTAGCCTGTCCCTGTAGCTGGTCTCTCTCTTTAGTAAGGGTGCTAAACCGGCCCTGTAGCTGGTCTCTTTCTTTGGTAAGGGTGCTAATCCGGCCCTGTAGCTGGTCTCTCTCTTTAGTAAGGGTGCCAAACCGGCCCTGTAGCTGGTCTCGCTCTGAGGTAAGGGTGCTAGCCTGTCCCTGTAGCTGGTCTCTCTCTTTGGTAAGGGTACTAGCCTGGCCCTGTAGCTGGTCTCTCTCTTTGATAAGGGTGCGAGCCTGGCCCTGTACCTGGTCTCTCTCTTTGGTAAGGGTGCTAGCCTGGCCCTGTTGCTGGTCTCTCTCTTTAGTAAGGGTGGTAAGCCGGCCCTGTAGCTGGTCTCTTTCTTTAGTAAGGCTGCCAAACCGGCCCTGTAGCTGGTCTCTCTCTTGGGTCAAAGCGTGGTTGCCTAATTGAAGACTGGCTCTCTCGGCAGCCAGAGTCTGGTATCTATCTTGCAGACCCGTGCTGTTCCTCGTCAGGTTCCTGTATCTCTCCTGTAGTTGCTCCTCCTGCTTGGCGAAGGCGTGGTGAAGCCTCTGGCCCACACCACCTCCAACTGAGAGCAGAGGGAATGGTGTCTTTATTACTACATATCATTGTATTATTATCATACAATATTATTATCGGTCCTTTAATAGTCTTGACATTAAGACAGGTCTTCGGTTTTTTCAGCTATGTGCCGGTTTACTTTGAATGTTTTCTTTGTTTACATTTGTTTGTTTGTTTGTTTTCTTTTTATTTACATTTAGCAGACGCTTTATCCAAAGCGACTAACAGTATGTACATTTGTCAGAAGAAAGAGAAACAACAATAGATCGCTGACGGTACAGTAAGGATGTTCATAGAACCAAGTGATAACAATCGCTAGGTTAAGCTTTTCCCCTTCTACAACAAAGCTATGAAAAGATGCTGCACAATGCTAAGTACTATTTTTAAGTGCCACGACGTACAACATACAATTAGTGGGTAAGAGTGCCTGATACAAGAGAGAACTGATTAAAACAATCGCCGTCCGCAACAAAGAGCTGTTGTCCGAATCACAGTTGGAGCATTGAAGTAATTTTTCAGAATCCGACCAGAGAAGTCCCAGACCAATGACCTGAATGCTCTTATTTTCCGTGATGTTTTTACAGTTAACGTTGCCGGCTGCGATTCATTTCCAACAAGCGTATGAATCAGTACTCTGTGATTATTAGAAGGCTGAACGGGACAGACTTAAAGATGATTTGTGCTTTAATGGTCCACAGTGCATGCCTGACCCCTAAATGTGGTCACATCTAGTGAGACTGCAAGATTTCCATGTTTTTT
Organism: Gadus chalcogrammus; assembly: GCF_026213295.1. NCBI lineage: Eukaryota > Metazoa > Chordata > Actinopteri > Gadiformes > Gadidae > Gadus > Gadus chalcogrammus. Next base: position 9,922,929 of record NC_079421.1, on the reverse strand, counting down.
ACTGCTAATGAAAATCTAAATAAAAAAGGCAATGCAATGGCATTTATTTCGTTGATGTATCGAAACCTATCGTTCCGTGACCCACCGTAAGAGAGTCAGTATATACATCTATGTTCGATGACCAAGACCTGTTCCTCACGTTCCACGAGCACCAGATATCATGCAGACGTTACTCACAGTAAAACTGAGTTACGTTTCCAGCCAGGGACAAGGCACACAGCAGCAGCAGCCCAGCGGTCAGACACCTGTAGGGCCAGCACCGTTCCTTCAACCCCCCAGGAACAGAGCGAACCAGAGTTAGCACGTTAGCCTAGCATGGCATCATGGTTGGGGGGGAGGTGGAGGAGAGGGATGGGGTGAGCTAGGTTTGGGGGAGGATATGGTGAGCAAGGGTGGGTGGAGGAGGATGAATGAATTGGGGAGGGTGGAGGAGGGTTAGGTAGAGGAGAGGGTTGGTTGGGGAAGGTGAAGGGGGGCAGAGGTGAAGGAGAGAGTTTCTGTTGAGGTATGGTTGGGTAAAGGAAAGGGTGAGTTGGGGTGGGTCGAGGAGGATGAGGTGAAAGAGAGGGTAAGTGGGGGAGGATGGAGTAGGGTCAGTTGGAAAAGGTGAGTTGGAATGGGGGGAGGAGAGGGTGTGCTGGGGAGGGTGGGGGAGGGGTTGAGGTGAGGTGGGGTTGGGATGGGTGGAAGAAGGTGAGGTGGAGAAGAAAGTGAATAGGGGAGGGGGAGTTGGAGGAAAGGGTCAGTTGGGGTGGGTGGAGGAGGGGTTTGTGTGAGGTGGAGCAGGGGTTTCGTTGGGTAGAGGAGGGGTGTAGGTGAGGGAGGGAACATTTGGGTGGGTGGAGGAGGGGTTTGGGAGAGGTGGGGTTGAATTAAACCAAACATTCCTTTCTGATGCTTGTATCCTGAAACATCCTAGTAAATTATATTATGCACAAATCATGCACAAATATTTTAGTATATGTAGCTCAAAATGAAACTTTACACAATAGAAGTACGTAAGTTTATTTTGAAATTAATTTGAACATGCACGTGAGATCCACACTTGTTGAATGTCCTCATTTGCATAGGCAGAAACACCATTCATATGAATGACAAATACATTTCTCATAACACTGCAAAGCTATTTTACAAACGGCGGAAGTGTGACCCGCCTGGTCTGAAATACTTGCTAACTACAAAAAGAGAAGCAGGTGTGTCTGGCAAAATTATTTTAAAGAGCTGGAATGCCTGGAAAGTGTGTCTATCTGGTTTTACATCTGTCTTCTGTGTGAGAGTGATTTGCTTAGTTGGTAAGAATGACTTCTGCCTATAATCTTGTAATATTACCAACAATACCATTGTAAATCTACCAGCCCAAAATGTAATCTCACCACGTTAATAATGACAAAGATGGCTATTCTGAATTTCTTCTGATGTTATCTGCGAGGGGAATTTCATTAGGTAAGGCTTGTTGCAAACAAAAAAAAAGAAAATTAGAAAGCAACTGGAGGCAAGATTCTGCAAAACATTCTTAAGGTCAATATACGGTAAGTCTTTTTGTGGCAAGTGAACCAGGTAAGTGTGGCAATTGACTTCAAATTTATCGTGTTTATGTAAAGGTTAATTTACCGAATGGAAATGAATGTCTTAGTTTTTTGGCCACTGTTTTTTCTACTTCACGTGACTTCATGGCTTCTTGGCCATAAGTCAATTAGGCCTAGTGTTGAGCTCATTTGCATTTTTAAATAGATTTTTCCAACTTGTAAAACAAAAAAGTTACTTTAATGGATACTTTCACTGTGTGAGGTTTGATTGTGATAGGAGTAAAGGAAAAATAAGCCCATTAGGGCGTATTTTGGGCATATTCGATTAGTATACTGCTCATTTGCTTTATCAAATTCGTTTTCAAAAAACTTGTAATACAAACAATTTTACTTATCATGGATACTTTCATTACATAAAGTTTTATGTTGATAGGAGTAAAGGTAAAAAAAATAGCCCCATTGGGGTGCATTGATGTCTGGCCATACAGGCACGCATCATTGATTGATAAGAATTAAACCTATTTCCTCAGCTAGGATTTCTTAGGACTTTTAGTATGTTGTTCTGGACACCTCATAGAAATTATCAATCCTGAAAAATATGAATATTTTACAATTAGTTATATTTTTGGCTATTAAGGACGACTGCCAGGAGACTGATGATATTGGGAATCCCACTCAGAACCTTTTGGTCGAGGGAGTAGAAGCTGCTATTATGGGAGAAATCAACCATTAATTTTATATTAACTATGAGTAAAAGGAATGTATGGCTGACCGTCCTTGCCATATAAGGCAATTCTGACCATGTACCAAGGGCGGTCATATAATATGCAAAACAGCTCAGTTTGAAAGAATAAAAAGAGCGGGATCGTACAACCCGGCAGTGTCTTTGCAAACCTCACTCGGCTTTGTTGTTGCTTCTTTGCGGGTAACAAAGTCTCTGTCAATACTTGATCCGGACTCACCGACTCCTCATGCTCTCTTAGTTAGTTGAAGCGATAGAACTCGGTTATTTCCTACCACACTATCATCTGTGTGCTGAAGTAGGTGTAGTGAAGAAGGGTGGGTTACCTTGAGGAACCATGAGGTTTCGGATCCCGTCTCCATCCATGTCCATCCGCTGCATTACTTCTGCCGCAGTCTGACACCTTCAGCTAGAGGACTTCTTCTGGAGGTTCTCTAGATGCTGCTGGAGGACTTGTCTGGAGGTTCTCTAGATGAGGTCTCCTGGAGGTCATAGGGTTGCAGGCTGGTGTTATAAGCCAGCAGCCAGACCAATGGCAACCCTGCCTTAGCTGAATCTCTGAAGCTTAGCAGGTATGGGCTTGGTTGGCACTGGATGGGAGACCAACTGGGAACTCTGAGTTGCTGCTAGTGGTGTCGGTTGATGGGCAGTAGTTGGCTCTCTTCCTACTGGCAAGAAACATCAATCCCGATGCCCCAGTGCAGTGACAGGGACACTGTACTGTTGAAGGTAGGGGTGTGACGATACACTCAGCTCACGAGACGAGACACGATATTCGGTTCGCGAGATCGAGACGAGACGAGATTTTAAGAAAACTACAATAACAAAATATATGACTGGAACAACAGACTTTTATTTAACCGAGTTGCACATGCATTTTTAAATGTTTTATTATAACACTTTACATGCATTAAATTGAAACTAAAACTAAAATTTATAAAAGTTGAAGTACAATAGATTAAATTGAATAATTCCATTTTTTCAAGTGCGAGTATTTTTTCAAGTGCGAGCAATATTATCTGCAAAAACAAATCAAAGTTCTACTCCGTCAATACAGACTGCAAACAGAGCCGGTTCAGACCTCCATGGGGCCCTAGGCAAAATTCTGGGGGGGGGGGGGGTCGGAGCGATTGTTAACGGGGGGGGGGGGGGGGGGGGGGTGTAATGGAGCGATTATTTTTTATTTTATTTTTTTCCCGAGGGATAGCTCCACTTCATCCTTCTACACAGATGATGCAATGATGCGCATGGGTAGCTATCTGACGTCCGTGACGGACAGTTACGTTGTCAGTTTTTTTTTTTTTTTTTTCACGGGGCCTTTATTATAAATAATAAATTTGCGGGGCCCTACGCAACGTGCGTAGTGTGCGTATTGAAAGAACCGGTACTGACTGCAAATAGTGCAAACAGAGTCTGACCAAGTATGTCACTGACAACTTGGTATTGTCCGTGTCTTATCAGTCACTCTACTGCCATTCATAATTTCCGCGGGTACCCAAAATGCTGCCAAACAAATGATTTAAAAGTGGCGGGGGCATCTTCGACGGTAATACGGGTATTTTCCGACGTCATTCTGACTGCCTATGGCTGCTTCTCCTCCTCTTCTTCTTTTCCTTCTCCTTCGTTAGGTTCTGGCGGGCTAGACGTAGCAAAGGCGCATTACTGCCCCTACAGGCCACAAATAGAAGTTTGGATAGCTCACAAATCTCGCGAGACAGATCTTTAACGCGATGGGTAATATCGTTGAGTTTAATCTCTCGTCACACCCCTAGTTGAAGGTGCCGTCCTTCGGAGGAGAGGTAAAACCTAGGCTCATTTAATCTGGCCCTCTAATCATCCTCCTGTATAAATGGCTGACGAATTAATTCCCTCACTCTCCTCCCCAAAGTGGGGTTGGTGAGCTTTCTGGCGCCGATGGGCTGCCGTGCATTAGCCAAGCGGGTGCTAAACAAGCCCTTTGAGTTTCCAGAAAAAAAAAAGCGCTATATAAATTGAATTTATTATTAATATTATAAAGCCTATAGTTTTAATTCTTGGAGGATTATTAAATGAAACACTGCCTTGGTCCATTCTATTGTATTCATATCACACATTAATATATACATTCAATCTATGGATCAAATCGATTTGATGGAATAAACAAAATTATACTTAAAATGAATTTGAAATGAAATGATCACTTAGAACAGTATAATGAAATATTTTACGTTCAACGCTTTCATCCAAAACAACCAAATGAACAAGTTACTATGTTATTTAATTACAACCAAAACATAGTACCCGTTAATACTTACGGTGTGACGTTTTCAAAGGATTCTCTATGATGTAAGGATACTCACTCTGGAGGCCGAAGGTAGAGACGGACCACACACTTATCTGCGTCCTGAACAGCTACGTCACCCCATCCAAACCCACGGCTTTGAAGACCATCAGTTCCCCAAAGCAAGGGCGTCGAAACTGCTTCCAGTTTCACAATGTTCTCAAGTCAGCCCCCTTAAGTCCTGAGTTAAGAGTTATAGAGGTCATTAGCAGACACCAGGGATCCCTTTTGCAGAGAAAGCATCACATGGTTATGGAGCAAAAGAGATAGTATGGGAGATATGTGTTATCGAAAGGGGTTCGACTTTCCATCCACTCCCGCTCTAGGGCTTGTCTTAACTGTCGCCGCGTCACAGCCCAGTTCGGCTGTTCGCTCTGCAATTACATTACAATGACACACAGAAACAAATCAAGGTCTGTAAAATGAAATGAACATACAGTAATTCGGGTTCTACACATATTCTCCACAGTCATGAATCGGGGATGCCAACATTCGCTACCAAGGATTTGGTAGCGAATGTTAGTGAAGACCCTAGGTTCACCTTGTTGAACTAGGTGGTTTAGACGCATTAAACAGAGACCCATGGATTGACCTCTATTATATTCCAAACAAGTGTCAAGCAGCTCCCACAGCTGTATCTTAGCTCTGTCCAGTCCAGGTCCACCCTTCCGAACTGCCCTAGATAGAGAGCTTTCTCAAATAGAGGCCACAAACGTAAAGATGCTCAAGCTGGATTGTGTGTTTACACGCCACTGGGCAAGCTGGCGGACTCAGAGACTGAGAGCATAGCGTGAAGATGACCCTAACCCTCACTACGTTCGAGCCGCTGGGATGATTCTGAATTTGAAAGCAGAGTATCAAAGTAACATAGTCTATACCAAGTTACACAGTCTAGTTACCCTAAGATATAAAGTCTAGATATACTAAGTTACAAAGTCTAGTTATACAAATTAACAGTCTAGTTATACTAAGTTACACATAGTCTAGTTACACAGGCCTCTTCCTCTCAGGGTTTCTCACACTCTGCTCTTCCATGCTGCAGCTTTCTGTTTCTGTTCCTGTTTCTGTTCTTACTCAGCAGGTACGAGTCCTCGCTGCTCAAGGGTTCCTACTGGGAGACCGGGGATGAACACGGTTCAAAGGAAGAGGGAAGTGTTTGTGCGTGTGGTGGAGTTTGTTGTGTGTGTTTGGTGTTCATGTTCAATGTGTCTCAGTCGCAAAGCAGCCTGGGTAGGAGTTTACAATCGGTCACCGTGGAAACAGACGGGGGTGGGGTGACGTCCAGGGCCTCAACATAATAATAATAATAATAATACATTTAATTTAGAGGCGCCTTTCAAAACACCCAAGGTCACCTTACAGAGCATATATGTCATCATACATTTTTTAAAAAACAAGACATTGTGGAAAAAATAAATAAATAAATAAATAAATAAATAAACATAAGCAATAAGAAATAAATAAAACAAAAACAAGACAAAACAAAACAAAAAAACAAACAAAACAGTGATCAGTTAGACGTTGTGTGCGAGTTTGAACAGGTGAGTTTTGAGTTGTGACTTGAAGGTTGTAATGGTGTCTGACTGTTTTATGTGTGGGGGGAGGGAGTTCCAGAGCCTGGGTGCTGAACAGCTGAATGACCGGGCACCCATTGAAGTGAGTCGTGATGTGGGGATACATAGTAGTCCAGCAGAGGTTGAGCGGAGGGAGCGGGAGGGAGTGTATTCTTGGAGGAGGTCGCAGAGATAACTGGGGGCTAGGTTGTGGAGAGCTTTGTAGGTGAGGAGTAGGGTTTTGTATTGGATGCGGTAGTGTACTGGGAGCCAGTGAAGTTGAATGAGGACAGGGGTGATGTGGTCAGATGATTTGGTGCGGGTGATGATCCGGGCGGCTGAGTTCTGAATGATCTGCAGTCTGTTGATGAGTTTGGTGGGGAGTCCGGTGAGGAGGGCGTTGCAGTAGTCTATGCGTGATGTGACAAATGAGTGAACTAGGATTTCAGTGCTGGATTGGGTCAGTGATGGGCGGAGTCTGGCGATGTTGCGGAGGTGGAAGAATGCAGTCCGGGTGATGTTGTGAATATGGGGTGCGAATGAGAGGGTGTTGTCCAGGATGACGCCGAGGCTCTTGACTTTGGAGGAGAAGGGTACTGGGAATCCATCGATAATTATGAGTGGAGCTGGGGTGTGTTGTGATTTAGTGAGGGTGGATTTGGATCCGATGAGCAGGGCCTCGGTCTTGTTTCCATTGAGTTTCAGGAAGTTCCTGCTCAACCAGCTCCGGATCTCTTCCAGGCACGTGATGAGGGAAGTGGGGGGGATGGCAGCGGTGGGTTTGGTGGAGATGTAGACCTGTGTGTCGTCAGCGTAGCAGTGAAAATGAACCCCATGGTGACGGAGGAGTGTGCCCAGCGGGAGGAGGTAAGTGGTGAAGAGGAGTGGACCCAAGACTGACCCCTGGGGGACACCCAGTGAGACACCTGAACACCCAGACTTGTGGTTGCTTAGTTGAACAAATTGTTGACGGCCGGTGAGGTAGGATGTAAACCAGGAGAGTGCAGCACCAGTGATCCCAATACCAGCTAGGCGGTCCAGGAGCAGAGGGTGGGAGATGGTGTCGAATGCTGCGCTGAGATCGAGGAGGATGAGAATGGTGAGTAATCCAGAGTCGGCTGCAAGGAGGAGGTCGTTGGTGATTTTGACTAGGGCTGTTTCAGTGCTGTGTTTTGGACGGAAGCCAGATTGGAACGGTTCGTGGAGATTGTTAGTGTCGAGGTGGGACTGTAGTTGTGCGGCAACCACCCTTTCAAGTGTTTTGGAGATGAAAGGGAGATTGGAGATGGGCCGGTAATGGTTAAGGTCAGTTGGGTCAGCACCAGGTTTTTTCAGGATGGGAGTGATGGCAGCCAGCTTGAGAGTGGGGGGTACAGTACCAGTAGTGAGGGAGGAGTTAATTATGTTGGTGATCATGGGGGAGATGGACGGAAGACATGCTTTGACAAGGGAGGTGGGAAGAGGATCGAGCTGACAGGTGGTGGTTTTGGCTTTGCGGATGAGTTCTGAAACGGTCTGTTCTGTTACTAGGGTGAAGTCAGAGAGGGAGCTGATGAGAGGTTGGCCAGAGGTTATCATCCAGGGTGGGTCATCAGAGGGGGTGCGAGATGAGGCCAGTTGTTGGTGAATGGTGTTGATTTTAGAGCTGAAGAAGTCAAGGAACGCAGTGCATTGGGTGGTGGAAATGTCTGGAGGGAGAGATTTAGGAGGCTGAAGTAAGTGGCTGACTGTTGAGAAGAGGACTCTGCTGTTGCCTGTACCAGTGTTGATGAGGTTGGAGTAGTATGAGGTTTTGGCAGTAGTGAGGGCATTCTTGTAGTGATGGAGGTGGTCCGAATACATTTGGCGGTGTACAGTGAGTTGAGTCTTTTTGTAGAGTCGCTCCAGTCGACGACCAGTGGCTTTGAGCTGGCGCAGATGAGGAGTGAACCAGGGAGCAGTGTGGGTGAATGAGACTGAACGGGTTTTCAGGGGGGCCAGGGTGGTGAGGGAGGAGGAGAGGCAGTTATTGTAGTGAGTCACCAGGTCAGTCAGGGAGGAAGCTGGGGGAGGGTTGGGGTAGGAGCTGATCATGGTGGAGAGGTCTGTGGTGTTGATAAGTTTGATGTTTCTGAAGGAGATGGTCCGTTGTTCCTTGGTTTTGTGTAGTTGGGTATGAATGTCAAAAAGTACAGCTTTGTGGTCGGAGATGGGGAAATCAATGACATCAAGGTTAGTGGGAGTGATGTCAGTGCAGCAGATTAAATCCAGAATGTGACCTTTGTTATGGGTTGGGAGGTTGACATGTTGTGTGATGCCAAGACAGTCCAGAAGTGATGTGAAGTCATTAGCAAAAGTACAGGATGGGTTGTCAATGTGGATGTTGAAATCACCAAGGAGGATAACAGTGGGGGACATTGCACATACAGATGTAAGTAGTGATGAGAATTCATTGAGGAAAACGGCGGAGGGTTTTGGCGGTCTGTAAATGGTGACAATGATAGTGGGTTTGGGGCCTGAGAGTTTTACAGCTAGACATTCAAAGGAGGAATGAAGGGGGACTGTGACAGTGGTGACTTTGATGTTATCACGATGGAGGAGAGCGAGGCCACCCCCCCTCCCATTAACCCGGGGTTTACTAATAAAAGAAAAACCTGGTGGGACAGCTTCATTTAGATGGGAGAAGTCATTTGGTTGTTGCCAGGTCTCAGTGAGGCAGAGAATGTCTAGGCTCTGGTCAACAATAAAGTCATTTATCAAAAGGGCCTTATTACTGAGGGATCTGGTGTTCAGCAGACAGAGTTTCAGACAGGTGAGTGGAGTGTAGCAGGTTGCTTTGAGCAGAGGGAACAGTACACTGTGATTGACGGGACTGACCGTACGGGCTGTGCGAGGAGGGGGGCGGGGCCCAGTGGACCAGAAGGAGCGGATGTTTTTGTTGCTGGTTTGAGTGTACTGAAAATTCCGTCCAGAGCCTCGGTGGATGTATTTTGGTCGTTTGAGAATGTCCTGGTGGGATGCAAGCTGAGGTGGTTGGGTCCTTGAGAAGATCCGTAGACGTAACATCTCCATTACCGAGTAACGGAGCGGAAGAGATGCGCTCGTTACGTGAGAGTCAAACATAGCGCAATCCAGAGGAACAGGTTAAAATCCACAGGTTGTGAAGTCGGAAGAAGCCAGCGGTAGATCCAGGCGATTATGGTGAAGCCACAGAGCGAGCACGGCGGAGGCAGAGGAGTGGAGCAAGCCGGTTGTAGCTACGCTGGAGACGGGGAAGCCAGTTGGACGGCGCCGGGGGTTAACAGCAGTCTAGCCGGCCAGCAGGTGTCATCCACCAACAGCTGCACGACTCCACGCACAAAACACAAAACAAAACACGCAGACGTTTAACGTTCAGAAATAAATAAATAAATCAAGAAAACTGACGCAGTTACTTAACTTGACTTTGTATTCCGATCCGAGGTCCAGAAGGGTTTCAGACAGAAGGTGTTGAAAGTAAGCAAAAGAAAACTGATTAAAAAGTTAAAAGACTAGAAAGAAAAAGAAAATCGCGAAAAAATAATGTTCAGAATGACGTTCCGGTGAGCAGCAGCAGCAACAGCGTTCAAAAGGCAACAGCGCCCACCAACGTACGACCTCACGTATAAAACACGTAAAAATAAAGAAAAAAGGCGCACTGACAATAGCGAAAAGTGACTATATATAACAAGTAAACTTAGCTAAACTACTAAAGACCAAAAAAAAAAACGGCAAAATGTTCAATGCAATCGTGAGAAATATTGGAAATACTGAATAAAAACAAGCCATACAGAGCGGCGTTAGACTCGCCAGCGTCCCCGTTACTAGGCCAGTCTATGGTTAAAGTGTGCGTAGATGCACACATGCGAACACACACAGAGATGCACCAGGTTACGCACAAAGTTACACGCCCTCATCCACACATGGCTACCCTCTGTCAGGGGCAGTAAGATGGAGGGCTGGGTGGAGGCTGAGTGGGAGCTCCCCCAGCCAGCCTTCCTTTACACCACCCACGCACATGCACACATCCGCACAAACACAAACACACACAAACACACACAGATACCAACGAATGCACATCGGCACACACACCCAGACTCACACAAACATATGCACACACACACACACGCACGCACACACGCACGCAGGCAGGCACACACACGTACACAAACACACGCGCATCCCACAATGGCCACGCCAAGACCCGCCCTACTCTGTCTGTGATTGGCCAGGTTGCATGCAACTCAACTGAACGCTTTAGAACTCTATGGTGCCCTCGCTGTGAGCAGCCGAGAGCGTCACAAAAGAGCCCTAACCCTAGCCCTCGCTGGGAGCATTCGAGAGCGTCACACAAGAGCCCTAACCCTAAACCTAACCCCTAACCCTAACTCCTAACCCTAACCCCTAACACCTAACCCTAACTCCTAACCCTAACCCCTAACCCTAACCCCTAAGCTTAACTCCTAACCCTTACTCCTAACCCTTACCCCTAACCCAAACCCAAACCCTAGCAGCTAATATCAAGCCAGTAATTGCGCGGTTGTCAAATCAATAGACAATATTTTCTGGGTATTGGCGGAGCCAGGGCCGGCTCTGACCAATTTGGTGCCCTAGGCAAGATTTTTGCTGGCGCCCCCTACCCCTTTGGATCGCACGGTAAATTTGACTACCAATGTTCATACACTCAGAGAAACTGCAATGCTTTGTCTTTGAGACTCTTTTATTTTAAATAGAAAATTAAACACCAAATTAATCATAAATACAATATAAATAAGGTATGCATACGTTAGAACGTTAGAACTTTAAATAATTAAACACTTGAAAAATTTACCTTGTTTCATTTATTTGATTGTTTATTATTATTTTTTATTATTATTTACTTGTTTGAAATAAAAACTTTTTCAATTCAATTCAATTCAAAAACTATATTACAAAGATAATATTTACAGAAACCTATCTTGAAATTCTACCGCTATTCCAACAAGTAACATCTGTCTACATCTAGAACTGACCTCAATCTCACACCTCAACAGGCTCACCCCACCTTGCTAAAACCTCCCTCTTCTTGCCTTTCTTCCAGCAAACTCGTCAATAACATCATCATATGTCAGCTGGTTTGATACCACATGATTGATGCTTATGATGGCAAGACCACTTAGACGTCCTTGCATCATGGTAGATCTGAGATAGGTTTTAATGAGTTTGAGCTTGGAGAAGCTTCGTTCGGCAGCAGCCACTGTGACAGGAAGAGTTGCAGAGATTCGCAGAGCAACCCACATATTAGGGTATATTTCTGTAAGCCTTCCATCATGCAGGAAGGTCAAGAGGTCCATGTTTGACATCTTTTTGGAAGGGAAATGTGGAAAATTCTGCATTTCCGCAGCAAGTTGCCTCCCATCAATATCTGTCTGTCCATCATGGGTCAGAGCAGCACTCAGGTTTTCACAGTGCTGTAGCTGTTCTACTTTGGTCATGTTTGGAAAGTTCAGGAGGACTCCAAACTTGCCATTCACCTCTGCAATGTTCTGGAATCTCTCATTGAGGGAAGAGAGGGCTGTATCCACCAGCACATTAAAAAATGTGGTTTCCAATTTTCTTAGTGCATCATCGATAGGCTCTTCTGCAGACTCATATCCAAAGTGCCTTTTTGTTGTTCTCAGGCGCTTCTGTTTAAGAACAGCTTCCACATTCATCTCCTCGCACATCTCCTTGGCAGCCCTCTGTGCATCAGAGAATCCTGTTGTTCTGTAGGAGGTGAGAGAATCTGTAGTTTTCTTCAGCAGGTCGACAGCCACATCTAGCTGCATGGATGGTGACTGCAGCAGTGCACTGACATGCTGAGTCTTGTTGAGGATGTCGTACCATATGGCTGTGCAAATGCAGAAGCGGTAAGATCCAACCTCTTCAGCCAAGGACTGGGCTTCCACTCTCACCACAGGGTCTGCAGTAGTTTCCCTCACCTCCAGAAGAGCATCTCTGATTTGTCCAGCCTGGTATTTTACAGCCTCAATGCTCTTTATTCTGCTCTCCCATCTGGTGTCTGACCAGGATTTGAGGGTGGTGTTAACATGTTTCAGGAGGATAGCCCATCTATGGACGGAGGCAGAGAAAAGTTTGAACAACTTTGTTAGATATCCAAAGTAGCCAACTGCATCTGGTGAGCTCTTTGCAGCATCAGCTACCACCAGATTCAAAGTGTGGGCACCACAGGGGACAAAGAAAGCTCTCGAGTTCAGCTGAAGCAACCTAGCCTGGGCACCTTTATTTTTTCCCTTCATGTTGGCTCCGTTGTCATAAGACTGTCCTCTGCAGTCTTCAAAGGGGATGTTAAGCTCCTCCAGCCTTCTGAGGATGAGAGTTGACAAACTTTCCCCTGTTGATGCCTCCGCCACAAGGAAGCCCATGAAATGTTCTTCAACTTGTGGTGTGTCTTCCAGTGAAACAATCCTAAGAATGACAGAGAGTTGCTCTTTGTGACTCAGATCTGGGGTGCAATCTAAAATAATGGAATAATATTTGGATGCTTTGACCTTTTCCACAATTGTTTCCAATATTTTTGAACTAATGCAGTCTATCAGTTCATTCTGTATTATTTTGCCCAGATAATGTGTGTGACTGCAAGCTCCACTTGCCACCCTACCAACATGCTGCTTCATCACAGGATCAAATTTTGCCATGAGCTCAACCTCTTTTAGAAAGTTGCCATTGTCCGGTTTGTTTATGGTGTCTGAAGAGCCCCTGAAAGCAATGTTTCGTTCAGCTAAGGACTGAATTATTGCCGATTATCGAGAGAGAACATCACGCCACCTTTTTCTCTCAGCCTCAATAAGTGCCATCTCTTGCTTGTCTATGGTTAGCCCCTTTGCAAGACGCACCTCCAGATCCTTCCATGTTGCCATGTGGGCAGTGTGCTCCTGGCTGTCCTCGTGGACCTTGAGCAAATGGCTTGCATTTTTCCAGTCCTGTAGTCCTTTACTATTTAATTTGTAGTCTTTCCGAGAAAACAATTGGCAGCAGAAGCAGTGCAAGCTATCGTTCTTTTTTGAGTACATTAGCCAACTTCTTTTGATTTTTTCTCCATTGACTAAGATTCTTTGGAAATACTCATGCCGACACCTTCTCCCGTCTTTTTGTTTTGGAAATGTGTAAGTGCTTTTAATTGGATATGGTCCTCTGTGAACAAACTCTGTTCTGTCCTTATCATTAAGAAGGGATGGCCAGTCAGCAGGGTCAATTGGTGAAGCCTTTCCTGATTCTTTGTGTGCTGAATTGGATGGGAGAGGCACACTTGATGATGCTGCTTCTCTGGGAAGTGCTGTGGAAGAGGTTGAAGGAGCGCTTGATGCTGCTTCTCTGGGAGGTGCTGTGGAGGAGGTTGAAGGAGCGCTTGATGCTGCTTCATCTCTGGGTGGTGCTGTGGTGGAGGTTGAAGGAGCGCTTGATGCTGCTTCATCTCTGGGTGGTGCTTTTGAGGAGGTGTCCCAAAAAAATTCAAAAGTGCATCTGGAGAGAGAAGAGTATACGTAAGGGGTTGTCCGTTGCCAGGCAGGTTTCAATCGCGCTCATGTTGCCGAAGACGAAATAATATAATACAGATAACGGATCGCTAGATAACACTTGTTTTTACTTTATATTTGTATTGCATTTAATTGTTTAATCGAATTTCGAGTGTTTAATGTGTATCATAGTCTAGCTAGCTTGTGTTAATTTAATTTCCTTAATTTAATTTAGAGAATAGATTATAGATGGATGGATGGATGGATGGATGGATAGATGGATAGATAGGTGAGCAGGCATTTACTAACTGGTAAATGTTTTTTATTATTATTATTGACGTTATCCCCATAACATAATAATAATAATAATAATAATAATACATTTTATTTATAGTGCACTTTATATTCAAGAATCTCAAAGTGCTTCAACATGTAGCTATTACTGTGTAGGGAAATAGATAAATACAATGCAATACAATACAGATATAAAGTTAGGAACGCTAATAAATGTAATTTGTAAAATAAGTGTTATCTGTATTGTCGCGCTCAATGAACGAGTTTGCGAATGTTCAAGAACCTTCCCACGTCATTCGACGTGCGATGGTCTGTTGCCAGGCAGGTTTGGAATGGATTACTATGGATGATGTAGGCGGCAGGCCGGTACAATTTACGCGCCGGTTGCTTGGCAACGCGCCCCGTTGTCGGGGCCTGTTGGCGCCGGCGGACAATTTATATTTACCAAATAATAAAACCACACATTAAGGCCTACATTAAAGATAAACAAATTAAAGTTACTGTACCTCTGTCTTTCCCCCGTTTTTCCTCCTCTTCTCTTTTTCTTTTCCTCCCCTGGGCGCCAGAGGGTTTAGCTTTCTTTGACATTGTGATGTACAAAACAGGTAGCTTTGATATGCAATAGGTAGCTGTGATGTGCAAATAGGTAGAGGGGGGGGGGGGCGCGGAGGAAGTGGAAACTAGGGCGCTCTTTGCATGTTATGTTATGTTGTCTAATATTTATTTCGACATAACTACTGGTATTAAGAAATATAAACATTGAAGTTAAAGTTGGATGAATACAGTATTAAAAAAAAAAAAAAAATTATAAAAAAAGAAAAAGAAAAAAATTAAAACATATTTTCGGCGCCCCCGGCGGATGGAGGCGCCCGTAGCATTCGCCTATACTGCCTATGCCCAGAGCCGGGCCTGGGCGGAGCCATAGTAGGTTTTGTAAATTTGCATTCAGGCTGCATGGGGGTCCCAGGTGTTGCAGCAGGTCCACAGAAAACTACAGGGAAAAACTACAACAAGACTTATATTCCAACCAAGTAATGCTATTTAGTTTGCATATCCATAGGATTGTGCTGATTATTCCCATCAAGTTAGCGAAGTGAAGGTTCAGGTCTCTGATTAAGGATGTGCTCGATAAGATGAGGCATATCATTTTGAAATCCCGTAAAAATTGCGGTTGCGTTTGTAAGTCAGAGCTAGGTTTGGTCGAGGCATGAGTTAAAGCTATACTGTACGATGTGAGAGAGCTAGCATGATTTGAAATTAGCTTCTCTTCAGAGTTCCGTTTAACTCCTCCCCCACCCTTCAGGACTCCCTGCCCCCACCCCTCGACACAGAGCCGTGCACGAGCGCTGCTGCTGCTTACGGCTTACTTCAACGGCAACCATTGCGTCACTTTTCAGGCCATTCAACTCCCTCAGCTGTCGCCATCGCTGAAAATCTAATCCAATATTTATTCTCGTTTTTCCTCGAGGAGTCTCCAACTTTTTTTTTGTTGTTGCCTTTTCAGTTTCTGTCTTTCTTTTTCTTGCCTTTTTAAAAAGGATGAACCGGGGCAAGTAACGGTGGCAGTGGTAACTTCAGTTGTTTCTCTTCCATTGTGTAAACGTTGTCGGCTCACTAGGTCTAGTCCACTGTCATGAACTACTATGACAACAACGCTTTCTTTGCCCTCCGTGAAAGCGCTCAGGCCGGCTCAGGCTCGTACATAGAGGGGAGAGAACGCACAGGCTTGTGATTGGTTCTTTAGATTCGGGCACAGTGTCTCCGATGGTAAGCATTTTAACAGGTTTATAGCAGATACAGAATTAGTTTCTTTTTCGCTTCTTTTTCATTGCCCATAAGTTATTTATTGCTGTCAGGATGTAAAAAACAATTTCAACAACATATTAAAAAGTGCATATTACTGGATCCCGTACAATATGCCTTTAAGGGCAAGTATCTGAGGGAAAGCAATGCATCATGGGAGTATGCATCTCCGTCCAGGAGAGAGACTCCTGACTCAGCAGGGAGGTGGGCGGATCGCAGGCTTCCCGCTGCTGAGTCAGTTTCCCAGAGGCCCGAAGCTGTTTAGCGTAAACACCCGGAGAGTTTGTCCTTTAATTACCCAGGAGGCCGCGGGCTAGACTGACAGACGGCTCACCGTGACTCACCTGAAGAGCTGGAGCCCAGTGGCGTGAGGCCCACATGGGGCCGCTGAGCAGGGCTGAACTGTTGATGGTTGTGGGGGTGGTGGAGTTGGAGGTGGGGGTGATGGTTATGGAGTTAGTGGAGGTGGTGGTAGCGGTGGAGGTAGAGTTGAAGGTGTTGGAGGTGGTGGAGGAGGTGATAGTGGTGTTGGTGATGGTGGAGTTGGAGGTGTTTGAGGTGGTGGTGGAGTTGGAGGTGCTGGTGGTGCTGATGGGGGTGGAGTTGGAGGTGGTGGAGGTGGTGCTGCTGGTGCTGGTAGTGGTGGTAGTGGAGTTGGAGGTGGTGGAGTTGGAGGTGATGGAGAACCTGGTGGTGGAGGTGGAGTTGGAGGGGATGGAGGAGGTGGTGGTGGTTTAGGAGGTGGTGGTGCTGCTGGTGGTGGTGGAGTCGGAGGTGGTAGAGGTGGTGGTGGAGGTGGAGTTGGAGGTGGTGGAGGTGGTGGTGGTGGTGGTGGTGGTGGAGTTCGAGGTGGTGGAGGTTGTGGTGGAGCTGAAGGTTTCACCTTCAGTAGGGCGCAGGGTTAGGGGGAACCGTTGGGGTTCCAGATACTGCATGTGATGCCTGTGTTGTATTCCCAATGTTGAAGCACGATGCTTCATTTAAAGACAACGTGGCCAGCACTGGTCGAAAGTCGGCCGCCATGCTGGCCGACCCTACGACCGGGCCAAAAGAAACATGAACTCAGACGAACCCATCTCTCAAGGAAACAAACCTACAGGTACAACAGAGGAGCTTTGATCCTTTATGAGGACATATGGGACCACATTCCAAATCAGCGCGCTTGAGCCTCCGTTTGTTCAGAGGCGAGCAGAATCCCTAGTGCTCGTTTTACACCGAACGCAAGTTTTACCCACTGGGGAACCATAGGCAGGCTAGGGGAACTCATTAATGTTAGAAAAACTCATGAAGTGAGATCTTCATGCCATGGGACCTTTAACATTGTGTTGATTCTTTTGTTTTTTCCACAGTGGATGATACCCCAGACTGATACCTCAGATTCAAAAATTATGATCACATCCAGGAGCACGGCTCAATCCAATCGGGCTGACACTGTGGTATGTTCATTTTTTAAATCAAATTTTTTTTTTTGATTTATCATTTATCATTTATTTATTTATTGATTTAGTCATTGGATATCTATTTGAGTATTGAAGCATTAAATTCATGTTCTGGTCAATATTTTAGAAGAACCAAGGTTTGTTTAGATTATTTGTAAGTTAGCATTACAGCCTCACTCAATCTTTCACCATTGATATACTGTATGTGGTAAGGGAACAATATAAGCTATTTTAAATTGTTGATAATTGTATGCTTTCCCTCTGTTTGAACCCAAAAAAAAAAGTACACCCAAACGCATCATCTTTACAAAATAAGTAATTATCTATAGGTTGTGTGTGATGTGATTGGCTGAGAGCGTTTGCTCTGGTGAACATGAAGTAGAAAGTATCATCCCCAACCTCTGAATTCTCTCTAAACTCCATATATACATGAAGGTAATAATTATGTTAATTGTATTGTTTTCAGAGACGCTCCTGGGAATTCAAGAACAATTCAATCTAGACAGGTATCAAGGCAGACTGTGACAGCCTGTTTCCAGCTATGTTTCTTGCTCTCAATGTTGTGTTGTTTAAGACATTTTAATTTGTTTTTCAGATAGTAATATCTGATGGTGAGGATCTGGGGCCACGTAAAACTATTCCAGTCATGACTGCGACAGGTAAAACTAACCAAAAAAAAAGTATTTAATTCATTGATGACACAGAAAAGAAAAAAAATTATGTTAAGAGGTTTTAACATGCAAATGTTAATTGTTCAACAGTAAATACACAGACCTGTAGAAACCATGTGTTGAGGAAGAGGATGAGGAGTTGGTTGCAGTTGAAGAGTTTACACACACCAACTAACCAACACACTAACTGAGCTATTGCCTGTGCCATTCCAGTTTTTCCTTTAAATAATCGTTTAAAGGTCCCATGACATGCTATTTTATGTATTCTTTAATATAGGTATTAGTGGGCAACTAACACAGTATTCAAAGACGTTCCCGAAATTCAGCCGTGGTGCAGAGTTACAGCTACTCCGAGCCAGTCGCACATTGAGCTTCCCCCAAATGCGCTGTTTTGGTGTCTGCAGCTATAATGCAAATGAGAAGGAGCGAGGCGGGTCAAGGAGGAGGGTGGGGGTGTGGCCCTGAGCAGCTTGCAGCCACGGTACCATTCGCTCTGTTTACAGTGGATGTATCGCAATGGCGAGGCGCACACAGCCTTTAGCCGTGTTCTGTAAATATTCTAGAACACACGGGAGTCCTGGAGCTCTATATCTAAATATTATCATATAGCCTACATAGATATCTATATCATATAATATATATTATCACGGCCAAAAGCTGTGTGAGCCGATATTATGAATCTCAAACGACCGCGTTGGGTTCTCCGACGTTCCTGGTTCTTCAACGTCCTCATCAATGTGAATTAGACGGAACTGCGACAAGGAGGAGATAGGGATCGTTGCCGGGCAGCGCTTAGGCACCTCCGCCTCCGGCGGTGGTCCCTCAGCGGGGCTCAAGCGGGAGACATTCGCCGCCAACAAACCCTTTCTCCTCCATGTCGTGGTTCATGTTCTTGAGGGAGTCGAAGCCAATGTTCCTTCCCCCCAATTCATTCTCAACCTTGGCTGAGATAACTCCCAATACGTGTCTCGTTGTAGAAATACCAGAGACGAGAGTCCGACGTGTTATGCGCCATAACACCTCGGACAAAAAAAAAAAAAAAAAAGCAGAACGGTTATCCAAATAACAAGGAAGTGTACAAAACTTGCGTTACAGTCCTGGAGCTCTATATCTAAATAATATCATATAATACATAGAAATCTATATCATTTAATACATATTATTACGGCCAAAAGCTGTGTGCGCCTCCAGACGATATTATGAATCACAAACGACTTTGTCGGGTTCCGCTGCCGGGCGATGGTGACTCGCGGCAACCGGCGGCATGTCGCAGTTCATGTACTTCAGCGAGTCAAAGCCAAAGTTCCTTTCCCCCAATTCCTTCTCAACCATGGCTCAGATAACCCCCACAACAGTCTCGTTGTGGAAATACAAGACACGTCAAAGAACCGACAAGAAACACTTGCGTTACAGTGTGTGTATTCACACACACACATGTGGCGCTCGCACGGTCGAGTCTCATCGGGGGCCAACGTCTCTGGGCGGGCCAGGCAGAGTAAGGGGAGGAGCTGAGATTCTTGGTGACCTAAATACAGACATTCCAAATCAGCGCACTTGAGCCTCCGTTTTTTCAAAGGTGAGCAGAACAGCTAGTGCTCGTTTTACACCAAACGCAAGTTTTAGCCACTGGGGGACCATAGGCAGGCTAGGGGAACTCATATTTATGTTAGAAAACCTCATAAAGTGAGATTTTCATGTCATGGGACCTTTAAATATTTTTTGTAAAAGTAGCAAATTGATGTCTGTCTCTCCTTTCCCTGTCTTGTGCCTGTCTAAAAGTGCTCAAGCCACCCTGCCCTCTGCGTCATTCCAGTCTTGCTATGTGCAAAGCAAGACATGGGATTCTTTAGATCAACACAAAAAAAATTCAAAATGATATTTGTTTAAGTGGATGTTAATTTTAGAGAATATTTAATAGTTTTCTTTAGGTAATTTAAATGTGATTGCCACTACACCAAAATGAACCAATGTTTGTGTTCACTCTTTAGATTCAGAGATGGTCTTTCAGCCCTTCAGTTGTTCACTACAGCTTCACCCTGCTTTGTTGTCCCCTGTTCTTACCCACTTTGAAAAGGGGCGGACTGCTCTGGAACCTGAGAGACTCTTCAAACCTGAACTCAGTCCACCACGGAGCAACAGGAGACTTAAATAAAGTAACACTTTGAGCTACTGGGCGGACTAACTCCTTGACTGTGAAGGTTTGTAAATCACTCATATTTTTCCTAACTAGTTGAGAAAACACATTGCCATGGTGCTGAACATTTTTTCTTTGCAGGAGGTGAGGCTGCCGTGTCTGTGGAGGAAGTTTTGATGTTCGCAACTGGACTGAATTCACTTCCCCCATCTGAATTGGAACCATCACCAAGAATAGAGTTCCTGGATGACTCTCCATTCCCAATGGCAAATACATGTTGTGAGGGACCGGCGTGGTCGCCCCACGTATCTGGGATACGGCCAACCAGATTCAGAAAGTGTGGGCAAAAACGAGGGCAATTGTCTCAGGAAGAAAAGTGAAGCTTTATTTTCTCTCTTGTACTGGCCTCCCATCAAGCCAGCACCACTTTCAGCCCCCAAACACCAAAGGAGGCAGCCCTTAAATAGGGAAATGAAGTGGACCAATCAAGGCCGTATGGGCCAGACATTGTGTGAATACAAAATAAACATGACACTAAATAAACAATCACCAAATACATATATACCCAGACCTTGGGCCTGTACCACGAAGCTCGCTTAGAGGGTTAGCGAGGTATGTTGAGCTCCAAGCCTGGGTTAGTTGTACCACGAAAGTCGATCTCTTTTAGCGTCGCTGTATCACCATGGTGACTTATGCTCGCAACCAAACCTGGTCGGGAGCAGTTTTTCAGCTTAGTCAAGCCGGAGATCGGCTACTTAAATCGGCGTGCGCAGCTTCCTAGTGCCTCCTCTGACAATGGCGTCACCATTTGTGGGTGTTCCCGTGGACCTCGGTGCACTTCTCGTACAGGCGTCTCTCCGGAGACAGAGGGTTTTACGGGACAGAACCGATCCCTTGGCATTGTCTGACGATATTCAGATTTCAGACTTTATTGTCATTGTGCAAACAACGAAATTGGGGTTCTTCATGAGAGATACAGATTCTCATCAGAGGGTGTTCGTTATTTGATCCTTTTGGACCTTATGTAGGCAATGCTTACTGTTGCGCATTGTGTCTCCGTGACAGAATGCTAGAGTGGAGGTAGCGCGTCAGTCTTGAATTTTTGCGAGGGGGGTTCGACTCCCAAGTGACGCGAATTTATGTGAAGCTTAAAAAGTCCCAATTCTAATGCATATGGAATACTTATTCACTAAAGCTTATGGAATTATATTTTTGTGCTTATTTCGAACTTGATCCCATATTTTCAAGGCCGTGCTGGCACCACATCTATGGGGGTAAAATGCATGATGATCGACCGGCGAATTTGAACCCCGGTCGCTGGCGTTCGGGTCTTAGGCCCCGTTTACACGAAGGGAAAACGCAGATATTTTCACACGGTTTGGCCTCTCATTTACACGAAAACGCCGTTTTTGTCACAGAAAACGATCATTTCTAAAAACTCCGGCCAAAGTGGAGATTTCTGAAAACGCCGGTTACGTGTTGTCGTGTCAACGGGTAGAAACGGGGTTTTAGGTTCTGAAACGTCACATTATGCGCCAGGAAATGCTTATATGCAACGTCATATGAGCGCCTTATGTTTACAGTTTGTTTGTTACAGGAAGACGCTCGTGTTATTCGTTGTTGTTGATTCTGAGGATTCTGATTGGCTTGCATGGCTTTATCCTTCTCCCTACACTGCCGCCCATAGGTTTGGCATAGTTATAATGTCCCAACGGCGTATTTATCCGTTTTGATGTAAACGACAACTTTTTTGAAAACGATGTTGTGTGCACAATGTTATTTTTGAAAACGGAGGGGGGGAAATATTCGTTTCTATAAATACCCTGCTACGTATAAACGTGGCCTTATACTAATCCACTACGCTACAAACGCTACCTCTCAGCGGTTGAAAACATGCTATACATTTCTTACATAGGGTGTATTTAAAGTGAATTCCCTAAATGATAGAATAAGGCAGGATGGACGTTGCTTATACATTTTTAAATCATCATCATTCTATTTGGATTAATTGCGAACAATTCTGCATTTGGCATAGTTATTTTACAGACAATATGCAGAATCTTTTCACTTAAACGTATAAAGACTGCTTGATCTAGCGTAAAGGTGAGAAAAATGACGCAAAAAACGCCCCTTTCAAGTGAACGCGCTGAACCTAAAGCGGAAAACCTGGTTCAACTAATTGAATCTAAAATGAGCTTCGTGGTACCATTTAACTCTGATTGCGAGTTGCGGCTCTGTCGAGCCAGGTTTTCCCAAGAAAGCCTGGGTATGTTCAGCAAGGTTTGTGGTATACCCCCCTGGTGCACAACCTAAGATATTTACAAAACAGCTGTTTTTATCAACACCCCCTGGGCTATTCCCTGATCCTGAGCTTCCCTTACCACACTGCCCCCTACCGTGGCGGAAGCCCAATTTCCCACATCCCAATTCTATATATATACACACACAATATAATAATAATTTCTCTAATGCAAGACTGAGAAGGGGAAGGATTTCACCTTCTCACACATGTTCAAACACATTGAAATTACCACTCCTAGACATGTACACTGTGTTTAAGACACAAGGATTTGGATGTTTTTAAGCCATGAGATGACCCCTAGGGACGCTGAAAAGGTGGTTCTTTGTTATTAAAGGTTAAGAATCTTTATAATGTAAAGATATGAGTGTTTTTCTCTCACAGTGAACATTTTAGCCATTCTATTTCAGACAAAATAAACAAGGCCAAGAAGTTTTGTTTTAATACTTACATTTAATAATGTAATAAATATGCAATACTTTGCTCTTATTTGATTCATTTATTTCACCAAAACACTGGATGACATTCAGATATAGTCGGCAGTGTTCCACAGCTACAAATCAGAATTCAGGGCATATTAAAAAACATCTTAAACACTCTAAAAACACAACCCAGTCGCCAAGAAAAAACATTGACGGTGTACGTTTCCATGAACACTGGATACGTCGCATTTCAACGTAAAAACAGCGTGTTATACCTACAGTATCCACGTGTACCGCTGTGGAGGCGGGTTTCGGGGTTTGGGTTTCATGGGTTTCGCGCCAGAATGTGGACACGATTGTTGAGGGGGGGGGGGGGGGGAGGTAGACTGTTGGTGACCGGGGAGGGGGGGGGAGACAAGGGGGGGACACACGTTTGTTGAGGGGGGGGGGGACACGTTTGTAGGGGGGGGGAACACGTTGTTTGAGGGGGGGGGGGGGGACACGTTTCTTGAGGGGGGGACACGCTCGACAACGAGAGTTCGTTTTTATTGAACGTTCGACAACGAGAGTTGGTTTTATTGAACGAGACTTACAGCTGACACGTGACGTAACAGCTGACATGAACAATGGACACCTCACTCTCGGTGACGGTGTCAACAACAATGAACACATGAACAATGAAGATGTTAATAGAACAACACACAACCCCATAACATCCCGAACCCATTCACCCCACTTAAACCTAACAACAAAACAAGTTAACAAAAGACCCAATTGTCAACTGACAACCCCAAATCCCAGAATCCCCCGCGGCTCCGGAACATGGCGTCCACACCCGTGGTCGACACAATATATATATTTTTTAATTTTACATTCCGATGGGCCCCCCTCCGCCTTGGGCCCCCCCCCCCAAGCCTGTCCACCCCCCCCCAGTCCGACGGCCCTGCGTGTGAGTATCATAAACTTGTGTTTGCCACAAAGCTTATTTTCTGCAATAATACAAAATCCAATGGAAAGACCGTTGGCTTGTTGTCAAGGGAACCCAGGGCGACGCTCACTTCCGGTGCCGTGTTCCAATACCATTTCCATGAGTATACTTAAAGGAATTATATAATAATAATAATAATAATAATAATAATAAAGTATAATAATAATTATACTATCCGTACTATCCCCCTATCCGTACTTACTAGTCAATTTTTTTTCCAATTCAGATCCGGCGAAAAGTAGTATACTTCAAGGACCCGGATGTCGTACTAAAAACTGGATAATCGTGAAGTGTGGATCGAAGGACACTTTCCGTACTCAATGGCAGCCATCTTAGCTACGTAGTGGAAGGGGACTCTCTAAATCGACGCCACTTCGACCTGGGCGGGACTTTACGTCCTACGTCACTCGCTATGGGTGTGCATGTGTGCGCATAGCCGTCACTCGCTATGGGTGTGCATGTGTGCGCATAGCCGTCACTTGCGATGGGTGTGCATGTGAGAAAGGTTTTGGCTTTAGTGTCTATGGGTTGGTAAAAACGGTTCTGATGATTTTTCTGATGGAAAAGTGGTCTTTTATTTCCATAATCTTTGTTCAGTGAACGCATAAACCCGTTTGTTAGTTAGCAGTTAAACAAAATGCGATCTTTTTGTTTACAGTTACCAACGACCAACTGATGATTGGGGGTTCGATTCCCTAGTGATGCAAGGTTTTTTCTTTCATTTTGGACTGCACACACATTGCGAGTGACGGATCACTGTCTTTACAATTTCTAGGCAACCGAAGTTTAAAGATTGTCAAGTGGTTAACTGTTGAATCGCATGTACTAAGACCTGATGGGTTAGTGGTCAGATTACAACTCATTAACGCGGGGATAAGGGGTTCGATTCCTTAATGAAGCTAACTTTTTTCTTTCATATTGGACTGGATGTTTGTATGCCATTTTGCGTAACTTGTAGTTTATGATGAAGAAATATTTCTTACAATAACAAAGTCCAAAGTTTTGATGACTCCAGTAGGAAACCTGAGATACCTAGAGAAATGCGTGAGTGCTCACAAAACATCAACAAGTCAGCAGTGTGGTACAGGGTGATCATTTCTGATATACAGTACAAAAGCTGAAACTATTAGCCAGGAGTGGGAAAGATGCAGACGCAGACGCAGACGCAGACGTGGGAAGCAATAAGACGCACCAACACACAGTTGCCGGTTGCAAAATGGTTCAGAGTTTAATAGAAATAGTTAGGGTTAGCTGGTATGGCTATAGTCTAATATTAGCTTAGTTCGTGTTGTTTCGTCATGTTAATCGCTAGTAATAGTAAGTCATTTGTAGAAATATAGCCTATCATCACAGACTGTAGGAATGTCACCCACCCTCCATCGCGTACGACACTGACGCTCGTAATCTGTAGTGCAAGGGAGTTCGTGCACAGATCCCTGAGACAAACGGCTACGCGCACACATGCAAACCCATAGCAAATGACGTAGGACGTAAAGTCCCGCCCAGGTCGCAGTGGCGTCGATTTAGAGAGTCCCGTAGTGGAAGAGGCGGATTCAGGCTGAGCCAAAGTATGCGCATTTTCCACATAGCCTGCATTAATAGAGTCATTTTGTAGTTTATATAGCTTTTTATAGCTGCTAGGCGTAAACTAGTAAAGAGTTCACCGTTCAAAGCGGGATGTTTATTGCGGGGGAGGAGCCGCGGCGGCAGTCGTGATCGTAATTTCCGGTTAGTGCACCACGGAGTACTCGATTTGGAACAGCGCTCACACCAGGCGTGTCGTTAGACCTGGGCATTCGGGGCTATAGCCCCGGATCTTTTGGGATCAGCCCCGGATCTCTGCCGTAAAAAAATTATACGATACATTAATTAATTAATTAATTAATTATTTAATTAAGATACCGTAGCACGCAGGAGTCAGGATGGTGCTCCCCCCCGGGCTAAAGCCCCGGATGTTTTCAATTGCTAACGACGCGCCTGGCTCACACTATCCGTACTCAGATAGTACAGTATAGTATACTTCCTTTAAGTACACTCATGGAAGTACGGTGCCGTGTTCCAATACCCGTACTTCCATGAATATACTTAAAGGAAGTACACTATCTGCACTATCCGTACTCACTTGAGTACGCTAATTTTTCAGATGTGAGTGCTGTTCCAAATCGAGTACTCTGTGGTGCACTTACCGGAAATGACGATCACGACTGCCGCCGTGGCTCCTCCTCCGCAATAAACATCCCGCTTTGAACCGTGAACCCTTTATGCCTAGCAGCTATAAAAACTACAAAATGACTATTAATGCAGGCTATGTGGAAAATGCGCCGACTTTGGCTCAGCCTGGCTCCGCCTCTTCCGCTACGTAGCTAAGATGGCTTCCGTTGAGTACGGGGAGTGTCCTTCGATCCACACTTCACGATTAGCCCGTTTCGAGTACGGCAACCGGGTCCTTGAAGTATACTTCTTTTCGCCCGGATCTGAATTGGAACGTACTGCGTACTCAAATTTTGGCTGGTTAGTACGGACAGTACGGGTATTGGAACACTTCCGGTTTGGACAACATACGTCATCCCTCCACCACTCTACTCAATATCCCCCCCCCCCCCCCCCCCTATAAACAAACGTGTTTACCCCCCCCCCCCCTGTTTATTTATGAAAGATGTTATTAATTTTCAGGGATTCATTATCATTCTAATTTCTGAATTATGCCTCTGTGAAAGCTCATCTTGGATTATAGCACAAGGGTTAAATCAATCCTGTGTATAGGTACAAAAATATCATTCCATGGTATATTACATTACAATAAGTGATGAGTTTACCAGATGACCTGAAAGCAAGTAGCCAGATCTTAGCGAGGTTTGAGAAATACATTGACCTTTTTACATAATGCTGTATACAGCGGCAACATTGAACTGCAGCAAAATGGGATTCCTTTAGGATTGCTTTCTGTGTCCCATCTGGCATATTGTCATGCAATGAAAGTATTTCACTTCAAACATGATACACCAAATATTTTTGAAAATAAATTATTTACAAAGATTACCTTTACATAACAAGGCACCCTTTCCCCCTGTACCCTGTCCTCTTGCACCCTGTCCCCCTGTACCCTTGCACCCTGTCCCCTTGCACCCTGTCCCCTTGCACCCTGTCCTCTTTCTCCCTGTCCCTTTGCACCCTGTCTCCCTGTTCTCTTTTACCGTCTCCCTGTCCTCTTGCAACCTGTGTCCGTGTCTAACAACAATAACTGATGACTTGAGTACATGCTGGATGGTTAGAAGTCTTCGTCTTCATCGCTATCGTCACCATCAGACTCCTCCAGCAAGTCTTCCTCAGACTCTTCCTCCTCCAGCTGCAGGACACTAGAGTCAACTACGTGCATGTAGGCTGACTTCACCTCCCTCATTTGTCGCTTCAACGTCTCTAATTCACCCTTCGCTTAGCCCCGCCCCCCTTAACTACTGTTGCTACGCCTGACAAGCTTTCGTACCTCTCTCATTGAACTCTATGATGTATGTACCGTTATCTGACGTCCCGAGAGAGATAATAGCTAATTTCTGGAGTTCAGGGGAGATCTCTGAAAGAACAAGGCAAAAGGG